>NC_081406.1:172554860-173154860 GCF_030272615.1 Cryptomeria japonica | reverse complement strand
AAAACCAAACAAAATTCTTGGACGAGATGTTTCATTCCCAAAACTAGACATTTTCAATTGCATGTCTTATACAAATTATTGCATGCTCAAAGGACTAACACATTCGGGGTCATTTTTCGATGACCTATCATCGTAATTCCAACATATTATTGTCGTAGATCCGATGAAATGGTGAAAAGTTTTTCATCGCAAAAATTTCATTGGGTTATTCGACGGATAGATGTTCGTCATAATTCTGACGCCTTCTTTTTCAGAAGTTGATACATATTGTGGCGGTCTAATTCGTTGGAATTCTGATGAAGTCACCAATCTTCCGACGAACCATGCACTGGGTTTTTCATTGGAATTTTGACAAAAAAGGGCACTATGCTCCGACAAGAATGTTGCACTTGCGACAAATTTCTTTTTGTCACAGGTGCAGTATTCCCGTCGAAGCATAGTGCCCTTTTTTGTTAGAATTTTGACAACAAATGCAAGGAAGCTCCCTGGGAAAGGTGCACCTGCAACGAAATTTTTTCGTTGTAGGTACAACATTCCTATCGAAACATAGTGTCCTTTTTTGTCAAAATTTCGACAACAAATGCAAGGAAGCTCTGACAAGAGTTTTGTGTCTGCGATGAAATATTTTGTTGTAGATACAACACTCTCATTGGGGCCTATGTTGCACATGTCCGTCGGAATTCCCACGAACAAGCTATATTTAAAATAAAATAAAATAAACAATTGCCATCACGGAATATAGAGCATTGTAAATATGGAATATGATTTGATAAGCTTTCTCAAATATTGAGCTACCCTTATATAACTCCTTACCTCAATGACTAACTAACTATGGTAAACTATATATTCTAACAATATACAAAATCAACAATCCCATATATTCTAAAAATATACAAACACAACCAAGAGGGAATATTTGGTTAATGAAGACCTTGATAAAGCATGGATATGAGAGTGAGGAAAATGATAGAAGTAACATGCAAAGCCCTGATGAAGATAGGTAACCATTATGCATTTTACTATAGTACAATGACTAGTTATAGGTCAGAGATGATGTACAAGGTCATGAAGGGTTAAAGGATGTAGAGATTACAATCATAGCAACACACTAAGATTATAAAGATCTCAAAAGACAAAGTGACCTCTCTCAGTCCATAAGAAAAGATGTTCATATACAAGGAGTGGATCAAAAAAAATTGTAGCAAGTTAATGACAGAGAGTAGAAGTAGTTAAAAACTTTACCCAAGTAAGGATTTGATCCAATGCCAAAAGGGCCAAAGACAGTTACAATGATTTAGGGTTAAAGGGGTATAAGGTTTAGATGATTGAGAACATGATAGTATTATAGCAGAAATATGAATAAATCTTTGATAGTACCAAATTCTAATAGACCTACAATACACAGTCAAAATAGTAACATCATTTAAACAAAAGGACAATTCACTAATATATAGACTATCAAGAGTATCGGTCACAACAGATTGCAATCATTGTTACAAAATGTCAAAGATCAAGCTACATTGATAGTTCAAAGCCTCAACATAGAACCAAGATAAGCATTAAAGTAATTAAGAGGTGTATGAGCAACTATGGTAGTTAGGAAAGAAAAAACACAAGACAATGTATAGCATCACAGAATCTAGTCATATGATAAAGGCATTAGGGACAAATTTCAATGTCAATGAAGAAACTACCTTATCAAGGGACAATGATATTCATAAGATTGAAAGTAGTCACTAGGATGAAAAGGTGACCCTTGGAGTTACAAACTGAGTTGAACATCTAGTGAACGTGATGGAACCAGTTCTTAAACAAGATAAATTGAAACCTAAGATTGAACCTAATATCACCTTTACCCAAAGTGGTAACAATCTCCCCCTTTGGCATTGATGACAATATATGAATGTGAAAAACAGTCAATGCAAAGAAAGAAGATATCACCAACAAACTCCCCCTAAGATCAAGATAGATAATGCAGTTTTTCACATGATCTATCTCCCCCTTTGACAACAATGTCAAAGGTATCCAAAATAGAAAACCAAACTCTCTCCCAAAATAGAAACATGCAAACTAATAAGCATATAATCATCATAACACTCATAACACCAGATTTAACGTGGAAATTGAAAATAAAATATTTTATTTCAGGACAACTCACACTATTCCCTATCATATTTTAGACTCGATTTTGTTAGTAATGGTTTGATGTATCAGAACTATCATTAAGGGGGGGCACTTGGACTGCTTCTTTCTCAAAAAAAAAATTGTTCATAATTCAACTTGCAACTATAACCTTTAAAAATCCCAAAAATTATGCATAGTTCATCATCATATAAAACTATCTGACTATAACCTTCATAGGGCAAGAGAGACATCATTTGAAGGTACAACTTGATTTAGCTTGATTTAGCTTGATTCAGATAGTCAATAATATATGCAGGTCGAGTAGTTCATAATTCAACTTGCAACTATAACCTTCAAAAATCCCAAAAACTATGCATAGTGAACAATAAAAACACAGTCAATAATATATTCAACTCAGTTTGTAACTCCAAGGGTCACCTTTTCATCCTAGTGACTACTTTCAATCTTATGAATATCAACTACTCACCTCTTTATTGTTCACTAGATGTTCAACTCAGTTTGTAACTCCAAGGGTCACCTTTTCATCCTAGTGACTACTTTCAATCTTATGAATATCAACTACTCACCTTTTTATAATTCAACTATAAATATGAATTATAATTGCAAAACCTTGAACCCTTAGAACTTCAACCTTTAGAAATGAATATAACTTTGAAAACCTAAAAAAAATTAGGGATTGCAAGGAAAAACTAAGACCTTATAGTAAGCCTTAGTTATATTCATTTCTAAAGGTTGAAGTTCTGAGGGTTCAAGGTTTTGCAATTATAATTCATATTTATAGTTGAATTATAAAAAGGTGAATAGTTGTTTTTCATATCTTTGACAACAGTGATGAAAGTTATAGTTGAATTATAAAAAGGTGAGTAGTTGATATTCATAAGATTGAAAGTAGTCACTAGGATGAAAAGGTGACCCTTGGAGTTACAAACTGAGTTGAACATCTAGTGAACAATAAAGAGGTGAGTAGTTGATATTCATAAGATTGAAAGTAGTCACTAGGATGAAAAGGTGACCCTTGGAGTTACAAACCGAGTTGAACATCTAATGAACGTGATGGAACCAGTTCCTAAACAAGATAGATTGAAACCTAAGATTGAACCTAATATCACCTTTACCCAAAGTGGTAACTCAAAGAATACACCTGATGGACCAATATACATTATTGCTATAACTAATGACAAACCCACATGTAGGGTGCTTATTGATCCACTACGTATGGTTAATATGAATACAAAAGAAGATCTTTTTACATATGCATTATATCAAGATAATTATGATAAATCCAAAGTCTTGATTAAGGTGCATGATGGTTTCACTTGTCTGACCATTGGTTCCATCACCCTCAAGTTAAAGTTGAATTTAAAAGCTTAGATGAACTCCTTTTAACATTATTTCTACCTTAGACCAATTTTATGTGAAATCGGCTCATTTTTTAAGGCAGATCCCTATGTAGTCCATTAAAATGTTGAAGTTCTCAGTTCAAGGACAAGTGTAAACTATATTTCATAGTGGGTTCTAGCCCTTGTTTAGACAACTATTTGGTGTATTTGGTGACTCCTAATTGCTAATCTTTGATCTCAGGCTTAGACAACTATTTGGTGTATTTGGTGAATACCCTTTTAAAAAGTTAAATGAATATTTGCCTATGTAATCAGCAATATGAATATAAACAGAAAAATCTATTTTTTGTAATCAGCAATATGAATATAAACAACAAAATTTTAATGAAGGACCTTACCTTTGATGGTCTCCACTAAGTAACTTCTTGTGTTGTTGTTCGTGTTGGCTCTATTGGACCTTGCAATTAAGATTCAATACATATTATTCAATAAGATTAACAGTGAAGCCTAATGAAATATTGATAAGTTTGTTACCTTATTGAGCTTCTCTTTGTTTCAATAATAGTTTAATATTCTCTACTTAATAGGGCCAACCACGTGAAGGTGGAAGCTCATTTGGCCCTCCCCCCCCCCCCCAACATCACTCTAAATTCCTCGTTAACATATAACATTCATTCATTCTTTTATCCATTAATAAAATATAACATTCATTCATTATCACATAACATTCATTAACAAATTAAATTCATTAACATTCATCAACATTCATTAACACATCATTTATTAACATTCATTCACACAAAAAATTCATTCATTAACAAATAATACGATTACAATCATTTTTTTAATTTATTTATTTTTATTTTTATTTTTGAAGCTAAGTAAAAACTAAGTGGAGCATCATTTCTTCATCATTTTCCCCCTCTTCAGTTGTTGTGCCCTCTGCTCGTGATCTTAATGTATGCCTAGTCCTATAGTCATGACGAGGACGCCTAGGCAAAGGCGGATCCACTACAATAACAAAGAAATGGGTTAAATTCATGAGATTTTTTATTATTGTTACAAGTATTTCATTAATTAAAATAAAATTATAGGGGTGCTCTTTACCTAATGGGGCCACATCATCTTCATGATCATTTTGTCTAGCCTCATCTTCAACATGTTGAACACCCTCTAAATCCTCTGGAGTTGAAACACACATGAAAGGTTACATTAATCAATACACCAAATGAAATTAAATCTATTTAAAGAAATAACAATGGTCCTTTTTACCTAATGGGGGCACATCACTTTCTTGATTGTCTACCCTGATCATGCTCCACTTGTTCAAAAACAAAAAAGGTTACATTAATTACTACACCAATTTCAATTAAACATGTTTAATTGTATTAATAATTACATAAAAAAAAATTTATAGCACATGAATACCTCTAGTACTAGGATGCACACCACAACCTTCATGTGTAGGTTGTGTTCCACCCTTAGTAGGCTGCATTCCATTGCCATGTGTATTGTTATCATTGCTTTCTTATTTAAAACAAATATAGTCACTTTATGTTGGAAATTAACATCGAATAGATTATTGCTCAAGTATTCAATTTTAAATAATTTTCATTTAGCTTATTTACCTATGTGACAGATGCATCGGAATCTTGTGTTTGCCCACTCATTATCTTAGGCATTCATCCACGACTTCATAGCCTTCCTGGAAGGCAATTTTCATGTCATCTTCTGTGGGCACTCTATTGAATACAGAGCCCTAC
This sequence comes from Cryptomeria japonica, assembly GCF_030272615.1. Taxonomy (NCBI): domain Eukaryota; kingdom Viridiplantae; phylum Streptophyta; class Pinopsida; order Cupressales; family Cupressaceae; genus Cryptomeria; species Cryptomeria japonica. Next base: position 173,149,612 of record NC_081406.1, on the reverse strand, counting down.
ATTTTTGCTTAATATCATGAATTTTGCTTCTATTGTTTGATTCAAAAAAAATTGTTTGCAATTTATTATTTTGATGTGATATTTCATTTATTGATACTTACAATTTGTGTGACAAATTTCATATAACCACAAGAGCCAAGTTTGTGTTGCTTGCACTTTTCTAATCTTTCGTTAGTTGCCTTCGATGTGTCGGGCAGCTTATGAAAAGTTTGAAATATGTTAGATTATGTATAATATAAAGAGTAATTAGTACATAATTACATTGTTAATAGTATCACATACCTTCCTTTGTCCAGTGGTGTATGTCCTTTTCTCTTTTTAGCTTTCTCCTTTCCATCTGAAACCAGGTCCTTCCACTGCCTCTCTAGAATCATGGGGGATGCTCATACTTTTTGTTCTTCTCTAAATGTCATTGATCTTCTTCATCATCCAACTCTTTATCTATATCTTCCGATCTAGAATTGACATTGTAAGGATTATTGGTCATATCATCATCATCATCATCATCATCATCATCATCATCATCATCATCATCATCATCATCATCATCATCATCATCATCATCATCATTGATATCATCATCATCATCATTGATATCATCATCATCATCATTAATATCATCATCATCATCATCATGAACATCAACTCTTACATCATCGTGATCTTGTTCCTCTTCTTCGACATCTTCATCGGGCACATCATCAACTAACTGTTGATCCTGATCATCATGTACATCATCTTCTAATTCTTTTGTATCTTCTTCTTCCATGACATTATACTTTATCGTCCTTCCTCTAGGATCATGTATAACAAGAAATGATAAACCCAGTTTATGTGGAACCTCTGAGTAAAATACCTGCTCACATTGGTTTGGAAGAACATAGGGCTCATTTCCATCTCACTCAAATGACCTTGTATTGACCATTGTAAATCCATTATCATGTTCAATAACAGTTCTGTGAGGATCATTTTCATTCAATCGTAGCGTGTACCATTGGACGATGAAAATAACTAATTTGAACGACCCAAAGTCACACTCAAGTATATCATCCAAAATCCCATAGTATCGATTTTTTGAGACTTGAGGATGTATGTCACTTCTACATGAAACATTAGGGTAAGTGCACAAAGATGGTGGTCAGAAAAGTGGACACACCCAAAAAAAACACGTGCATGGGGAATTTCAAATTTAAAGAACCCCATACACGTTTAGGCTCATTTTTCCGAGCCTAACTAAAGCTAAACCACATATGGGGTTTAAAGTATAGTAACCACGTACACAGTTTAAAAACTAAAACCTCATACGCGTTTGTCAGTTTATAAAATGCAATTCATTTAGCATTCCATTAGGTTTTTCGATAGGATATATACATAAAATATAACATTTAAGTATAAGAATATACTTTAATTTTTATTTTATGTATATATTGTCAGGATGTTTGAGAGTGGTTCTAAATCTCTAAGAGTTACAATGCAAATTCTAGTTTTTTGAGTATTCTTATAAATTTCAGACTTATTCAAATTTCACTAATCAGCATGCTCATATCAACATTATCTCTCTCATCTCTTCCCTACATTCCCCCTCTCTCTTCCTTAACCCCTACCTTTTTGTCTCTTAGGCATCTCCATCTCTACTTTCTTCCCTCTCTTGGGTATCTCTCCCTCTCTACATTCTTCCCTATCTTGGGTATCTCTCCCTCTCTTTCTCATCTCCCTCACCCTCTTTCTCTCTTTCATCCATCCCTCTCTTTCTCTCCCTCTCTCAAATATCTCTATCTCTCACTCTCCCCCCCTCTCTTCAGTGTCTCTCTCTCTCATTCTCTCCCTCTCCCTCCCCCTCACTTTCTCTTCCTTTGTCAAGTATTTCTTTCTCTCTAACTCTCTTTCTCTCCCCCCTCACTCCATTTCTCTCTCTCAAGTCTCTCTCCTTCTCTTTATCAAGTCTCTGGCTATCAACCTCTCTCTCTCTCTCTCTCTCTCTCTCTCATTCTTTAACTCTTAAGTCTCTCTCCCTCTCTTCCTCTGTCTCTCTATCTCATTTTCCTCCTCTGTCAAGTGTATCTCTTTCCCACTCTCTCCCTACCTACCCCCTCCCTTTCTATTTTTCACTCAAGTATCTCTCTCTCTCTCTCTCTCTCTCTCTCTCTCTCCCTCATTTTCTTCTATCTCTCTATCTCATTTTCCTCCTCTATCAAGTGTATCCTCTTTCTCTCTCTCTCTCTTTATCTCTTTATCTCTCCCTCTCATCCTCTTTCTCTCTATCTCACTGTCTCCTTCTCTCAAGTGCATCTCTCTCTCATTCTCTCCCTCTCTCCCTTTCTCATTACCTCTCTTTCTCACTCTCTCCCTCTCTTCACACCTCTCTCTCTCTAGTCTCTTGTAATCTCCTTCCATCCCTTCCTCCCTCTCACTCAAACTCTCTCAATTTTGTACCCTCTCTTTCTATCTCTCTCACCTTCTCTCCCTCCACCTCTTAGGTCTCTCTTTCTCTCCCAATCCCTCTATCCACCTCTTCTCTCTCTCTCTCTCTCTATCTATCTCTAAAGTATCTCCCTCTCATCCTCTTTCTCTCTATCTCACTCTCCCCTTCTCTTAGGTGTATCTCTCTCACATTCTCTCCCTCTCTCCCTTTATCATTACCTCTCTTTCTCATCTCCCTCACCCTCTTTCTCTCTTTCATCTATCCCTCTCTTTCTCTCCCTCTCTCAAATATCTCTATCTCTCACTCTCCCCCCCTCTCTTCAGTGTCTCTCTCTCTCTCTCACTCTCTCCCTCTCCCTCCCCCTCGCTTTCTCTTCCTTTGTCAAGTATTTCTTTCCCTCTAACTCTCTTTCTCTCCCCCCTCTCACTCCATTTCTCTCTCTCAATTCTCTCTCCTTCTCTTTATCAAGTCTCTGGCTATCAACCTCTCTCTCTCTCTCTCATTCTTTCTCTCTTAAGTCTCTCTCCCTCTCTTCCTCTATCTCTCTATCTCATTTTCCTCCTCTATCAAGTGTATTTCTTTCCCACTCTCTCCCTACCTCCCCCCCTCCCTTTCTATCTTTCACTCAAGTGTCTCTCTCTCTCTCTCTCTCTCTCTCCCATTTTTTATCTCTGAAGTCTCTCCCTCTCATCCTCTTTCTCTCTATCTCACTATCCCCTTCTCTCAGGTGTATCTCTCTCTCATTCTCTCCCTCTCTCCTCCCCCTCCCTCTTTCCCTTTCTCATTACCTCTCTTTCTTACTCTCTCCCTCTCTTCACACCTCTCTCTCTGTAGTCTCTTGTAATCTCCTTCCATCCCTTCCTCCCTCTCACTCAAACTCTCTCTATCTTGCACCCTCTCTTTCTCTCTCTCACCTTCCCTCCCTCCACCTCTTAGGTCTCTCTTTCTCTCCCAATCCCTCTATCCACCTCTTATATCTCCCTCTCTCTCTCTCTCTCCCCTTCTCTCAGGTGTATCTCTCTCGCATTTTCTCCCTCTCTCCCTTTATCATTACCTCTCTTTCTCACTCTCTCCCTCTTTTCGCACCTCTCTCTCTCTAGTCTCTTGTACTCTCCTTCCATCCCTTCCTCCCTCTCACTCAGACTCTCTCTATCTCTCACCCTCTCTTTCTCTCTCTCACCTTCCCTCCCTCCACCACTTAGGTATCTCTTTCTCTCCCAATCTCTCTCTCTCTCTCTCTCTCTCTCTCTCTCTCTCTCTCTCTCCTCCTCTCTTAGGTGTATATCTCTCCCATTTCCTCCCTCTCATCCCCCTCTCTCCCTCTCTAGGGTCATATGGTATTCTTAGGGGTCATATGGTATCCTAGGGATCCATGCATGTGTCCTAAGGGGTCATAGGACACCATATGACCCATAAGGACACATAAGAGGTCATATGGAGTCCTAAGGGGTCATAGGACACCATATGACCCATTAGCACACCATACGACTCATAATGACACCAAATGGTGTCCTAAAGGGTTATAGAACACTATATGACCTCTTAGGAAACCTTATGACCCATAATGGCACCATATGGAGTCTTAAGGGGGTAAATGGTGTCCTGAGGGGTTGTAGGAGAACCTGAACTTGGAGGACACCATTTTGTGTTTTTTCATGGCATATGGTATTCTTAGGGATCATATGGCATCCTTTTGTGTTTTTTCATGTTATATGGTATTATTAGGGGTCATATGGTATCCTAGGGATCCATGCATGTGTCCTAAGGGATCATAGGACACCATATGACTCCTTAGGACACCATATGACCCATAACGACACATAAGAGGTCATATGGAGTCCTTAGGGTCATAGCACACCATATGACCCATAATGACACCAAATGGTGTCCTAAGGGGTCATAAAACACTATATGACCTCTTAGGACACCATACGACCCATAATGACACCATATGGATTCCTAAGGGGTCAAATGGTGTCCTAAGGGGTCGTGGGAGACTATATGACCCCTTAGGACACCATATGACTCCTAACGACACCATATGGTGTCCTAAGGGGTCAAAGGACATCATAAGACACATAACAACACCATATTGCATCCTAAGGGGTCATAGGACACCATATGATCTTTAGAACACAATATGACCCCTAACAACATCTAAGGGGTCATAGGGTGTCCTAAGGGGTAATAGTACACTATATGATCCCTTATCACACCATAAGACCTATAATGACACCAAATAGTGTCCTAAGGGGTCATAGAACACCATATGACCATTTAGGACACCATATGGTGTTGTTATGGGTTTTATGGTGTCTTGAGGGGTCATATGGCATCCTATGACCCCTTAAGACACCATATGGTGTTGTTATGGGTCGTATGGTGTCTTAAGGGGTCATATGGTGTCCTAAGGAGTCATAGGACAACATATGACCTCTTAGGAAATAATATGACCTCTAATGACACCTAAGGGGTCATATGGTGTCCTAAGGGGTCATAGAACACCAAATGACCCTTTAAGACACCATACAACCCATAACGACATCATATGGAGTCCTAAGGGGTCATAAGACACCATATGACCCCTTAGTACACCATACAACCCATAAAGATTATCCAACCAATACATCCACACGACCCAAAGAAACCAATATGTTCATCTTCTTAAAATGTTACACTTTATATCCTATCTTCTTTAAAAAAATTTAAAAAATACGACCACGTTGTCAATCTTCTTATCACCTCATCTATATGAAAACAAAATATACATACATTGGAGGGAGAGGAAGAGAGAGGGGAGGGAGGGAGGGAGGGAGAGGAAGAGAAAGAGAGAGGGGAGGGAGGGAAAGAGAGGGACAGAGGGAGAGGAAGAGAATGGGAGAGAGAGAGAGAGAGAGAGAGAGAGAGAGAGAGAGAGAGAGAGAGAGAGAGAGAGAGAGAGAGAGAGAGAGAGAGAGAGAGAGAGAGAGGGGGAGGGATGGGGTATGGAGGAAGGGAGAAGGGGAGAGAGGGAGAGGGAGGGAGAGGGAGAGGGAGAGAGAGAGGGGGAGAGAGGGAGACAATACACATACATACACACATATGTGTGTATATATATACTTAATATATTATAAATTATTATATACATATATATATATAATAGATATATAATATATATATATATATATTTATATATATATATGTATGTATCACATATTATATATACAATAGCATATTATACACTCCCAAAATATAAACAAACATAGCGTGTATGCACTATTTATAGTAAAAATAGTGCATACACTCTTTTTATAGTAAAAATAGCGCATACGCACTTTTTATAGTTAAGATAGAGCGTACATGCTTCTTACACCATAAGTACCCCATGCATTCTTTTTATACCATAGGTACCCCGTATGCGCTTTTGACTGGTTAGCCTTGGAAATAGGCCTAGATGACAAAGCTACGGTTTGGAAGTTTGATTTCCCTCCATTTCCCTCCTTTTTGACATGTTTTATTTTATCAACTTGGTTTCTCAAATTTGTCATCATCAAGTTTACACTTCATCAAGTGGGTATTTCTAAAATTGCCACCATATTTTCACCCATCTTCTAAGCTTTCTAACCATATAATATTTTTTAAATTTGAACAACAATAACAATTATTATTGAATTTATTCTACTAGTGTCTCCATAGTTCTCACAAACATACGTGCACCATTTTTTTAATAACTTTTGATATACTTATCCAAATTTTAAAAACTTTATATATTATTGTAGTGTAGTTGATTCTTTACAATTTAAGGAAAAAAATTGTATTTTTGATTTTTTCAGTGCAACTTATGCTTTGCGCACGAACAGATACCTAATTTTCAGGATGTGATCGATTGAAAAAATCATAAAAAAGAAAATACTCAACAAAAAATTACAAAAAAATACACATCTTCTATTGCTCACTCTTAACTATCTTTCTACCGAAGGATTTCCGAAAATACTAAATCTAACTATGACTTTTTTGATGTGCACGTCAGACACTATGTTATGTTTTTATGAAAAAATTAGGGTCTATTTTTCGTGCGCGAAGGATTTGACCCCCTTAATCTTATCCAATTTTGAAAAACATTAGTAGTTTAGAAACTAGATTCAAAGTACTATATTATTTGTTCTTTGATTATCTTCATATCTTGAGTAGATGACTTTCAAATTTTGCCGCCAAGTTTAGGTTCACCTGATTTCAGGAAAAAAGTGTCCACTTATACCCCCCTTTTTTACCACCATCTTTGTGCACTTACCTATTAGTCACCTAAAATACTGCAGTTTTCCTAGAATCACAAGTTTTCTTCATGTCCTCCAACTTTTTGGTGTGAAATTTATGACCATTGCATCACATAGCCTTGTGGCGTTTCACCTGCAATATGTCAAACATGTAAAAATTATTGCATTGCTAGTTGATAAACATATTTATTCTTGGTCGAATGTATGCAAAAAATAACATATATATACATCATTACAATTGAAAAAAATAAAATAATATGGGTGATTAATATATTTATACGTATCTGTTTATCTCTTAAACCATATGTCAGTCAATTTCCCTTGGTTTAACATTGGAATCTCCATTACAATGAGCTTCTTTAACCAATGAAGCCACACCTTCCCATGTTAATGTGCAACTAGATTTTTGACATCGTTCAATCCATACCATCATCCAATCAAGATTGTTTGCGACATACAAATGTAGTGCATCCCACTCTCGAGCAACTATAGAAAAAATAAATAGAAATTTACAAATGATGTATATTGAAGATTAAGAATTAATTAACTACAATATATATAAAAACCAAATATAAAATGTATTAAGATTAATGTCCATGAACATCCAAAAATTACCTCTTACTTTCCTCAATCTACCTTTCCCCATTGCGTACTCCCCTTCAAATCTGTTAATGGAGTTGGGATCCCAAATGCGATCTACATGGATCTTTTCCGCAAACTTAGGAACATATTCAGTAATGTACACCATAGTCTAGTATACCATATATCCATCCACCATAGATCCCTCAGGATGTGCTCTTTGTCAAACCAAAGCCTTCAAAAATTTCAAGTGCCTCTCAACCATCCACATTGACCTTGTGTGTACAAGTCCACATAATTCAATCTCCTCAACTTGGTGTATGGGGTAGTGTTCTTGTGCATTGAAAAATGTCGAAGGTAGACACTTTTTCATTTTACACATTAGATGAGGAATTTTTGTCTTCCAATATTTTATATCTTCTTTATGAATTTCTTTAGATGACAACCATCTACAAGTGATTCAAGACACAAATATTTTAACAAGACTTAACAAAATAATATATAATATATTACATAACAAGTAAAACAAATAGCAACAATAATATCTATACAACAAATTGAACAAATAACACTACTTACCTCATCTATTTTCCAAGATCATATATAGCTTGCTTGACATTATTGTCGAAGTGGTCTGGGAGAGATAGAGGTAGAACGTAATGCAACAATTATAAAATGATCCTTTCATTGTTTTTTTTTGAAAGTAGTACTAAACATAATACAATGAAAAGTACATGCAGTATACAAATATATAGAAAATATACAAGAACATGAATTACCTTAATGAAGGTATGCCAATCATGCGTTTTCATCCTTGGCCCAAATTCACTTTTCTTTGTTATGAGATTGTTTATGTTAGTAGCAGATCCTATGGGAAAACGAATTTTTTTGTATGACCTATTTTATAGCATTGCTTTGCTGCTCCATTAATAACTAAGGAATGACACTTATATTAATTTGTTCTCCATTGCTATTTAATTGAATGACATTTTTCATTGCATGATTGGATTCCTGAATGTCACTAAAAATTTTGACAATTTTTTCTTTGTCACACCTTCCATCCAATATTTTCCATAATGTCTTTGTTACATTCTTTCCAATATGCATCGTATCAAACAAATGCACAATTTTTAGCTTCTCATAGTAGGGAAACCTACTAAATTGTCTGGGATAACTTTTTAGTCCCTTTGGAAGGTGGTAATTAATGCCTTGACGACCTTCATGAAGCATATAAGTTTAAAAAGTTAACAATGACAATCATCATCAATTATATCATGAACAAAACACAATATAAAAATATAAATTCCAAACATATCATATATGATAGATAAAAAATTAGATTAAATGACATTACCTTGATGATTAATTCTATTATATTCTAACTTCCATAGGCGAGGTGTCATTCTTCGTGGTTTTGATGTAGTCTCTTCTTTCCCATTGAAAAGATGTTTTTCGGTAGTTCAATACTTATGATTTTTGTGGAATAAGTGCCTATATTCATCAAACACCTGCTTTCCTAATCTTGTTGAATGACGAGATTTCATCTTTGGACCACAAACTGGTCATGCAAATTTTCCCTTTGTTTGAAGACCTGCAAGATCATGTATAATTGGATTAAATATGTTAATTTTTATAATTATATATATTAAATGCATTATTTAAAAAATGCATGATTTATACTTTAAAAAATTAAACATTATTAAAGTGTGCAAGTTGAACATTATAACACACCACAAAAATGTGTTAGCCCTGGGGCATCATGAATTGTTTATACAAGCATTGCATTGAATTGAAATTGTCTTTGTCCTATTGGCAAAGAGACGTCATACATAGTGACACCATTCCATAACTCCAACAACTCGTTGATAAGAGGCTCAATATATACATTCATATCTTTAACTTAGTACTTACCTAGTTGAATGAACAAAAATATTACATAATTATTACAACCATTTTACTGCAATATATATAATTTAATGTACATGACTATTAAATGAAAAAAAATACCTGGAACAATCATTGCCAACATTATGTGCTCCCTCTTTATTGACATCCATGGAGGAATGTTATTGTTGATAACAAAAACAGGCCACACCGAGTAAATAGATCTCATCTCTCCAAATGGATTGACATCATCTGTTGTCAATGAAAGCCTGAGATTACGAGGTTCTTCTTTAAAGTGTGGTCATTTTTCCTCTATGTCTATAAATGCAGAACCATCTGCAAGCATTCAAAGAATGTCATCTCGACTTCTATTGCGTGCATGGTAATCCATAAATGGCGCCAAGCTTTCACACCTAAATAATCGTTGCAAATGTGGAATAATGGGAATATAACTAATAACCTTGCGAGGCATCTTTTTTGTTAGTCGATCTATTCGATATCTAGTGATATGGCATTCAGAGCATTCTGTTGCAAATTCATGTTCTTTATGATATATAATATGATCATTAGGACATGCATATATTGTTTGATACTCGATTCCAATATATTTCATAATGGAAGATAATTCTCGATATGAGTGAGGTAGAATATTTGATGTTGGTAACAAAAAATCACCTATCAATCTAGAACAAAAAAAATAATTTGTTAATATAAAGAATATTAATGGTACATATTTCACCTTTTATTTACTAGTGATGAAATAACAACAAAAATAGATGAAAAAAGATGACATATATGACATACCTTAACATACATGAGATTGTTATGTTGGATAAACCATTCATAACCTTCAATTTCACCAACAAAAATACAATAGAGAGAAGATTTGTTTGGGAGCCTTCGTAAAGGGGCTCATATGCCTTCTCAAGTATAGGTAAATCATGAACAACATCAAAGTCATCTTGATCTTCATGATCGGTTGCGCCAGTACTAAATGTGTCATGGATCAATGTATTTGTACCATCATCTTCAACTGTGTTTTCTGGCACATGATCATCTTCTTCCATAGGATCATTATCTTCAGCTTCGATATTCACACCTCCATGTTCCTCCACTTGGAAAACCACATTCTTAGAGTCATGGTAGTCCATGCCATGTGCCCTAAGGCGCCCCACCTATATAAAAATGATAAACATAAATAAACCATGATCATCATCTCATTAACAAGTGATTTTTTATGTATATAAATTGTTAAAATGATATAAACATTTACAAATGCAATCAATATAAACATATATAATGAACAACTTACCAATGGACGATAATCATGCCCTCCTTCGATGTGACCATGCTGCCTACAATTTTTCTTAGTTGTTGTTATTAAAAGTCTTATTGTCTTTAAGCCCTTACAATTTTTCCAGGGACAATAACATTTCCCATCACCTTTTCTTTTCAAACTAGACCACAATCTAGCAATTGCTCCTTATTTTGATCTTCGCTCATATTATCTAACATGATTTTTTTCCACAAGCAAACAAATTGGGCTATGGAAAATTCAGTCTATAACCTTCACAAACCAAGCAAAACGATGTCGCAAGTATGAAAAACACTGTGTGCATGATTTTTTTTTCTTTTTCACTTTCTTCTTTTACGTCGGAATTCCGACAAATGTCGGGCAAGATTCCGATGACAGTTGGTTTCATCGAAATTCCAATGAAAATCGGACAAGATTAAAAAATAATAATAATTGACACAAATTGCCTCCTAAAATCTGACGAACGTCGGGCAAGATTTCGACGACATTTGGTTTCATCAGAATTCTGACGAACATCGGGCAAGATTTTTAAAAAAAACCAATTTTGACGCAAACTGCCTCCTAAGATCGGACAAAATGAAATAAATCCTATAGTTCGTCAGAAATGTTCATCAAAAAATGCAACCAAATGAGTTAGAGAAGCCAGACCAAAGTCTTTGACAAGATGCTTAACTCCTGAAACTAGACAACAACATATATAGAAGGATGAGTTGACTAGCATAATACAACTTGCTAGACCTTTCAAATCTTCATTTTCCAACTTCATTAAGGTAGTTTGGCTAGCATAACACAACTATCTAGACCTTTCAATCCTCCTTGTGTTGCATTTTCAAGATGAGTGGAACTAGCATAACACAACTTGTTAAACTATTCTGACTCTTCCTTCCTACATGGATCACACAACATAACACAACTTTTTTTCGCATGAGAATTCATGTTTCTATGGATCACCTAGCATAACACAATTTTATAGCCCATGGAATCGACATTTCCTCTTGCTCTCTCTCATGGATCACCTAGCAAACATAGGTTGCTAGCCTGTAGAGTCCATGTTCTCTCCTTTCTCCTCGCCGTGAGCTCATAAGATTGCTAGTTGTTGGAACATGGTTCATCAATCAATGCATGCTCTTACTCTTTCCATGCAACCACTAGTGTTCTTGTAATTGTATTTCGATAATGAGATTAGAGGCTGAGATATTTTGACTATCAAGGTCTCTTCAACTATTTGACATGGAGGCTTTATTTTTAGTACTAAACCCTTTGTTGTGTGTCTTTTGACTTTGATTGTCTTTTTTTGAATTTTTTGTTTGTGTGCCCCTACTTTAGCATGGCTCATCCTAGTTCTCCCCTAGGTCTATTTTGGCCATTTTTAGCTCAAATGTGATGTCACATGGTTGCACGACTAAGTGGAACCCATCTTGGGATTGTGCCATCTTCATTTCCTTCTTGTTTTTCTTGTTTTGGGAGGACAAGGGCACTTGGGGCACCCTTGTATGGAACAAGGTGCCCAGAACACATTGGTCCTCCTTAAATAGGCTCTAATTCAAATGAGGTGGTGCATTTTCTCTCCTTGATGGTTTTTGGTCCCCGTGCCTCAATTTTACCTTTGGAGGTTAGCCTTATTGGTAAATTACCATGGGAACCCTATAAGAGCATTATTCCTATACTTTTTCAACTAACTAATCTAACAACCTAAGAAATTCTAGCATAATTTTTATCATCACAAGCATTCATCATCAAGCACTCTCAAACATTCAAAGAAACATTTCATCCCACCATATTGTTCAAGAATCCTAGAGAAAATCACAACAATCCTCATGAAAGCATATGTTCATGTTTGATTCTTCGATGTGTTGTCAAGTTATAGCATCAACATTTGTGATCCCATTCAAAGAGCATTACATCATCAACAAACATCAATCCTTTTAGATTTGAGGTGTATCATCCAAAATTTACTTCAGAATTTCTATTTCATATTTCAATTCAATTCAAGGTTAATTTCTAAATTGGGATTTGACTTAGGCAAACCCCCATCAACAAACCTTATTCCCTTCTTTCTATGTGCAAAAAATTGACCTAGGAGCCACATGTAGAGAATTTAGCAGAGTAAACGACAACAATTAGATCTTGCTTTCAAAGGCACAAAAAATAAAGGAGCGAGTCGTCCCACATCTCCTAGTCTCAGGAATTTCTGATGAGCTTCCAATAGGAGATTTTATGCATCATCTTGATCTAGAAAAGATTCAAGTTGTGTACATTCGACATCTAGAGAACCAGGTCCCCCACACCTCTTGGTCTCTAAAATTCAACTTGAGCTTTCTGTCACAGGTTTTGATACATTTCCCATCCTCATATTCAACTTTACAACTCTGCGCAACATCTGTGACTTACTAAATTACTATTATTTTATGTCAAATTGTCATTGTTTGTTCTAGATCTAGCATAACAATTCAAACAAGTAATTCAAATTCAATTACAACTCAAACTTGAGGAGGATTAGTTTGATCTATATTCACTCCTTTTAGGGTTGGATCAATCAAATTCAGTCTCATATTGAATGTGAGATGGCCCCATAAAATTAGTGGCTTTATTAATCTAATTTGTGCAGTTCTAATTTTACCACCTCATAGAGAGATATAGAGATAAGATATAGAGGGAAATAGAGATAGAGAAAAAAGAGAAAGTAATAGAGGAAAAGAGAAAGATTGAGAAAGAGAGATAAAGAGAAAAATAGAAAAAGATAGAGAACCAGAGAGGAAGAAATAAGGGGGGGGGGGGAGAGAGAGGGGGGACAAAATGACAATGAAGGAAAAAGAAAGAGAGAAGAAGATAGAGAGAGGGGGGGGAGGGAGAACAACATATATAAAGAGATAGAAAGATAAAGAGGGATATATATATATATATATATATATATATATATATATATATATATATATATATATATAGAGAGAGAGAGAGAGAGAGAGAGAGAGCTTATTTGTAACTATCTCAATTATATCACTGCAACTACCTTCTTGTTTAGTTTTTGGGTGTAATGAGCATTTCAAGATAGACTTCTAGTTCAATTTTTTTAAATATCAACCATTTAGTACTACATTCATATGTGACATTTGTACTTGCAAGAAAAAAATAAATCTAAAGCTACCACGTATCTATGGATACATATGTTACACACAAACGTCATTTGCTCAGTTGCCTCACAATTGGCTTCATGCATTGTTCCATTATATGCTAAAAATGATGAACTTGGTGAATACAATCATTATTGACATACCCAATGCACACCAAAATCAGATTATAATGTTGAATTAAGGTTTATAAAAGAAAGTAGGAATTTTTACATATAAAAATGACATTGTAAGGTTGGATATAGAGAGATAGAAAGAGAGACTGGGATATAAAGAGGTATGTACGGGGAGTGAGAGAGAGAGAGAGAGAGAGAGATAAATATATAAAAAGAGAAACATCTTATTTGTAATTATTTCAATTTTGTGACTACAAATACCTTTTTATTTGATTTTTTATGTAATGACTAGTTTTAATTTTTAGAAACATAAGTTGCGCAGAAACATCACTTGCTTAATGACCTTGCAATTGACTGTAAGCATTTGGATTTAAATTTATACAAGAGAGTCAAAATGTTTGCATAGAAAAATGACATTTTAAATTTGAAGGACAAATGTGGTCTTCTCAACAGAAAAAATATTGGAAGGTGCCAAACTGGCATGGTTCAAAAAGTTGTTTAACATACTGCTTCCAACTATCAATGTTGGGCACAGCGAGCGTCAGTGCCAGTTGCCAAGGCCTGCCATATCCAGTGATAATCTACCACAAATTTCCGCAAGATGCTTCAGTCATTCAATTGTTCTGTTCATCAACTTGTAAGAAAAACATGTCGACAGAGGCACTGAAGCGGGTTCCAGATGTTGAAGGTATGCTACGTATGTTCAAATTCCATGATTAAGGAATTTGTGCTCACGGTTTGTGAAATTGCATTTTGCAATTTGTAGAGGAGGAAGTGTAAAAGAAACTAATTTATTAGGTGATGGATCGAGTATATGAGCACGTTTAAATGGTTGTGATAATAGTCGTTTATTTAATATTCACATTTGTTGATTTAATAGTAACACTTGTTGATTTAATGTCTAATTTTTTGACAATATTGCACTAATAATTGTGACTTTAAAGTTGCTGCTAATAATGATTATCCATAATTGAATGAAAGGCAACCCTTATGATGCCACATCAGCGGCACAAGTTTGGGTCTCCCTTTTGCACGACCCTTGGTCTCACCTTTTTTCTAAGTTGTCTTGAACATTTTGGAAAAAAGCATGTTGATTTGGCATCATATTTGATGGTGTGGCCCCGAAACCTTAGTTATAAGCAGGGGACTTGCCAACTAAGCAACTATATAAAATTGGGAGTGATTTGAAATTTTCATGTAGGATTGTGAGAAGTGTGAAGTTAGTGTGCTTAACTATTAGGTCCTCTCCCCTACCTAATAAGATCTTATTTTGGTGGATCATAGAATCTGGTTGTATTATACAAAGAGTGAAAATATAAATTAACTCTACAATCTACAAGCTTTTTGTATGAAAAGACATGATTGAATTTATATCTTTATTATAAATTTTAAAGTGCAAAATATGTTTCATCCTTTGCTATTGTTTGTATATTTTAATTTATGCTCCTACCTATAATTTTCTCCTCAATCTCTAAATCTCACATACAAAATTCCAATCAAGCTTAGGTTGTAAAGTAGAATTGGACTTTGTAGTTTTCATGATATCTTAATTACAATTTTCCTTTGCACCACATGCCCCTACTATTACTCATTTGGTGAACCTATATAAAAAACTTGTAGCTACATACTTGTGTTCCATACCTGTAGATACACAATCCATTTGAGGTTGGGTTCTAGAGTGAAATTGCACTTTATATTTTACATATTGCAAACTATAATGTGTTTATACACTCGTGCCCCCACTACATCTTTTTACCTTGGACTTTCCCTCTTCCTTTGCACTTTATACTTTTTATAAATTTTCAATTTCTTCTTAATCCCTAAAATTTGTAAGTCTTACCTTTGGTAGGCCATAGACCTCACTTACAACTTTACACCCCTTTAAATTTTGTAAATAGTTATCTTGCAACTAGTTCTCTAGACCCCACACAAGGCAAATACATGACAAACTTGTCCTCCCTCTTTACATGCTACAAAAAATGTCATAACATCCAAAGCTTGAAAATATTTTCTCTTGGACATGTCATCCCTCCTTGTATCTCTCAAGTTGTGTCCTTGTTTGGGATCTTGTGCTCTTATGTCAGACATTATGTGAACTTGGATTCCTCAAATACAAAATACTAAGGTGCACTCCAAGCTTTTAAGTCTACAATGTAGTCATTATATAGACTTAGACTTCAACTTTACACATACAAATAGTGGTCATGCCTCGTTAAGTTTTCCATTTGAACAAAAGACAAAACCTAACTCCTTCCACACACTAGCAAACACTCAATGCTCTTGCATGGAAGTGACTAGCATAGGGAGATATCTTGATCACACATAAGTACAATTGGATACTTCAAAGGCTTGAATTCTTGTATAAGTCTACATAGTTGATGATGCAATGGCCATGAGTGACTTGAAATGTGATTGCATGGAAAATGGCTACTTTGAAGACTTGAAACTTAATTATTTTTTCATGATCAAAGAATGTCCTATCCTCCTTGTACAAGTATTATTCATTGCTTATAAATGGTATTGGTGATGAAAAAATAAGTTGATTATAAATTGTGAATTGCAATTTACTTTTCCCCACACCATGAACGAGCTAAATGATGTAAAATATGGTTGTTGGTTGATCTTTAGATCCATCTATGAATAGAGGTAGTCACATTTGTATTCTAGGGCATCAAATGACATCGCACCTAATATTTTGTATGGGATGTTACTATATTATGGAAGGCATAAGAAGACACAATTATGCAAGAATTATCTATAACTAGATGTGTTCATGGTAGATTGTTAAATAAATCAGGCGATCCTTTAAGTGTTCTATTAGTTCTCTCTAATTGTGTTTGTTGCCACTTTTCATTACATATGGAGCATTGCTATTTTGAAATGAGCCATTGAAGAATAACTAACAATTTAATGTCTTTGATCAGATTTTGGTTTGTAGATTATTCGAATCAAGTTTTGAGAACTTTGTTTTTCATTAAATTGCACAATGATATAAGCATGTGAAAATTTATTTGTTTTGGTGCAGTGATGATCTATAAAAAAATATTGTGTTTTGGTATGTGTGGTAGTGTTCTCTTCCATGTGACAACATCCTTTAAATTTACAAATACTTGTTTGAGAGATTAGTGATACATGCAAATAAAAGTGCTAATATAACTCTAGTAAAGATTTCAAATGCATATCTATATTATCTATAATGAGTCGAAGAAAAGTGTATGTAAATAAAATTATGTTTGTACTCCTCCTTAATACAACATTATTTAATCTTTTTAAACACCTTATATCTATTAATTTTATCAAATTTCCCCAATCCATTAGTGTATCATTTAGCTGATTCTAGATTTGAGTGTGATGCTCTACAAAAAAGATTGTTAGAAACACACACACAGACAGACAAGTCAAGCGTTAGTGTTAGTAGTATCAATCAAAAAAAAAAAAATGAAGGAAAATACAATCCTAAGCATGCATATCAAGAGAGATATCAAACATGTTATAGAAAGCATACAAAAATGAAGGCAAGTCACTAAAACCTCCCAAATGCTCTCTAAAATGCTCATAGTTGCTCCTCCCTTGTTCCTCTCCTCTACAAGTTCCACATGAGTGTGGCTCTCAGCAACTTTTTGCACTATTATGGATATCTTATGGAGGTTCAAGATTATGAAAATGAAGATTATGATTATGAAAAGACAAACAAGCTAATTATGAAAGAAAGCACCTAATTATCTATGTTAAAAGTAATTGTATTCCTAAATGCTCTCTCAAATTACTATAAGTTAGATGCATACAAGATTTCTGGATCTGGATTATGAAGGAATGGGCTCTATTTATAAGAAAAATAGAGAAATGGATGGTTGAGATTGAGTAATCTCAACAAGGGTCGGGATTGATGGGTTTGTGATCCATGTGAGGGATTTCAACCCAATCCCAAGATGACAAATGTCAACATGAGATGGCTTGAGATGACTTGAAGGTTAGCTTAGAAGGTAAGGTTAGGCATGAGTTGAATGAATAAAGTCATTATCCAATGAATAATGCCTTTATCCAATGGATAAACTCTTGTGCAAGAGTTAGTGAGGATAACCATAGTCAAAACAATGAATGCTTGAAGAGACCCATGAGTTAACTGGAGGTTGAGTTAGAGGGAATGTATCTAACTATGTGGGTGAGTTGAGTTTAACCATTAATGGTTATGTAAAATCCATAAATGGTTGTGTAAGAACCATAAAGGGTTTAGAAGACTTTAGGGGTTAACTTGTGGGAGAATAAAAGTCATTTAATGCTTTTCAAAGACTTTGAGGCTTTGAGAAGTGACTCCAAGTTTCTTAGGAATGTGACAATGATGAGGAAATGGATTAGGCTAATTAGGAATGGTTTAGAAGAATATAGAAAGGGATTAGAAGAACAAGTGGGTTTGGTGGGTGAGAGAAAATAGGATTTTAATTAAAATAAAATTCATTATTTCAACAAAATAGGTGCAACTTGCATTTGTAGGAGAATGCAAGTGGAGGGGTAGTTTTAGGGATTTTAAATCAATATTTTATTTATTTATTTAAAGGAGGAAAGGGGTTAAATTAAATAAATATGTTTTATTCATTTTAATTGATTTGGGGATGTGGTTTTAATGAATTAATTCAAATAAATTGGATAATTTAATTAGCTAATAGCATAAGAGTTTAGAGATGAATTAATTAAATATTAATTTAATTAGCTAATGACTAGTGGTTAAATAATCAAATAAATAGTAAATATTCATTTAATTAAGTGGACAGATTTATGTGACTACATTTTCCCCTCTTTGAGACGGTGCGGTTTATCGCGTCATTTCAAAGAAAGAAAGATAGGTGTGAAGAAATATGTCCCATAAATGTTAACTTAGTGGGTGGTATGCCTGCCAAAAAATTTCAAAAAATCGGGCGATCTCTCGAAAAAGAGAAAGAAGTTGGGGGGAGGTAGAAGAGTAGAAATTAGCAATAATGGTGAAAGAATGGGAAAAAAAGGGGGTAAAATGGAGAAATGAGAGGTGTGGAAAGTTTACAAGGACCGCGATGATGAGCGAGGTGGATTAGGGTCAGGGATGGAGGGTATATATGGGTGGGGAGGGGTAAAAATAGGCTCATTTGCACCTATCTCTCTAGCAGTTTGGAGCTCTGATAGTGACTTTTGGTGAAGGAGTGAGCAATGACCATCATGCCTGTGCCTATAGCAGATCACTGGCTAGAGTAGATCTATCAATTCCAGCGGCTAGATGACTACGGACCAGCAATATGAAAATTTTGAATTTTGTGTTTTGTGCATTTTTGGCATGTTTTTTCAAGCATCAAAGTCCAATCAAGACAATAGCACTAAAACTGTGTTTTAGCGTTTTTGTCACCTAAAATAGCGCTATCGTATCGCAATGGCGCTATTGTATAGTAGTTGTAGTGCTTGTGGTAGGTTTAGCATTGTCGTTGCATAGTAATAGCGCTATTGTAGTATTAGCACGTTTTTGTGTTTGTTGTACCATTGTTGTTATTGAATAGCACTGTTGTGTAGTTGTTTTAGCACATTTGATTGTTTAGTGCTTTTGTGCAAAAATTGTAGCACGATTGTTAGCAGAATAGCGCTATTGTGATAAAGATGCCCTAGTGTTAGAGAACATAGCCTGATGCCTTAGTTTGATTGTTTTATTGGTTGTTTTGGTGAATTATAGAAGCCCCATTGAGACTATGTCATTACGATAAATGCCTATTGTAGTCTAGGATTGCCATAATCGATTTCCTGTTGAGACTCGAAGATACTTTATCAAAGTATTTGTTGATATTCTAGGTGGAAAACTTAAGATAGTTTGTAGTAAAACAACTGATGTTTGTTGATGTGTGTAGGAAGACTTGCCTGTTTTATAGATGCAGGAGCGACATCCCGCCACTCAGCAGCTGTGAGAGCAATGTACAAAGGCAAAGATAGACTGCCTCACTGCGACTGGGTTGTACGATATGATGTATCTTCCTGTGATTCAGATGAATCACAGACTGATGATAGCACTGGCTGAGCGGTGGCATAACGATACATGTATCTTCCACCTGGTGATGGGAGAGATGACAATGACGCTAGAGGATGTGTGGAGGATACTACATATCCCGATCAGAGGGGAGCTGGTGACCTATGATCGAGCACTAAGGACAACGACAATGCAGCGGATATTTGTTGATGATATTTATATTGAGGATGGCTCTATAGCCTGGGAGGAGATAGCAGCACTGTACGAGCACATGGGTTGGTGGTTGAGTGGGGTTAGGTGATAGAGAATATGGTGACAGAGGGGACCTACTATGCATGGGGGCCATGTGTACTAACACACCTATACAGGGAGTTACATGAGGTAGTGTATCGGGAGGGTAGATCACTAGGGGTAGGGATCACATTGCTGCATATCTGGGCTTTGGAGCACCTTCCAGTCACACAGTCAGTTAGCTTGAGATTTAGGGCGATAGATCAGCCCTATGTGTATATGTATGGAGGTTTGATGAGCCAACCCCATCTAGGGAAGTTGGAGTTTTGGCGACGGGCTTTAGATGACCTAGATTCAGTGATATGGAGGTCATATATCGAGTGTGAGCCTTGGGAGGATGATGCACAGGTGCTACTGTATGTATTTATGACACTCTTTTTGATTGGTCGCACATCCTACTTGGTAGAGAGACAAGTGCCAGGGAGAGTGATGAGGCAGTTTGGACGGAGGCAGGGATTGTCGAGGGGGTCAGGGGAGTATGCACGGGCAGTACGAGAGACATTTCAGTGGGGGCCAGTGTTACCGTATGATCAGGCCTTGGTAGAGTTCTAGACCTTACAAGAGAGGCCATGGCATATGAGGTCAGAGATTGTGGATGCAAGAGTGACAAAGGAGTACATGTAGTATCGTACCATGCATTTCAAATCCGGCTGAGCCCATACCATCTTTTGAGGATGATAGGAGACAACGACGAAGGAGGAGAGGAGGCAAGGGTGGAGGAGGAGATGGAGGTGGTGGAGGAGGTGGAGGGGGTGAGGGTGGTGGATTTGGGGGTGGGGGTGGATTTGGAGGTGGAGGTGGTGGAGGAGGATGATTATAGAGGAGAGTCAGAGGGGGGAATTTGTTACAACTATCACATGGTCCATTGATATAGGGAGTGGCTAGAGAAGGAGGTAGGGATGTTGGTGGGGGAGAGGAGGCTATGGAGATAGGTGGGGGAGCCACAGGTGGAGGAGAGGATCCTATGGAGATGGGAGGGGGAGCCATAGGTGGAGGAGAGGGAGATCTATGGGATGTTATGATTATACAGTTGCAGACACGGTTAGAGGATAGTGAGGTAGAGATTGTAGCTAGAGATGTCCAACTTTTTGAATAGGAGGTTGAGCTGAGGGTAGTGATGCGAGAGAGAGATGATCTGGCGGGCAGATTGAGGGAGTTGTAGGATAGAGGATGAGTTGTAGGTAGAGCACAAGGTCTGAGTGGGGAGGTGCTAAGGGAGATGCAATGGGCTCAGGAGGAGATAGATTACTGGCGGGGATTATATGAGCAGATAGTACCGAGTAGTCAGCAGGCATTGAGCTATTCCCAGATGTGGCAAACGAGAGCAGAGCGATCTCAAAGGGTTCAGAGAAGTGGTGGTGTTATGGGTCCTCCTCAGTGAGATTGTGAGGGTGGTGGAGGAGCAGGGGGTAGTGGAGGAGCAGGGGGTGGTTTTACAGCATCTGGCCAGAGTGATATTTGAGAGTTTTTATGCACTTTGTTACTTTGTTATTGAGACTGTGACTTGGATGGCTCTTGGTAGCCGATATATTTTTGACATCATTGTACTCTGATACATGGATTATTTTTGTGATGTGAGATATGATGTGATATATGAGGAGATCTTATTGGTGTTTCTGATTATATGATATGTTTGTATGTGATGACATGTATGTTTTTATGCAGGATGATGATTATGATTGATGCTTAGATATGTGTCATGGATGATTTGCTTTATGCATGTTATGGATGATTTTGTTAATCATGTGGATGCAGGTGGAGAATGGATGATGTTTTTGTAATACTATCAATTTGATGTAATGATGATGTATGATAATGAATAATGATAGTGTGATATGAGTAAATGATGCATGGTTTTTAAGATGAATCTAAATATTTGAAATGCTTATGAAGATGTTATGTATGTTTCTAGATGAATGCACTTAAATGGATGAACAAATGTTTATACAAATGTTATGTATATCACTTTGGATGAATGCATTTAATGATTAAATGAATGCCAATAAATGATAATGAATAATTGCACCTTAATGCAACTTTAAAAGATAATGAATACATCTTAATGAATCTAGATGAATGTTCTTGATAAAATGTAAGTAAATGAGGATAAATGAATTAAA
The DNA here is from genome assembly GCF_030272615.1 of Cryptomeria japonica. Taxonomy (NCBI): domain Eukaryota; kingdom Viridiplantae; phylum Streptophyta; class Pinopsida; order Cupressales; family Cupressaceae; genus Cryptomeria; species Cryptomeria japonica. The sequence continues at coordinate 173,127,527 of NC_081406.1, read as the reverse complement.
TTAAATAAATGATGATGAATGATTGTGTATGATTGAGATGCAACTAGATGATAGCCAATGTACCTTAATGACAAAGTACATGTACATCAATGATTAATATATAACTTAAAATGAAGTTAAATGATGTGATTTGAAAGGTATGTAAATGAAGTTAAATGCAGTTAATGCAACAAAATGAAATGACGAAATGCAAGAAAATGAGAACAAATGCACTTGATGTTTTAACTTCACTAATGTGATGAATAAATTTATGCACTTAAATGAATATCTAAATGAATCTAGATGCAAGTAAATGATAATGCATTGAATGCATGCAATGCAACTAAATGATAATGACATGCTTTCATGATGAGTTGGTGAGAATACGTAGATGTGGAATGAAAAATGTGAGATGATGTATCAAATAACTCTGTCATGATTTTGTACCCAAGACAAACATATATTAGGTGCTTTCTCATAGAAGCCCGAATTACTAGCATGCAATCAATAGATATGAATAATGAATGAGTCAATGGATGGGTGAGATGCAACAGAATGCATTATAAATAGAGGAGATGAGATGACGATCCATAGACTATTCATAGTGCTTTGTTTTCCTCATCGAGCATTATAGTATCGTTCTTGGCTAAGGTAGTAAGAACCAAGATTGAGCATTTCACCTGTAAGAAATCATTATAGACAAGGAAAAGTTACCCTCCATACTGGTTCATGCGCAAATGGTCGAGGTATACGCTGTAGTCAGTAAGCCATAGTGATCCATGACTATATTTTGCATAGGATCACATAGTTTAGTGAACTTCCCACGTAAACACCATTAGTACATGCCCCAAAACTTCATTGGAACAATCCATAGATAATAAATAAAGAAAAAGATATTAGGAACCACCCGACTACTCTAATAAATTATGGATATCTTGGAGTAGTGTAAGAACTTGATATATATAAATAAATAAATAACAAATTGACCAAGTACTTATCAGCCAAACCGAATTTTCTTGTCAAAGATAATGGTACCTTTTCTTGTCTATGAGGAAGGATGCATCCTTGCAAAGACGATTGTGTGCAGATGTTTTTGATTTGGTTAATCGATTTGATAAGTGATCCTCATTGTCTCAGTAGCTCAAAACTGTTTTGTTTGTTTCTGTGATGTGATGTGTATGTACAAAGAATATTGATATGCGTTGCAATGTTTTTTATTGATTTTTGATGTTTTTGACATGTTTTTGGATTTTGTGAGTGTTTTTCAACGTTTTTGGTGTTTGCTTAGATTTTATGAATATTTTGGTGTTATTTCAAGACATATTCAATGAGCAACCCAATGAATCACAAGTAATGTAGAATCCACTTCCAGCAGCAAGTATAAGGACATTGCCCCCAGTTAGGTGTCGCTATGAAAACAGATGCAGGACACATGAAGGAATAACCTTGTTTGCAAATCAATAACAAGCCGTGATATAAATGATGGGTGAAATGGATGCAATGGATGTGATCGCAACAAGTCTGAAAGACAATGGAGTCATAGCCTTTATGAGTGGCACCTGTTTGCCAGGTTTTCACCATTGTACTTACCCAAGGTGCCACCGAAGTGGTTTTCACCATTTGGATGTATGATTTTTCTTTACTATTTTCTTGATTTTGATTTTTTTTTTTAATTTATTTTCTTCAAGACATTTTCTGAATGTTTTGAGTATTTTCTGATGTATGTGGAGGAGCTTGACGCCCTATACAACTTATGTATGAAATCGTTTGAGGTGCATGTTGTTGATCGGATATGCTATTGGTTCTCCTTCTAAAGTTGCCAACTGATATGCCCTAGACCCGAATACAACAGTGATTACATATGGACCCAGCCAGTTGGATTCAAATTTACCCTAGTGTTCTTTGTTTGGTTGGCTGCGAGGATTCTCTCTGAGAACAAGATCACCTACCTCAAATGTGCGAGTTTTTTTTTCTTTTTTTCTTTTTTTCTTTTTTTTTGTATTTTCTTCAGGACATTTTCTGACTGTTTTGAGTATTTTTTGATGTATGTGGAGGAGCTTGATGCCCTGTACAACTTATTTATGAAATCGTTTGAGGTGCATGTTGTTGATTGGATCTGCTAGTGGTTCTCCTTCTAAAGTTGCCAACTGATATGCCCCAGACTCGAATACAACAGTGATAACATATGGACCCAGCCAGTTGGATTCAAACTTACCCTGGTGTTCTCTATTTGGTTGGTTGTGAGGATTATCTCTGAGAACAAGATCACCTACCTCAAATGGGAAAGATAGCTTTGTGATCCTTGCTTGGTATGTTATCTCATAGTTCCAAAAAGTCTATGATTGCCTCATCGTTTTGGAAGTGGTCAAGACATGGGGGGTTGGGTTGATTCCATTCTTTGAGATCAGGATGGATAATGGGCATTACCTCATCGATCAAGTTAAGTGTGTGAGAGGTGTCAGTGAGGGTTAATACAATGGCGTGAAGGTCCTCGATGGTACTCTCCCTGCCAGGTTCAGGCGTAGGATGTGACGTAGGGTCTGTGGAAGGTGCTTCTAGTGTAGGACCCCAAAAGGTTTTAATCCATGCCTCTCCATAAACAGGTATGTCTTTGCGAGGTGGAGGGGGTGATGTATCTTCCTCATCTGAAGTATTGAGATGCACTGAATCAAATTTCTACTCATGGGAGTTTGTCTCTAAATCACTCTCGAGCACCCGATTATTGTACCAAACTAGGATGTCTTTTGAGTTGAATAGTGTATTTGTGACCGTCTTATGTATGTTTGGAGATGGAATTGCTGGTACTGCGGGTGCCACTAATACTGCTAATGGAATTATCAGTTCTATCGATATTGTTGGTGGTGTTGATAGTGTTATCGATGCTGCAGGTAAAATTATTGGTGCTATTGGTGGGATTGTGGGTGATGCAGGTAGGATTATCAGTGTTGCAGGTAGGATTATCGATGTTGCCGATAGGATTATTGGTGCTATTGGTGGGATTGTCGGTCCTGCAAGTAGGATTATTGGTGTTGTAGGTAGGATTATTGGTGTTGCAGGTATTTTTATTGGCGTAGTTGGTTCTACTGATGGGATTATCAGTTGTGTCGGTGATGTTGGTGTTGTGGGTGCCACAGATATAATCAAGGATGGCCTCTTTAGAGTAATTGGTTGATATAGAGGTTTTTTGGGTTTCCCTTTGAATCTAATCTTAGGAAGGGATTCCTTTTGAAAACCAGCTCTAGTTTTGTCTTTGGATTTTAACTCTGGTTGTAAGGGTTTGTTTTGTCCTTGTTTGCAAGGTCCCAAAGCACTCTAGCAATCATAGCCCATTATTTGCATGATAGTAAGGCCTTTGCCATATTTATCTGTGGGGAGCGTAGCTGTTGGGCTTTCTTTGGCGATGGGGTCTTTGTAGATCCATTATGCTATGTCTTCATCCATGGTTTCTTCCTACTGACTTTTACCAAGGATGAATTGTGCCAAAGTGCATGCTTGCTTGGCCAGTGGTGGTTGAAGCAACTTGTTAGGTTTGCCATGAGTTCTAGGGGAGGTGAGTAATTGCCCAACACAAAAGAGTTGGCTCAAATTATATTCCCTAGGACCTTCCTCAGCCATTTTCATTTTCATCTTCTCTTGCTTTGGTATAGGGATGATTGAGCTGGAAAGAGAGGCTGGATTAACATATGATGTGGAAGGGATAGCTTCTTTGTTGTTAGGTACGGTGATCTCTAGATGATGGTTAATATTGTTGAAATATGCAAAGGGATTTGCTTCACCAAGGATTGTGATCTCTACACCATTATGAGGAAACTTGATACATTGATGATAGGTAGATGGAACTGCTTGGATGGCATGTATCCAAGGTCTCCCTAATAAGAGATTATATTGTAGAGGAAGGCCTAGAACCTTGTAGACTATATGTTTCACCACCGGCCCAAACCTGATAGGTAAAAAAAAAGCTCCTCTAGAAGAACGCTTTGCATCATCATAGGCTTTAATGGTTATCCTTTTGTTGGGATCCACTGATTCTACCACATACCCTAATGTTGTGACCAACTGCAAGGTGCATATATTCAATCCAACTCCATTGTCAATCAAGACTCTCTTGATCCTGTATTGGTTTATAAATACTTCAATGTGAAATGATGCATTATGTGGTTGTTGGAATGAAGTGTTATCACTTTCAAATAAAGTGACGCATGGTGATGACCAAAGACTGCCAACCATGGCTTGAAATTGGTCCAAGATTGTTTTGTGTGATGGAGATAAGTGCAAAAGCTCTAGTATGGATATGAGTGTGGGCGTTTTATCTAATTGTTCCACAAGGTTATACTGCTTGGGGAGAGGTGTTGTTCCTTGTGGAGCTTCTTTAATAGTGATCTTGCTACGACGCCTAACAACATTGTATGCAGAATTTGGATCTTTGATGGTGAGTGTATGACAATTCTAGACCATATGACCCAGAAATTAGACCCAAATGATGGAGAGAAAATGAATACTGTGACTACCATCAGAACAAGGGATATAACATAAACAACTGCATGAAAATCCGACATGAAATCCAATATCTCATTGACTCAGGCAAGATCATTGTTGGAAATCACGCGACAAATGATGACCATAAGGCCTGTAAAGATCCCTTACCGACTTATGAACAAGGAGATTCCTCAAAATCCAAGGGAGGATCTAGAGTCAATTATACCTACACTAAAAATGATAATGTGATCAACATGATTGAATCTGCTCAACCTAAATATTGCAATGTGATCATAGTCCAGGATCACCAAAGTCAAGCACAAACTGCTAATGTCGTGACTCGCGCTCAAAGGAAGATTACTCTCCCAGGAGCTACTTCCTCAACTTTCGATCAAACAACATCAAATCTACCAAATAGACAAATAGATACAATAACAGAAAAATCAAAATAGTTGGCTTCATCATCTTCTCCTGGTTATAGTATTGTCAAACAATTGAAGAGAACCAATGCTCAAATCTCCATTTTGGAACTGCTTAAGATCTTTTTTTGCTCATAGAAAGGTCCTGGACAAGGCTCTACTTACCACCACTGTCCCTAAAGATTTAGATGTAGATCGGTTTCAATCTATGGTGGGTCACCTGACCTCACCTCATTACCTCACTTTATCTGAAGAAGAAGATAATAACTCACTGAGTCACCCACATAACCAGTCATTACACATTGAAGCCATGATCTATAAACACCGAGTTAAACGTGTTTTGATATATGGAGGTGCCTACAATCTATTGACACAGTTGGGATTTTTTGAAAACGTTATTGACCCAACAAAGAAAATAATAATCAAGGCTTATGATGAAGAAGAAAGTACTTCTAAGGGTCTGGTACTATTACCAATCAGGGTAGGACCTATAGAAAGAGATGTCATTTTTCAAGTCCTGGATCTTCATTTTTCATACAACATCTTACTGGGCAGGCCATGGATTCATGAAATGAAAGAAGTACCATCTACGTATCATCAATGCCTGAAATTTCCTTATAATGGAGTTGAAGTCAGTATTCCTGCCAATATAAGCTATACCTGCAATGCATTAACGCAGAGTGTTGATGCTTTTGTTCCTCATAATAGAGCAGCAAAAACAGCTGAAAGTTTGGAATCTTTGCTGAAAGATTTAGAAAAGAAATTGAAAATCACAAACACTGGCATAGATGGCTACAAAATAGAGCCTATACTCTCACTAATGTCTCTTCCTCCATCACCAACACAGTTGGGAAAACCATTAGAGGTTATGAAGCCACAAAATTCAACTCCAAAAGTCATTTATGATGGTCTCTTCATATAGTCCTCTACTTCTCTTGCAGGTGAAATAGAAGAGGATGATGTTCTCAAATCGCTTTTCAAAGAAGATAGGGCAAATAAAGAAATATGACATTGTGAGATTTACCCAACACAATATGGTCCAAGCTATAAGATGCTTCAATGCATGGGATATTCAGGTACTGGTCCTCTAGGTAAATGTCAAAAAGGTATTGTTGAACCTATTCAGTTACAAACTAAGTCTGCCAATGATAAAGTTGGACTGGGATATAATCCAAGAAAGACATCAGATAAGAAGCACACATCCCACCATCAACTTAAGTGGAAGAAAAAGGTACTACCTTTAACAACACAAGAAATTAATACTCAAAAAACTCAGGAAGAGTGTGACGATGAACAAAAAGAATTGCCCACCTAGAGAGAGGAAACAAATGGTAATCAAATTCTAATTATATCGGCTATAATACCACAGGAAGTAGAAGTCCCAGAGGATATGAGAGACGAAGTATATAGAATCGGAGAATTGTTTGCACCGCTGAACATTCCGGTCACATTTACTGGCAGACAACAAGTAGATGATTCAGAAACTGATTCAAATGAGTATGAATAGGGTCCTGACCATCTCTCAGATACCTCTACTACATAAACCCCTGAAGAATCCAGTGATATCACAGATGACGTACAAAAGTTGATACGCCTAAAAATGCCAAAGGAAATACAGGAAATTAGACTAAAAAGACTATGAACGACAGTTGGAGGAAGAAAGGACACAAGCTATTTCTTCACCTACTAAGTCTCCCTCTAACGAGATAGGAAAAATCAAGTACGAAACTATGAAAGAAGAATTAGAAGATACAGAAATGGAACCAGTCATCAATCCAGAGGAAGCTGAATGGAACAGATGATAGAGATTAACAGAACCATCAAGGTTATGTCCGCAAGTGTGTCAAATACAAGTACTCAATGAACTAAATCACGAAGGAACTTGCAACATCAAAGATGTTGGTATTGATACTATATATACTTTTACTAAGCCACTTGAAGATGAGTCAGAAACTTCATCTTATGACTCTGATAACTCAGACAAGAGCTCTATTTATAACAACAATTATTCAACAACACATTATGACTACTCTGTCATGAATGTTGAGATGATGTTTGCTGACCCTGTTACTGTCACACCACGGTATGTAGTCCAATCTGAAGTAGGTGGCAATGCTAGAAGTAGGTCGGTTGGGTTAGGTCCACTAAATACTAACATGAATTTTGATAATCGTGTTGTGACTCTTCCTGGTCTCGAGACACATACGCAAGGTAGTTTTTTAGAACTCAAATGGTCAGTCCGAAGCCATGATGATAGTACCATGAACTCCCTTGAGCCTGTTCCAACCTTATCCTTAATACATCCTGAACTGATTGATTGTACCCTTTATAACCAACCCTTTAATGTACCTACTTTTGCCAATGACTATATGTTAGCCTATTATCTCAATGCAGTTGAACCCATGAACTCTTCTACCAGTGAACAGAGTGAAAACATGACTGAAAGAGATATCAAGTATCTTAGTTGCAAAAAATAAGAAAAATAAAAATAAAAGACCTGATGGCAAAAACCACATTGTGGCAGTATCAGAATCTAAAAAAGATAAAATAAAGGACATACCTAGAGGTGAAAACCTCTATGAGGTGCCTGAAGGTGAGATACTTGATATACTGCCGAGTCATTTCTAGGAGAGATCTTCCATATTGATCAAGCCAACTTAGCCAGTGAACATTGGGAGTCAAGAGACACCACACATCATTCATTTAGCCCAATCACTATCAGCAGAAGAGTTAAAAGATTTCAGCAACCTTTTTTTAGAAAATAAGATCAACTTTGCATGGACATACTTAGATATACCAGGACTAGATCCTAATCTCATCATGCATCATCTCTTTATTACACTAGGAGTTAAACCAGTAAAGCAAAAACTCCGTTAGATGCATCCTCATGTGGCACTGCTAGTCAAGGCTGGACTAGAAAAATTGCTAAAAGATGGATTTATCAGAGCTATACACTACACATAATGGATATAAAATATAGTACCTGTATCAAAGGCAGACAAATCTATTAGATTTTGCACAGACTTCAGGGATCTCAACAAAGCATGTCCGAAAGACGATTTTCCATTGCCCAACATTGACATGATAGTAGATATGACCACTGGATATGAGATGTATTCATTAATGGATGGATTCAATCAGATCAAGATAGCACCTAAAGATCAAGAAAAGAAAACTTTCACATGTGCATGGGGAACCTTCTGCTGGAATGTTATGCTGTTTGGGCTAAAGAACGCAGGAGCAACTTACCAAAGAGCAGTAACCACTATCTTCCATGATATGATGCATAAAAACATGGAACATTATGTTAATGACACCCTGGTAAAAAACATGAAGAGATCTATGCATATTCAAGAAGTAGGCCTCATACTAGATAGAATGGAATGATTCAAACTCCGATTAAATCCTAAAAAGTGTGCATTTGGGGTAACATCAAGAAAATTTCTTGGTTACATAATTTCAAAAAAAGGAATTGAGGTTCATCCTCAAAAGGTCCAAGCTATAATGGAAATGCCTCCGCCCAAGAATATCAGTCAAATGAGAAGTTTACAAGGTCATCTTCAGTCAATAAGGCGTTTTATATCTCATCTAGTAGACAAAGCTCAACCCTTCACAAAGGTATTAAGGAAAGGAGTTCAATACAACTGGGATAAAGATTGTGAACAACATTTAAAACAAATCAAAGAATATCTTTCTAATCCACCCATATTAATGCCACTGATTCAAGGTAAGCCACTGATCCTATACATATCAGCTACAGATACTTCACTGGGGGCACTTCTGGAACAACAAGATGACAATAAAAAAGAACGAGCTATCTATTACATCACTAGAACATTGGTGTCATATGAAATGAACTACATTATAATAGAGAAATCATGCTTGGCATTGGTCTTTGCATCACAAAAATTAAGGCACTATATATTGACACACTCTATTAAGCTGGTAGCTAAGATTGATCCGCTCAAATATCTTCTCAGCAAAGCAACTCTTACAGGAAGACTGGCCAAATGGGTCATGGTTCTTACAGAATTTGATATTGAATATGTGGAATGTAAAGCCATCAAATGATAGGTTATTGTAGACCAACTTGTTGATGCTCCACTTGAAGATAATCAACCTCTACATATAGAATTTCTAGATGAATCAATCATGCACCTTACTCAACAATCATGGAAGATGTTCTTTGACTGATCTTTCACTCAACATGGTTCTGGTGCCAGAATAATTTTTATTACTCCTAAAAAATATTCAATTTTAAAAGCTTACAAGATTCTCTTCCCTTGCACAAACAACATTGCAGAATATGAATTCCTGGTGGAAGAGTTACATTATCTTACCTATGATTCTCCTGAGTCCCAGATGGTCTGTTCTATTATTGGACATGACTCATCTCATTATAGCCACATTTACTCTTACCTATGTGACCAAGTTGTCCCTGCTAATCTTTCCCTAAATGAAAAAAGGAACCTAATCCAAAATTCATCATGGTACGTCATCATTGCTAACGACCTATTCAGGTGAGGTTTAGATAATACTTTTCTTAGATGTCTAGAAACTGAGGAGTCCCAACGCACATTATCCGAGGTTCATGAAGGTGTTTGTGGATCCCATTTGAACGGTCTAACTTTAGCATGACAACTACTAAGGGTTGGCTACTACTGGCCAGACATGGAAAAAGAAGCTATAAAATTTTCTAAAACTTGTGAAAAGTGCCAACTGCATGGGCACCTTATCCATGCTCCAACAAGGGATCTCATACCCTTTGTGACACACTGGCCTTTCAATAGTGGGCGTTTGATCTAATTGGCCAAATATATCCTGCATCATCTAACAGACACAAATTTATTATCACTGCCACATAGTACTTCACTAAGTGGGTAGAAGTGGTTCCACTCATCAAAGAAACCGGCAAACAAGTAGCTCTATTTATTCTTAATTATATCATCTGCAGGTATGGTATACCTTCATCCATTATAACTGACAATGGAGGACAGTTCAAGAACAAAGATCTAAATGAACTCTATGAGAAATTCAAAATAAACAACACTGATCATTAGTATATTACCCTCAAGGTAATGGACAAGCAGAGGCATCTAAAAAAAAACCTATTGACTATCTTACACAAAACAGTGAACAAATCTGGGAAGGATTGGCATCTGCGGCTCAATCCTGCACAGTGGGCTTATAGAACAAGTATCAGAACACCTACTAGGGCTATACCTTTTTCTTTGGTGTATGGGTCCGAAGAAGTATTACCTATTGAGGTGGAAATACCATCTCTAAGAGTTTCTTTGCAAGGTCTTGTTACTGATGAAGAATATAGAATATCTAGATTGCAAGAGCTCGAATTGCTGGATGAACATCAACAAGTGGTGTTTGATCATCTTTGAGTGTATCAAAAGAGAATGTCTAGAGGACATAACAAGAAGGTTCAAGAAAGAGAATTTTAGGTTGGTGACCTAGTTCTAAGAGAAAATCCTAAAAATCAACAGTTTCGAGACAACAAAGGGAAGTTCGAACCCAACTAGTTGGGTCCCTATATCATTACTGCAGCTTTTGGCTCTGGTGCCTATCAACTCTCAACATCAAAAGGAGAATAGCTCCATGAACCAATCAACACCATCCATCTGAAGAAATTCTTCACTTATATATTCTCTGCTCGAGCAACCTATACAGCTAAAAAGTCCTGAAGAAATCATAAAAATCAGAAAAAGTTCTGAAGAAAACATAAAAATCAGAAAAAGTCCCGAAAAAATCCTAAAAATCCAAAAAAGACCTAAAAAAATCCTCAAAAAAAAAAAGGGGGGAAAAAAGAGAGAAAATGCCTTGGTGAAAACTTGGTAAATAGGCACCTTGGTAAAAAAAAAAATGATGAATCTCTGCCAAGCAGGTGAAAACTTGGCAAACAGGTGCCTCGTGTACTCAAGCACTCCATCTATCAACACAACGTTGGCATTCCCATTTTCATGCATCTTTGCTTTCACTTGTACATATTTCAGTCACTTTTGTGACATCCTGGTTCGTTGGAACCCTCATGGCTTGAAACTGATCAATGTCCTAGTCTTAGGTAATCAATAAGAGCACATTACATGTCCTAAGAAGTATCAACCAAGTCAAACTTATGTCAGTGAAACCTGGTCGTCCACTCCGAGTCAGTTACCTGTCTCCTGACTACTAAAGAGTTTTATCGCTGAGTTAACAAGAAAAACAACATATTGGAAAACAATCACTAAACAGTTTGAGCTATGCATAAAAATTTTCTTTGTGTGTTGTCTTTTATATTGGTTTTCGATTATTATCCCTCTGAGTAACTCAAGGAAGTCTATCTTGACTAAGAGGAGCAAGGATTGGGGGCATAATATCTTCTTTGTTTTCTTCTTGAAGGAATGATCCCAATGATCTGGAAACATCTAAATTACTTGGGTGTCTGTGATAAGAGCCTTCACATCAAGGTGAAATCACCTCACATACCTCAACTCCACTTATTTGAATGCTACAGGGAGGTTCTCATCCTTTCTTTGTTTGTTTTGAGGGAATTTCTTTATTGTGCAATCTAGGTCCCTGCGAAATCTGTCCAAGGATATGAACGAAAAAAGGGGTCATTGCGGACAAGATAATTAATATTGTACATGAAAAGAAAGGAACTCTAATCTTCCTGTTGTGGTTGTAAAACGCTCAATGATGAAAATTAAGCTTTTCAAAATCCAGTGACTAGGTTTAGGTCGCATTTTGCATTTCATTTTACATCTTGTAAATTTAAAGTGATTTCGGTATGGTAACAATGATCTCCTTATTTTCTACATGAGCACTAGAAGCTTCATCATTTCTTAGCTAAGTGGTCTCTTTTCATCATTTCTCCTATCGAGTACTTGTGTTTTGAGATGTTAGTTGTATACATAAGCATCTTATATAGATTCATACATTTCACTATCACTCATTTGCATTCATCTTATTGCATAGAAAAATGAAAAATTTGCATTACTCATTACTCATTCACATTCATTTATTTGCATATAAAAAAAAAAGAAACATAGACATCCATGATCATTTGCATTAAATACATCCCTACTAAAAGAAATGCATACATGTAGGATACAACATATAGAAAGCATCTCAAAAATATAATCAACACAAGTATAATGAAGTCAAATTGGATCTCGTATATATATATCGTATCAAGTCTAAGAGTACAAAATGATGTCCAATGACATGTACAAACTCCCATCAAAGCAAGAATTGTATAGGCTACAAAAAAATGGGTGTCTACAAAAAAATATCACTGCTACAAAACGAAATATCTAGCTGGTGCCCTCTCCCTCATCGCTAGGTGGAGGAGGAGGAGCCTGATCACCAGGATCCTGATGAGGTGCCCGTGCTCCCTCAGACTATGCCATATACTACAAATAAGGGACAACCTATTGTGCAACTGGAACTGCCACGTTGTATGCCGCAACATAGTAGGCTACCTTGCTAGTCTGATGCAAAACCTCATGTTGAAGGGTGTCTTGCTCTGCTCTCATCGCTGCGACCTGACAATCGCGCTTTGCTCTTAGCTTAGCCAGATGACAATCTCTCTCAGCCCTCACCTCTGTAAGCTGTCGGTCTTGCTCCGCCAACTAAGTCTAAGCCAATGTCAACTATGACTGCAGCTCCGCTAAAAGTGCCCTCATCGACCGTCCAACATTCGTCCCCTACTCTCTCGCAGGCTCTCCACCCCCATCTCCACCTCTAGCTCCACCCTGCTCCTCTCGCCACTGACGAACCTGTCTCGAAGATGCTCACTCCTCCTCAGCTCTGCCCAATCTCATGCCTATACCCCCAAGAGATCCACCCTCACCCCTCTGTTGTCCCACATCAGCTGGAACCCTTCTACTACTAGCACCAAGATCACCACCTGTCTGCCTTGGAGCCTCATCTCTCTGAACTTTCCTCTGACCCTACCCTTATCCTTGTGTAGGGGCATCATCCTCAACCTCCTCAATGAGAGGAGCCTACTCAGCTAGATCTATCAAATGAGGGAATGGATGCTGCTGAAAATCTCTATACTGGGGGAATACCCCTGCATCTGTGATATCACCTAGGTAATCCCATCTCAGTCTCTGTAGACCAGTCAGCTCCTACATGGCTAGGGCATAGGACAACCTTGGTGACCATCCCTTCCTCTCCTCATCAGCATATTAGGCATATGTTGTGAACTCCTATGATACCCCCTGAGGCCAACCATACTACCTCATCACCCGTGATACTAAAAACTGCTCCACTATCGTCTGCGATCTACCAATAAGAGGGTGAGTAGCAAAAAGGTCCCTGCGTACCAGCCTCCAGTCATCCCATGGCTCTAAGCCCCTGTAAGGCCTCCATACCATGGCTATCAAGTCATCCAACTGCCGCCACCAAAAATCCGTCTTCCCCAGATGGGGCTGTGTAACGTAACCGACATACCTATATACAACTGGTTGCCCAGGCTCTCTGCTATCATCAACAATAGGCCGACAAACTGGGAGGTGCTCCCAAGCCCAAACCTGTAAGATAAAAACACCAGCGGCCATGCTCTTTCCCTCCCTGTAGACTATCTCATGCATCTCATAATACATGAGGGCCAAAATGCAAGAACCCCAGCCAAGCCTCTGGGGGGTCTCCATCAATCTCTCCAGCATTTGGCCCCATCCACACTGAAATCCCTGCTGACCTCTATCTAGCATCAGAAAATAGCCGATAAAACTTGCTAGGATGCAAGCCAGAGGAAACTCATCATTGTACCTACTCATCATGATGTCCCAACTGATGGAACATGTCAGGATATCAGGATCCCTGAAGACATGCCTCACTGCCTATAATCCGGGAAGGTGTCCTGAATCGTAGTCCACCTTATCCCCAACAAAAGGGTTACAGAAAATCCTATATACATTCTTGGGAGTGATAGTCATCTCCCAAACTGGTAAGTGAAAGGTATTATGCTCAGAATGGAATCTCTTTACCAATGCTATGAGCATAGTATGATTCACACGGATACGATGGGTAATCTCAACAAATGTGTCAAGCCGCACAAGTCAATATGAGCCTGCTCAACCTCTGATAGCTGTCGAACTAAAGTCATGGTAGGTGGATAAACACACCTGAAGAGCACATGAGGAAATCAAACCTGAAAAATCAAACAATGGAGTATCAGAATACATTTCAAATAAGCCTACAAGAGGAGTAAAACATCACGCAAATCCAACTACGTCAATTGCAAAAACAAAATTTCAAGTTTAGACCTTCAAAAATACTCATTGTTTTCCAAACGACAAAACATAGAAGAGAAAAAACTCATACGAGTCAGGATTGAGCCCCGTATGACAAAAGACTCCCAAACGACAAAATATTAGACCCCGGATGACAAAATGATCTTTCAAGAAGGTTGTCATATGACACAAGGGTGGCCCTAGAATGACAAATCTAATGGTCTGAAATGACAAAATAAAATTTAGTAGTTTGTCGTACGAGATAGGATCCTGTCTCGCATGAAAAAATGAGAAAACTCGACTCAACATGCCAAAAAACTTGGAAAATCAACCAAAAAAATCAAATTTGGAATGAATAACAGGCTTAAGATAGATCACTTATTGGTGGCTCATAGTGTCGCAATCGATTATGTTGTCTCTAGCGCTTGAATCGATGCTCACGAGTAGGGACCACCATTTTTCTCATAGAAGGCTTTTTGAATTTTCAAACTTTGGAGGGTTAAAATGAATTGAAAATGACACTTTTGTCCCATATATAGCCAAAAACCTAAGTTTTCAAATTGCTCCGATGGTCATGAAAATTGTACCCTTAGCTAATTTGTCAGTTCTGACTCCATTTTTGGGATCGAAATCGAAATTCGAGATCATTTTGCTAGTCAATTTCACAAAATTTGGACCACTTAGTGCTTTTCATCAAAGGCTCATTCTCTCTTCTTTAATTGCGCTCAATTTCTCATAAATCAACGCTGAATCTCAATTTAATTTCTACAAATCAACTTTGCGCTCAATTTCTTATCAATCAACGCAAAATTTTCAAAAATTCCTCTGAATCAATTTGTGCTCAAAACAACTTATCATCGCTCAAAATTGCCTTTCATCATGTACCCTCGCTATCTTTCGATTTCGCTCCTGAGGGGGCATACTCATGATCTTATGACCTCACATCTTCGATGTCGAGAAAATTTTCAAATCTTCATCAAAATTCGAGCAAAAAATCTTTTTCAACTAAAGAAAATCAATCAAATCCTTATTGCTAAGGGGCATCTCATCTTCATCGCTTTATATCAAGTTGAGATCTCTAGATCATCTGAATCGAATCAACGCTAGGGGCATATCAGTTTCATCGCTTCATGTCAAGCTGATATTGTCTTCATCTAAATCAATCTCTTAATGTTAGTCAATTTCATCACTTTTTATCAAAGGTGGTTTTTTGTTTAAACTCAATCAAGGGTTTAAAGAGTATCTTCGATCACACACTCAATCTAAGTAGGTGTTCAGTTTCATTGCATCAAATCAAGCTGGGTTTATCTTCGCTCATCATATCTTGATCAATCAAGTTCAAGATCGATTTTATCTTCACTCACTGTGTCTAGATCAATCAAGTTCTAGAGCAGTAAGATCCGCTTCTTGATCAATCAAGTTCAAGTTTGGTATCTTTTCTCTCTATCATTCCTAAGTTCAATCAAGTTCAGAAATGATATCACTTTAATCAGACTTCATTCATCTTCGTCGCTTCAAATCAAGCTAAACACCTTGCTTTCATCTAATTCGTGATCAATCAAGTTCAGAACTTGTATCTCCTAGACATCAACTATTCTTTGAACCAATGCGTTGCTCGCACATTAATTCAAAGAGGCGCAAATGTAATACCCTAAAAATGGTCATCTAAACCATGAACCCCTAATCTCGACAACGTCACCAAGGTCCTAACCAAAGGAAATTAAATAATTCTTGAGCACACAATTAATTTCTAAAATCATCAAATGTCACATGGCAAATTAATCACTCAATATTAATTAAATATTTATTTAATTAATTGATCATTCCAAGTAAATCATTTTTAAACAATTATCTTATTTATTTTATTAAATATCCTAGCATATTTAATTAAATAAATCAATTTGCCATAAATCTTTTAAAAAAAGGAAACAAATCAAGAAAGAGGAATTGGAAATTATGAGCATCAAATCTTTAAAAAAGGAAATAAAGTTAAAAAAGTGAATTAATTGATCAAAAAGGAATTTAAAATTGAGAAAAGAAATCAATTGGAGATAATCTTGAAAAAAACAAATTAAAAATTGATAAATAATCTCAAAGAATGCAATTAAAACAATTAAATATTAAAATTGAATGAAATAGAGAATAAATCAGTTTTTTTCTGATTTTATCTTAAATTTAGTTCAATTTCCTTTAAAACTAAAAAAAACATCAAATCACATCAATTCACCTGGATTGTGCTTCCTTTTGGAAAATCTTGACCGCTCATCATCATTTGATCTCAGCCTTTGGTTTCTTTCTAAATTTTCTATAAATTCAGGCTCTTATCTCTCATTCAAGAATCCTGGAGAATATATTGTTATCATGTTGTTTTTGCTCTAGGTTCCTTGATATTTGTGCATTTAGATATTCACATATTACTTATTGCATACATATTTTGTTAGGAATAAGGTGTCTCAACCTTGGATGATTCCTATTCTTATTATTTGTCTTGTAAAATGTATTTCTTGCAAATAATGTAATTAAGTGTGAGTGTACATGTCTAGTTGGCATGTTGATGTGTCACTCCACTTGATGTGTCGGCATCTTGAATTGTGTGTAAGGAGATCATGGCTGAAATGGTTATGATGGATTCCTATGACACGTAAGAGCTATTTCTAGGAGATTTCAATGACAGGTAAAGACATGCAAGACATGTGGCAACTGATAAAGTTGAGTACTATACACTATTTTTAGGGTTCCTATTTTCTCGGAGAATGGTAAAACCCTAATATGGCTATCTTTGGAAGTTGCCCTAAAAGGGAAAGTGCATAAGCATTTTTTAGGGTTACAAACTGTGATACGAAAAGAGTGTATTGTTGGTATGATATCATGCTACTGGATTTGTCTTAAAGTGTCGATTGTCTCCTAAAAGAACTTGCATTGCAAGTGTGTTGTAACTGTTGTGTTGAAGATAATACATTGTGCAGGTTTTGGAGTGCTGGGGTTTTTTACCGAAAGGTTTTCCCCAAGGTAAATCATTGTGTCATTCTCTATTTTTTGTATGCATGGTATATGGCTACAATATCTTTGTTAAAGTAGTTAACGAACCTGAAATTGTAAGGATTTAAAAGAATTTGCACAATACTTTCCTCTAGAGATTAGTGTAGGAAGTTGTTTCCGCACCTGAGTTTCCTTACATATTTAAATCATTTAGCTCATTTATTCCTTAAATCTTGTTAGATTAATCTTGCATCCATCTAGCTTAATATCATGCTCATATAGATTAAAATCCTTCGTCTTGGTGTAGTCTAGTCACTAGATTGCTTATACAAATCTGAGAGCAATCTTATACGTGCGTCTTTTAGAAGGCAATGGGTCGATTTGTTATGGTTTTCATATTCATGCTTATATTTGTCTAACCATACATGTAATGACTTAATTGAAGTGTTGTGTATTTCAGATATAGATACAGGTCCACTTTTCACACACACGGTGAGAGTTGCAACTTGTTCATCAGTGTCATAGAGGTGAATCACAGTATAATTATATGCATTGGTTATAATCTATAGTATCTGTGTTTCACCTGGAGTTGGAAGGACCCCTTTGATCATGTGATGGAAGTGGATTTTTGAACATTAGATGATCGTCATTGGATGTTTTAGGGTCATGTCCTTCTATCTCAATTTCTCCTCTGTTAATAAGATCTTGAACAAGATTTTTCAGTCGATGGCAATTGCTTGTCTTATGCCCTTTTCCCTAGTGAAATTCACAATGTTCATTATCGTGCCACCATGAAGGTTTGACATGAAGCTCATAGTTAGAGGTATTTGGTAATGTCACAAGATTTCAAGAGACCAATTGACAGAATATTGTTTCGATGGGTTCCCCTAAGGGTGTGTCTGTACGTTTTGGTTTGAAATTTTGTTGCCTTTTCTTGGGTTCTTCTTGATGTGTGTTGTGACCTTGATTTTGTGGTTTATTAATGGTGTTGTTGTTAGGAGGGGTATTTTGTCCTGCAAATCTGACCATGGGCTGTGCAATTTTTACTATTTGGGCATCCACTATCCCGTCATTGACAACATTCTTGTTCTTGTTCCAAAAATTTGGTTTATCACTATTATAACGTAGACGAGGGCCATCTTCAAAGGATTATGTACCCTTCATGTCTAAATGGAATTCCATCTCATCATTCAAATTGGAAATGAATATTTCCACTAGTTCTTGCTTAGGTAAATAACGAGAATGTCTGCTAGACAGTTGCCTCCACTGTTGTAGGAAAGCTGAGAACAACTCCCCTGGTTTTTGTTTGGTGTTGCATAGATCTGTCATGGTAACATTGCGTTCTTGCATAGATCTGTCATGGTAACATTGCATTCTATGTTATGTGCATAATGAGCGATGAATTTTTGAACTAGTTCCTCAAATGTTCTAATGCCACTTGGTAATCAGGAAAACCATTGCGTGGTTGTGCCTCCCAAACTCTGAGGAAAAAGGTGTATTAGATAGGTTTCCTCATAGGCCACTTCTAAACAAGATAAGTGAAATTCTCATACATGATCTCTAGTGTCTACTTTGCCCCTATACTTTTCAAAGTTAGGTCTTCGAACCCTCACAGAAAAGGTAGCATATGCATGTTCCTATCAAAGGGACAGGGACAAATATCGTTAAGTGAAAACCGGGTAGTATTCACACCACTATTGAGTTGTTGAGCAAGATTTTCTACTTGTTGTCTCAACATGTCTATTTTAGAAGGAGGAAGTGGGGGATTCCCTTGATGATTAAGGTCAGATCGGAAGTAATCTATAACTCTTCCACCATCCTTATGGCTATGTTGTTCTAATGTATGCCGTATCTGTGCAGTATCAAAATCAAAGGGTAGTTTAGCACCCCCTTGAGCAAGTCTCAGAAAATGAGCATTTGCGTTGTTTCTAAGGATTACGTCAAAAAGTCTATTGAACCTGGGATTGTGTTGTTCTCTCTCTATAGCTTTGGGAGTTGGAGTGTTAGCATAATCATCATTTGTACCTCCTCCAACGACCTCATGGAAATTGTTGAGGTTTTCTTCCTCCTCTTCAATCTCTAGTTGTCTAGTTTTTTATCTGGTATGAGCCATTTTGTTTGAAAGTTTTGAGGTTTTAGTGATGTGCGAGGGATGGTGATAAAATGTTTTGATGAGAGATAAGTGTTGTGTGAAATGTTTAGAAGATGGATCTCTGATACTGAAGGTTGGATGTAAATAAAGTTCTTTGTGAATTGCTTTTGTGTTTTCAATAATTTTGATGTGATAAGATATATCAAGGTTTGAGATGTGTTACAAACCAAGCTACCTAGCAATGAGAGGATGTACTCATAAACTAGTTTTAACCTGTGTATAAATGCCTCTTAGGATGATTGATCCTAGATGTAGAGACACACTAAAAGTGATATGTTGGTTTTATTTAAGCAATATTTTAAAAGAACTTAGGACAAGACCTTTTTGTGTTTTGAGAGTTGAATGGTTTTGTCATGTGTGAAGGTGAAAGTGGATAGAATATGAACCTCAATAAAAACTTTTTGTCACAAAGGGGGTTTCTACTTCTTCCTCTCTCTCAGGAGTTGGTGGTTCCCCTCAAGCTACATTGTAGGTGATACATATTTGTGGAAAGAAAGCAGGGTTGATCTTGCCCCTTTTGTTTTTGTGATAATTCAAGGCTCTATACTGAGTAAAAGCTTTATTTTTCAGAGGCTCTTTGTCGAATTCGTTGGTTTTGCCTTGAAGATATAAGTTCATATGGCGCAAGAAGACTCTATGTGAGAAAAATTTGTCTATTGATATAGAAAAAATTCTTTGTTTTGATAAGAGCTTTTGAACTCAATTGTCTCTTTTTCAATGTGGTATTTTGATGAAGACTCCCTTTTCTCAAAATGTGAGTGATGGTCATACAAATTGATACCTTGTTTCACTTTATTGAGGTTTGTTTTTGTTGGTCAATGTTTTAGGTGAATTTGTTGGATGAATACTTGGTTTAAAATCGTTTTGAATTTCTTTGACAAGAAAACACGGAAAGCACACAAGCACAATAACCTTGCCTCTTTTCAACAAAAAGGCAAAAATAGGTGTGGGTCTAGATCAACCCAATCATGAACTTTATTGAACCTTTTGACAACTGTATTTTAATGTTCCCAAAGTCTGAAGTTGGCCCAAATTGTTATTGGTCTGACACAAGATCAACACAAGTCAAGCACTTTTTATCCCTAAGGTCAATTGGCCAGTTGCAATATTTTCAACCCACATCTTTATATTTCTTCAACTTTGGTATTACATACCTTATGAATCTTGTTGTGGTAGGTAAGGATGTGATATACTCAATCTTGCACGAGCATAATAGATAGATGATTACTATGATGGGGGATTCACCACTTTTATCAAGCTACAAGTAGCCTTTCAAAAAGCCATGTTTCTACTCAAGGAAATATGTATGGTGAGTATCTTGGGAGAAAAACCATCTATGCTCTTGCACTTAATTTTTCACAAATATCCTCAATCAATGGAATGGGTGGGTTTCTATAATAAAAGGTGTCTAGTAATGTTCGATGTTTTTGGACATAACTTTATTCTGCAGTGACTCACTTAAGAGCGTTGTAACTTGTGGTGGGGCCCATATGTCCTTTTAGCAAGTTACACTGTAGGAACAACTATACCCAAGGCTACAGCTTTTGCTCACACCTGATTTCTATAGCGGCTTGAAGGATTTACCGCACGAGGTCATTCCCAAGAGTGATGTCTCTTGGCAGGCCTCTCTTAAAAATATAAAAATTTCGAGCGTTATTAACACTTTTATCTTGCACCTAGGACCACGAGAGCCAAGGGAGATGATAGTGTGTGTTAGAAGTAGGACCACTCTACAAATTTTTGCACAAGTGTGCCAAACACTGAAAAACAATTGTTCTTTTTAACTGATTTATTGCAATGTGATTTAAATACTATTTGAAGATGTTGCTCCAACAAACATGATGTTCTTTTTAACTTCAAGGCAATATGTTGTCTAACTAGGAAAATCAAAAATCTTGGTCAACCAAATTGAAGCATGTTTGCTTAAGGAAAATTGATTTTTAACAAAAGGGACAAGTTGTTTGTTCTTTTTAACTTGCAAAAATGAAGTGTTGATTGTATGAAAATTTATCCTAACTTGCAAGAAAACCAAAATTTGTTTGTTTGTTTTAAGCACCAAATGAAAATTTTGTGTTGATTTTATAACCCAAAATGAAAAGTGAAGTTTATTTTAGTTCAAAAAGGGAAAATGAATTCTTTTTATCCAACTTTAAAATAAATTTAGAAAGCAAAATAAATCAAAAGTCCCTAAGTTTTAAAATTCTTGAATCCTGCAACATAAAAGGGTTAGCAAAAATGTGCACAAAAATAATACAGTTAGTGAAAAAAGAAAGTTTTTGTGGGCTTCCACAAGCCTAAATTTTTTGATATTTCGGTTACAAGTGGTATTTTTTTGACTCTCTGTTACAATAGTGCTACTCTGTGTAAATGCAGAAGCATTACTTTAATACAAATGCGCTAAACAACTAACAAAAGTACTAAAAGAACGCCAAACGCGCTATGAAATGGACAAAAGCGCTAAATTAATTTGTCTAATAGAATGAAAATTATGTCAAATAGAGAGCGTAAAAGCACTAAACTAGTGACAATAGCTCTATTTAGAGAACAATAGCACTAAAACAAGAACAAAAGCACTAATTTGCAGACAAAAGTGCTAATTCGCCAACAAAAGTGCTAAATCTCCAACTTTCGAAGGCGCTAAAGTGCAACCTGTGTGTCAATTTCAACAATTTAAAAAAAGTTAGTAGTTTTATCGATCAGAAGGTTGCATGTTTGATTCACGTCGGGTTCACCAAATGATGCTTTGCAAAAAGGATTGTTAGGAACACACATAGAGATAGACAAGTCAAACGCTAGTGTTAGTAGTATCAATCAAAAACAAAGTATGAAGGAAACTACAATCCTAAGCATCCATATCAAGAGAGATATCAAACATGTAATAGAAAGCATACAAAAATGAAGGAAAGACACTAAACCCTCCCAAATGCTCTCTAAAATGCTCATAGTTGCTCCTCCCTTGTTCCTCTCCTCTCCAAATTCTACATGAGTGTATCTCTCAATAGATTTTTGCACTGTTATGGATGTCTTATGGAGGTTCAAGATTATGAAAATGAAGATGATGATTATGCAAATGCAATCAAGCTTATTATGAAAGAAAGCACCTAATTATCTATGTTGATTTTTAACCAAAATAACAAAAGTAATTTTATTCCTAAATGCTCTCTCAAATTCACTATAAGTTAGATGCATACAAAATTTATGGATCTGGATTATGAAGGAATGAGCTCTATTTATAGGAAAAATAGAGAAATGGATGGTTGAGATTGAGTAATCTCAACAAGGGTCTGGATTGATGGGTTGTGATCCATGTGAGGGCTTTCAACCCAATCTCGGGATGAAATGTCAACATGAGATGGCTTGAGAGGAGAGGGAAGAAGCATTAAATGCTTGAGATGACTTGAAGGTCAGCTTAGGAGGTAAGGTTAGGCATGAGTTGAATGAATAAAGTCATTATCCAATGAATAATGCCTTTATCCAATGGATAAACTCTTGTGCAAGAGTTAGTGAGGATAACCATGGTCAAAGCAATGAATTCTTGAAGAGACCCATGAGTTAAATGGAGGTTGAGTTAGAGGAAAAGTCTCTAACCATGTGGGTGAGTTGAGTTTAACCATTAATGGTTATGTAAGAGCCATAAATGGTTGTGTAAGAACCATTAAGGGTTTAGAAGACTTTAGGGGTTAACTTGTGGGAGAATAAAAGTCATTTAATGCTTTTCAAAGACTTTGAGGCTTTGAGAAGTGACTCCAAGTTTCTTAGGAATGTGACAATAATTAGGAAATGGATTAGGCTAATTAGGAATGGTTTAAAAGGATTAGAAGAACAAGTGGGTATGGTGGTGAGAGAAAATAAGATTTTAATTAAAATAAAATTCATTATTTCAACAAAATAGGTGCAACTTGCATTTGTAGGAGAGTGCAAGTGGGGGCGGGGGTAGTTTTAGAGATTTTAAATCAATATTTTATTTATTTATTTAAAGGAGGAAAGCGGTTAAATTAAATAAATATGTTTTATTCATTTAATTGATTTGGGATGTGGTTTTAATGAATTAATTTAAATAAATTGGATAATTTATTTAGTTAATAGCAGAATAGTTGAGAGATGAATTAATTAAATGTTAATTTAATTAGCTAATGACTACTGGTTAAATAATCAAATAAATAGTAAATATTCATTTAATTAAGTGGACAAATTTATGTGACTATAGATTGTGTTTATTTTTTTTGCATCGACTTTTTGGATCACACTCCATGATGCATCATCAAGATGTTAGAGAGTGAAAGGAGATGTAGAATTTTAATCATATTATATTCAAGTATTGCCATCCTTACAATTATACAAGGAGATGTGGTACTATCAACTTACAATTTCACATCTCCTTGCACTTTTTAGGGGAGAGGGACCACTAGGTGATAGGGGTACCAATAAATGTTATAGTACATGGACACTTTTAGACCAATAGTGGTGTCCTAAAAATGTCATGTTAATGCATATCCCCAAAAAAGTACCTCTAAAATTAAAAAACAAACGAATGGTGTGATGCCACATCAGCACACAAGTAAACATGACTTAGTGCACACCTATGGGTCTTATGACAATTTGGGACCATTTTGGACACCTTCACAAAAATGCATGTTGATGTGACATCATATGTGACCATATGGACTTGAATTTTTTTATTAAGTAGGGGACTTGACAAGTAAGTTGTTGTGTAAAATTGAATTTTTTTTGAAATGTCCACTTATGATTTTGAGAAGCGTGAAGTTAGGGTGAGCATGTTTTGGCTCCTCTCCCTAACATCCTGATGATAAATCATGAAATGTGATATGAAATATTAATGAAAAAAAATACACTCAATCAAATCCAAAAGCAAGTAAATTATACTTTATATCCAATTTTAATTCCATAAAATTATATAAGCTTTGTGATAGAGAGGAATGTCACATTCATGGTCTTCTCCAAAAAGAAAAGTGTGGCATACTTATGTCCAAGATAGATAAAAGTATAAAGAATTAAAAATTGGAAGGTACAAAAGTGGGGCACCTGCTACCCAACCTTATAAATTGTTGGACTATGTTAGATCATATATCTATGCCCATACATCCACCCACGTGATCCGTATTATCGTACCTATTGTACCATTTTTTATGGAATGATAAAACCTAACCCATTTAACGGTGCATTGTTTTTCTTGTCAATTTTTGTATCCTCTTGAGCGACAATATATATATATATATATCTCCTTGCCTTGCAAGCCTGACTGGCTACCTCTCCAATTGTCTGCGGGGTTGTGGGGGTCCCCTCAACCCTGCAGGCAATTGGAGAGGCAACCAATCAGGCCCGTAAGCTTGTGGGGCAAGGAGATTTTTTTATATAATTTTTTTTATTGGTAATACTATTGTTTTATGCATATAAATTTATTTATTTTTAAGTTCATATTTTTTTTAATAGTATGGTATTATTATTTTATATATAGTATATATTAATTTAAATAATTAATATTTTTATTTAATTATATTAAAAATTTATTATTTTAATATTATTTATTTTATAGATTTAGTTAAATTTAATGGTTAAATTTAAGTAAATCTATAAAATAAATAATATTAAAATAATACAATATTATAACTTACTAAAAAAACTTGGATAATATAATAAATACCTATAGCATCTCAAAAACGCTTTGCTATGGCGGAAGCAGGAGCAGGCCACGACAAAAGCATATTTGAAGGTAATCAGGGTCAGGAAGTCCACAACAAAAGACAATGGTGGGATAAGGAAGAAGAGGTTGAATTTCAAAGGAAATTCGCCACTAATACTGGGAAAGATCATATCCCTCAATGGGTTTTTGAACAAGGGAGATGGGTTGATAAGTGTGATAAAAATGTTGGAAGTCGAAATTAATCTTGGCAGATGGCAAAACCTAGGGTTGCCAAAACAAGGGATAGTAGGCGATGGGATTATCATAGCTTTCAATCACTCAATAGGCCAAGGAGAAAAGGATTTCCTTGGCTTCAAACGCATCCCGACGAGCATAGGAACTACAGAGGAAAGCAATCCTTTCCACACAAAAATTATAACATTGTCGCAACATTACAAAATAATGGATTCATTAAGAATATAAGGGGATGGGTCAAAGAACCTAACACAATAAAGACAGACAATTCAGATAATTGGAGAAATTGCAGGCAAGGAAACCCTAAATCAAATTAAAAAGGAGGAAATAACAAAGAAGATAAGAAAACTTTTAAGGATCGGGAAAGCTCTATCACAAAAGTCATTACAATAAAAGATGAAAAGATCAAAATATGTAGGGATAATCTTAGAAACAATGCAATTTTTATAAAATGGGGAGGAGGATCTCTAGAGAAAGGGTTTTTGGCATATTGGTGTCAAATTCACTGGAAGGCAGAAATATCAATCAAATCACTAATCAATGATTAAAATTCCTTATTGAATTTCAAAATTTAAATGGAAAAAGAAGAGGTCTGGCAGGGAGGTCCATATTTCCTAAAGGGAACAAAATTGCACTTGATCAATTGGTGCCCTAATTTCATCCCTAGAATACATTCAATTGAAGCATGTAAAGTTTGGTTTTGTATGTATAACTTCCCTTTGGAGTATTAGAATCAAGACATTCTCCAAGATATCTTTAAAGAAGTAGGGGCTTTGGAGTTGATTGATCCTATTCTGGAAGATAGAACATGGGGATCATATGTTAGAGTTTGCATCAATATTAGGGTGAATCACAACTTCCCAAAGTTCTTAGAAATATATGGAGATGGGAGATTCTAGATACAAAAAGAGGAAAGAGAAGAACACATTTGTGTATGCCCTAGATGCCAATCCAAAGAACATATTGGATTAAAATGCAACATAACAAAACCAAATAATCCAAAAAGAGAGGAGAACACTAATGCAGATATCAGGACGAAACTTCAGGGATTTGGGATCCAATCGCTAAGGAATGCATAATATTGGAAAGCAATAGTAGGATGGAGGAGGCTAGCTTACCCAATATCACATATGTGAAAAAACTAACAGATCTACTGAATAATGTCAAGAATAATAGTTATGACAAAAAATCACAATTGAGGAGGTGTTTAAAACTCAGGATGAGGCAGAACCAAAGAAGGATATGATAGAGCCCAATTTAAATATGAAATGTAGTTTAAAGATGAAATACTAGAGGAAATGGAAAGGTTACTTTGTGGAATCAATAGGTGCCTCAGGAGGATTGGGAATTCTTTGGAATCCTTTGACGATCAAATGCATTGATGCAGTCAAAAATCAAAACTGGATGGCAGTAATTTGCAAATGTCTAAGACAAAACAAGAAGATCATAGTGATAAATGTGTTGGGATCCAAGAACACTGAGAGGGGGGGTGAATCAATGTTCTACCAGAATGGAGAAATTTAACCTTATTAATACAACAACTTAGCAACCGGTAAACATAAAAGCATATAACAATAAGTAACAATGCAACCACAAAGATGAACACCATAACACCATAGATTTACACGTGGAAACCCTCCAAGAGGAAAAACCACGATGGGATTGGAGACCCACAATATCTATCCACTGATCAGATGAATAAATATTACAATAAGGGGCCTGCACATGCAAGAAGCCCAACAGCCTAGAGCACACTTCTCATCACAAAATGAGTCTCACTAACTACCTAAAACATCAAAAAATAATCTGGAATGAAGATTGAACAACAAGTATAGCATCTCCCATGCCTAAGTACAATTTTGGTTAAGCTCAATACCAGAGGTCTAAAAGATCTTCCACAAACCCAATTCGATCACCTATGATCAAACAAAACCTCTACATGAATGATTACAACATTATATCATGATCTCCTATGATCTACAAAAAGATCTTACATCATATATATACCAACCCGAGACCTAAACAATTAGGTCGGCCACCTAAAAGATAATACAATAAATAAATAAATTAAACCCACAATATAATGATCAACCAAGTTGGCATAAGACCAAAACAACATAGTCCAATCAATGAATCCAACCGGTAACGTATCAGAAGCATCAACTCACACGTTACATAAACCAGTTCATAACCTAGCAGAATAACCACCAAACCTATAATAGGTCGCCATAAGCCAAAAGAAAAACCATGAACAATTGGAACACAAACATGATAACCATCAGCATCTGGATAACCACACCAACACCACTTATCAGATTCAACAAAAGATCTTCAACAAAGCTCTGTCAGTGAAACCCTCACCGGTAACCAAAAGGCTTACTAGAACAAGTGATAGCTTCTGGATCATCAAATCAATACCAAATTAATGTGATACACATTAGGAACACATGAATAACCAATCCAAACCAGTTCCACAGGCCAAAGCATATCGGAGTCTACCGGATCAACATGATCTTACCAACCAGAAACCAATCATCCTATCGGGACCAACTAGATACCAGTAAACAACCAAAGCAACTAGTGTTGACGTCAATGACAAACATCATTGCAACACATAATCAATTCCTCAAAATTTCCAACAAAATGTATATTTTCCTACTCCTACCATTGCTAGAAGGGAAGTTTGGCAAGAAATCACTATATGGCTGAGCAATTATAAGGAGGATAGGATCATAATTGGAGGGGATTTCAATGCAACATTGGACAATTCAGAGAAACAAGGAGGAATGCAACATATCTCCATAATCCAATTATATTTTCAAAAAAAATTTGATGATAACAACCTCAGAGAAATTCAAACCAAAAATGGAAAATACACATGGACTAATAGGAAGAAAGGCTTTACCAATATTGTAGAAAAGTTGGATAGATCTTTTGTTGGAGGAAAATGGGAGGATGCTATAGACTCTCATGTTGTTGAGATACTACCATGTAATGGTTCAAATCACTTCCCTTTACAATTGTAGGTTAACCCAATGGATCGAGAAGGGGGATGCCCTTTCAGATTTGAAAACATGTGGATAAGATCCTAAGATATCTGACTATGTAGGAGCCTAGTGGTCTGAACCAATATTGGGAAATAATTCATTCTTATTCAAACTCAATAAAAAGCTAATTCACATCAAGCATAAGCTGAAAGAATGGAACAAAGAGCATTTCAAAAACATCTTTGGAGAAAAGGAAAGGGTAGAAACTGAATTGATATTGTTGAATGAAACAATAATTGCTAGAGGAATGAGAGAAGAAGAATATGAAAAAGAAAAAATCCTTAGAGCAAAATAAGCAGAAATTGCAGCCAAGGAGGAATGCTACTGGAGGCAAAAGTCTAGAGAAGTTTGGCTTAGGGAAGGGGACCGAAATATAAAATTATTTCATAGCTCAGCCTCAAACAACAGAGTCAAAAATAGAATAGTAGAAACACAAACTTTAGAACAAGTTAATCTAGAAGCTATCAAATATTTCCAAAATATTCTAAACAAGAGGAATAAGGAATAAGGCAAGGTGACCCTCTATAATGCTTGGGTAGGTATTTTTATTAAAAGGGTTCTTCAATTCAACAAGAGGAATAAGGCAAGGTGACCCTCTATCTCCTTTTCTCTTCATAATCATGGTAGAGGCTTTGGGAAAAAGTATCAACAAAGCTAGGATTGATGGGTTATGGAAAGGTATCTTAGCCACTCTGAGTGTGGAGACAATAACTCACCAACAATTTGTTGATGACACCATCCATTTTGGAGATACATCAAGAAGCGAGGCCAGGAATATCAAGAAGTTATTAGATGACTACAGTAAAGCTTCAGGACAAAGTATTAATTGGAGAAAATCAGAAGCATTATTTTTAAATGTTCAACCTAGACTACAAGGAGATATAGCTCGAATCCTTGAGCTAAGAGTGGCTAATTTACTAGGGAGATTCCTAGGAATGCCTTTGTTTGCAATAATTGACAAGAAGGATTATTGGGTCGATAAACTCATTAGTAGTTGCAGAGGAAAAATGGAATCCTGGAAGGGCAAAGAGCTCACTTCAGTAGGTAGAATTTTAATGATAAAAGTAGTTTTATCAGCCATACCTATCTATTCAATGTCATGCATAAAGATTCCTAGACCGATGAAGGATCGTACAAATCATGAGGCATTTCTTTTGGAATGGGCCTAATGATTCATAGAAAATCCCTTTTATTTCTTATATAAAATTTGTAAACCTCAAGATGCTAGAGGGGCCAGGGTGAAGCAACTTCGGATAATGAATATAGCTATGGGGGCCAAGCTAGTATGGAGCATGTATAAGGAGAATCAAAAATGGGTTAAAATACTCTTGAAAAAATATATGGATTCAAATGAACCAGCCAGAATTCTTACAATAAGAAACCCTCCCAAAGGCTCGGGTATTTGGAACTTTATATTGGATAGTTGAGAGATTATAACTGAACATGTTACTTGGGATGTTAGAAATGGTCAATCAACATCCTTCTGGGGTGATTCATGGGAAGGGTTTGCAGCCCTTAAACTTACCCCCAATCTAGAAGAGATTAGGGAGGAATCTATTAGGTGTTGGGGCACCAAAATTCACAATTACAGGGAAATGGTTGTGGATAATGGGATAGTCAAATGGAAGTGGAAAGATTTATCGTATTTAAATGCTCCTCGAGAGCAGAAGAAGAGATTGGTAGCAATTCTCAAATATAAAGTCTTTTCCCTATCAGAGGAGGAAGACACAATCAAATGGTGTGCATCCAAGGATGGAGAATATAAGGTCAAGATTGGCTATAAACTAAAGGAGGCTATTATTGAGGATGAACAATGGCCAAAAGAATTATTATTGGGGAAGTAGTGTCTACCTAAAGTAGGAGTATTCTCACGGCTGCCAATACAAAACAAAATTCTCACATAGGATAAACTCATTAGAATTGGGATTTGTGGGCTAAGTAGATGTCACTTATGTGAGAAACAAGAAGAATCCTAGAAAGCTATTGGAAGTACTTTACAAAAAAATTAATTTTTACTGGACCCTATCTGCAGACATTGAAAGAATTGTTCATCTCATGGCCGAAGTATCACTACAAAGGGATTTTCAGTAGCATTTTGTAATTCCTTCCATCAACCATTATTTGGGGGTTATGGAAAGAACGCAACAGGAGGGTTTTCAAAGAAGAGACTTTGCCTTTAAAATTTTTTCTACAAAAAACAGAGGCAAGCATAATAAAATTGGTGAATACAGCTTCTAGATACTTACCTCTCAAAAGTAGTATCTATACCAATAAGGATGAGGAATAGATGAAGCAATTTTCTGACCTTATAGTGTCAACCCTGCAAGAAAGGGAGGAAGCCAAACAAAACATTGAACCCAGGAGAAATATGGTTTGGACTGCTCCCAAAGAGGGTTGGGTCAAAATTAATTTTGACGGAGCAGCTAGGGATAATCATGGGCTGAGTGGCATTGGAGTAATTGTGAGAAATAAACATGGAGAAACTCTGATAGAAGTGTCAAAATGCATTGGTAGGGGCACTAACAATGAAGCAAAATTTAGAGCTACGTTAAGAGAAATGGAGATGGGTAAGGAATTGGGTTTGGATAGAATCCATCTTGAGGGAGATTCTATGATCACAGTGAATGCCATAAGAAAAGGATAGGTGCCTAACTGGAAATTAGACAAGTGGTTTAATGCGATTAAAAACCTCACTGAATATTTTCAAGAATTCAAGGTGAGTCATTCTTATAGAGAAGGTAACGAGCGAGCAGATGAACTAGCCAAAAAAGCCTTGGATGGACAGATGGATTTAAATTAACTATCGAGATGGCGATATTTCGATGAGTTGGCACTGCTAGTACTTTTATCAAAATTATAACAAGAGGCATGATGTCAACAAAATTATAACTATTAACCTTGGCATAAAATCATATACTTAGTGTCCAAAAACCTAACTGATAAATGGAGAAAGATTATTAGAACATATGTTTACTCAAGGTGGCATGTGTGGAAGGTGGAAGGACAATATTTCCATGATTTAAATAGATTATTCTCTAATTCAGATCCTCTAGAGATTCAAGATATTAATAGCTTGAAGCATGAGAAGCCTCAATCATAACAATTAGTCATATTTTCGTAAAAACAGATCACTGGATAATAATGAGAGCATTCATTACTCCAGGTAGCAATAGGATTTAAAAGAGAGGCAAGGGCTAGTAAAATTCTTCATTCCGCTATATTTTAGAAGAAAGAGAATAGAAGGAGAGAGGGGGTATTCATATGCCAATCCTTTTGGAGTCCACAAAGAGACATATGGCCTTCTTGGGGATTTTAGTAGACAAGCATTTTTTGGTTATGATGCACTCCAAACAATCGTTGGCCCTACATGCGATAAAGAAAGTTCAGGGGGAGGAATTTCTAAAGGCCCATCATTGCCACAGAGTAAACTCGGATGTACATGCTATGTTCTTGGCCATGATCATTTATATGGGGGTTGGCAAGGCAAGGGCCAATAAATTGTGTCAAATTATTTTCCTACATACTTATCTGGGATAAATTGATGTTGCATTGGACAATATTGATGATAATTTGTTAATTCCTAGGCCCCAAAACTACTATGAGCCGGGGGAATGGGTTTGAGGTTAAAAAGGAAACTATTGTCACGACTCTGGAGCCAGAATTATTGGAAGATAACTAGAATGAGAAGATGAGGAGCATAAATATCCTCATGAAGGTGGCTAGGATGAGTTTGAGGACTCTTAAGGGCTAGGTGAAGCGCTACATGAAAGCAAAAGATGTTCTATCAGAGGAGGAGGAAACGATGAATCAAAGGTTGTAAGAGCTTGAGTAGGAATATGAATGGGGCCTGGGTAGGGGTGAGGAATGGAGGGTAGAGGACTTCAAGAATATGGAGGAAATGGAAGATACAAAGGCGCATGTGGATTGCGGACCAGACTGCCCTATTATCGCCATAGCCATTGCATCAAGGAGGATGGAAACAATTGAGCGTGCAGAGGAAGAAGACTCGGCTTCTAAGGAAGTCAATTGATATTTTGATCTAGTTTGGGTATGGGAATTATATTAATTATTTGTGGATGTAGTTAATTGGGTTTAATTTTGTATTAATGGGCTCTCTATGTCATCTATATGGTGTCTATTTGTAGTAGTTTAATGCCCAGTTTTGTATATTAGGGGCTGGGATATGTTTCCTTTCAATGCATAATAGAAACAGTAGAGGGATATGGTAAGGATGCTAGGATAGTGTGGGATATGGTAGATGGTTACATGGGAGAATTTTGAAGCTATGTCCCTAAGATATAATATCCAAAAATGTCAACTTTTTTAAAATATTAATATAATGGGTTTTGCCCCATAAGTAATTATTTACTGATTAAAAAAAAGAGTGTAATCATTAAAACGAATAATTTAATTAATATATACATAATTATTTATTTTTTAATTATATATACATTGATTTATAATAATTATATTTATATAATAATATTATATATATTGAATGTTTTATTAAATTATAATATAATTTAAATATATTAACTATACTGTATATAATATTAAATTATACAAATTAATTTTGTCATTATTATACTTTATAGATATTAACTTAATATTCATATATAGGTTCAGAGATGCGTTCATATCCATTTCCCCCTGTCTTCAGGTGCTAGTGCATAATACAAGATGTTTGATTGATTGATGTTCTTCTCCTCTACTTGAAAGCTTAGCAGCTGGGAGATCCGAAGGAAGACTTAATGCCCTAGCTCCAATCAAGACTCCTCTATGAAGGTATTGATATATTTTTTATATTCACTTTTTCTCGCCATAAATTGACTTATCTATTGTATAT
Source organism: Cryptomeria japonica (assembly GCF_030272615.1). NCBI lineage: Eukaryota > Viridiplantae > Streptophyta > Pinopsida > Cupressales > Cupressaceae > Cryptomeria > Cryptomeria japonica. The sequence continues at coordinate 173,094,506 of NC_081406.1, read as the reverse complement.
AATAATTTATTTTATTCATCATTGTTTATTTTTAAATCTTATTTTTGAGAAATTACTAGAGAAATAGAGAATATTTTAATAAAATTATAGACTAATATTTATACTCTCTTTTTACATTGTAAACAATTTTTTTGTGTGAATCAATTTCAAATATGTATTCTCCAAAGCAAGGAGAATCATGTTAAAGAATCATTTTGAATTTGAATCATTTATGAAGTATGAATTTTATGGTCTAACCTTATGTTTCCAATGAAATTGATATTATTGTGTAGAAGAACAAAATGATTATATTAATGATTATGACATAAGGTTCCAATCCATGTCCACTATATTTATTACTCCCAAACATGATCTTAAATAATAAAATATTGTAGTTAAGAGATTACTCAAGTTATTTACATTGATTGTATAGTTCTCAATACCTGTGTATATTTTATGGATCTATGTGAACATGCGAAAATTATTGATCTAAGTCATTAGAAAGAAATTATACCTTTCTTATAGTAAAATTTCAAAGAGGATGGAAAAAATATTACATTTTCAATTCCTAAAGTAGCACAATGATTTCAATTCCTAAAGCAACATAATGATTGAGCTATAGACCCTCTTCAAACAAATTGAAATCAAGAACATTCATAATTATAAAGTGTGTCATAACTGTAGGTTATACATAAAGGTAAAGTGAAACTAACTATTCATTATGTATAAGAAACAAATTAACACTAAAACAAAAACTAAGTTATTGAGTGAGATGCTTGAAATTGTTTTTTTTCACATTTGAATAATAAATCAATAAATTTATAATGTAATTAACTAGGAGACACAACTGTATGGAGACAATAATATCCCAAATGAAAGTATGTAGGGACTCGTGATTGGTGACACCTATTCATGTACTTAGATAGAATCACAATTCTTAAGCATAAAAAGGGATGAAGTTATAAGATTTAAAACATTTAAATATTGAGAAGATATAATAAAATTTACCACCTTATATTTTTAGCAATAAAACTTTAAAGTAAAAAAGATGTCAATAATTTGATTAAGTTTGCTTAATTATGACATTGAGAGCAAGGTAATCATTAAGGACTACATTATAAATTTTCTTTAAAATGTACAAAAAATTAGAGATGTTAAGCTATCTTTATTCAAAACTCGTCTCTACCAATTTCTACTTCCTTGTAACTATATAGAAGAAAAAATGAAGTCAGTTCTATCAGTGAAGCTACCTCAATAGTAAATATATAGAATAAACATGAGTCAATAAATAATTAATAATATAATGGGTCAATAATTATGAACATCAATTAATGTTGCATTAACTAGAATTGGGCCCATGAGCCAATTTTGTACATATATAATATTTAAGTAAAAAGTACAATATACAAATGATGTTTCTATCTTGAATCTTCAAGCTGCTCACTACATGCTCTCATTGATTATTTGTAATAGTATTGATCATGATTGTCCATTCTAATGTCATCAAAACCTATACATTACATACTTTAGTTATAAATTAATCTATAAATTTAATCTTCAAACTTGTAACATACTTGCAACCCCAATCACATTTGGATGTTTTAATGGATTACAAACATCTGCAATTGGAATAATAATTTATGAAGTTTAAGAACCATAAAAATCAATAAAAAATTTACTATGAAAACTTTATAAACACTTTCAATGATATTGTTCTCATGACTAGAACTCCCACTAACATCATTATCACCATCAACTAATGGAGTAACACCATCTATAATTCAATGAATTTATTTTAATTAGTTTAGAAAGAAAAATAATAATTATTGAAAGATATAAATATGATACTTAAATGTCAAAAGACACTTACCAACAACTTGATCTTGTTCATTTGTTTGGTTTCTCATTACAAGATCTAAAATGTTCAACACATGTTTGCACGCGTTTCCTCTATTTTCCCATTGACAATCACATACATGCAAATATGGTCCAAATTTTCTGACAAGATAATAGTTTGTTGGAACGGTTTGGCTTTAAATCTTGTATGTGTCAAGGAGGAGATCATATAGTTGGCAATCTGCATCTACTATTATTTTTTATCTCTCTAAGGAGTTATTTTTATAGAATGGCTCTACCCTATGAAGAAGTGTATGGATAAGCATTGGTTTCTTGATTTTCACGAGAGAATCCTTTAAAAAAAACTGTCGACATCGCTATACAAACAAATATAATGATGTGTTAGCATATATACAATAAAAACATAAATAATGTAAATGTGTAGATATTATAATGAATAATTTGATGATCTTACCAATACTACTTTCATCATGACATCAATTTTTTGAAAGTAATCAATAAATTTCTTCTCTTCTTTGAATTCCTCTATGAAATTTTTTATCAGGTGAGTAGTGATATCTTCATTGTCACCCATTGCATATATTATCTCACCTAATTTATCAAACATTTACTGACATACCAAGAATATAAAACATAATATCAAGCTATGATGTTCACGAATGTAATTTTTCATGTATTTTAATTAAAGATTGGCTTACTTATACACATTCTTCAACCACGCCCTATGTACATGCCAAATACATAAAACTACTCAACAATCAAAGGATAATCTACAAATTACATTTTAAAAGTTCATAAGTAGCATTCTAATAAAATTAATTGTTAAATTGAAACTATTTATATTGAAAATTACAAAAAATATGTTTTTCTAAACTAAATATTAAGAAAGTACAATCTTAAAAATATAAATTGAGAAAAATAAAACCTGAATGCTTCAATCTCAGCACTAGCATCATCTGTCATGAATGCATTGACATGCCAATCTTCTTTACACCGTTTGCCTCTTTTGTAAACTTATGTTCATCAAATATCGCACATGGAAAATCAATTATAAATAGGTACACTAGCCTCTTGTTCATCAAATCCAAGCAAGGTATATAACTAATACTGCACATGAAAAAATCAATTATAAATTATTTTTTTAGATAAAATATACCAATAACTAAATTAATATACTTAAATACAATCAACACTATTCTACTTACACCATATTTATTTGTTGAGAGTGTGGAATCCATTTCAATAATTGAATTATGAGAATATTTCACCATCATTTCCTGTATCCACATGGTGTTTGGATTCCTATAATAATTGGAACATTTTATTCATTTTTTGGTGTTTTATAATAGAATAAATTATCTTTCTCCTCTACATGCCATAAACTTATACTTTTTGCATCATCTTCATTTTTTGTGATCGAATAGAATGTACTCTTTTTCATGCATTCAATACATCTTTTCTCAACAAACATGTGTCTCTCTTATTCATTAACTCTACTAGACCGTGATCTAAGTAGTGGTGTTTGCATATTGTATCAATTCCCACACCCATCAATAATAAGTTCAATATATGATTTGCATTCATTTGACAATCTTGGTGCAAACCTGCTCCTTGGTTCACCAAAAGGATCATCCTTTCCAGGAAAAAACTTACCATGTTACCATATGTAATGCCCGCCAAAATACCCTAGAGAAACTAAGCATCTAACATAATAAATGGAGATAAAAAAAAATTATATAACGCCTAATGCAATATATAAAAAATAACTATAAAGTGCATCCATTATAATTTAATCATTATGAACATAAATTAAAAACACTTTTGACTAGATACGCAAGCGAAATAACATAACATCACAATCATTACAACTATCTCTCTAGGGTACCTTAACATCATTACCTAATACAACTATCATAAGAAATAACATTCTACTCACTTGATTACCACACTTATTATTAATTACTCCTTGATAATATTTGAATGCAACCTATTTATTTCCTTCCATTATGATATGCAAACTACCCTATCATCTAGCTAACATGATATGCTTACTCTTTTCAATGCAAGAATAGTCCCTTTTCTCATATTCATTTTATATACCAAATCCAAATATGCTTAAAAATTTAACCATTTCCTATCTACATGTTCATTATCCATTTATAATGTTAATGCAATACTTAATGCATAACATGATCATCTTTACTTAACTACCTTATCCATGCTACACATGTATCTATATTCTTAGCATGATCTTTTCCAATAAAATATCCCAATGGTTAAAAAGCACCAATCACCCGACCATGTTGAGGCAAGGGAATCACCCCTCATGCTAGGAGATGAGAAAAGGTTCCAACACACACTCTAAACCTAAGTTGCCACCTAACGATCACAAAGACTAAACAGTACAAGGACTCTGAAGCAAGGACCAACCACAAGCAATCACAAGAAGAAACTCCTAGAAGCTTACAAATCATCAAGTCATAAATGCAACAAGCAAGGACACATGTAGGAGTGGAGTGTCATCACATGCTATCCTCCAAAATATAGAAATGAAACCCTTCAAGGCATAACCCCGATAGACATGTGGAGCCATGTCAACCTATGAGATAATCAAGGGAGATTGACTTACCACCGCAATGGCCTTCCCAAGCTTATCCTAAAACATCCTCCCTAGGATCAAGTCTTGGGGATCAACTATTAATTATCTTGATTAGGTGATTCCTATTTCCCCAACCCATCTAATACATTATTTATATTATCACTTGTTTATAATAAGGAAAACTTCTGATGTGCCTGGCGATCTAGAGGGGAGGCTTAGCAACTCACCACCTATCTCTAGTGATATCGGTCATCACACGGAAGCCCACTCCCCCTATGTTGGAAAATGCACACTCCAATGAGAAATTGTAGGTGATTAAAGGTATTGTCATTGATGGAAACCTTACAATCCTATGGCACCGGCACAAGCACCGACACTGGCAAAGATGATTACCGGCACCCCAGCCGACATGATTTTATTTTGTATTTAATTATAAAATCTTTTTGTAAGCCGACAAGATGAATTGTAATAGGACTCATATAAGTATGAGATCTTGTAGATCATTTGTGTAAGAATGAAATGTAATAGGCAGATGCGAACATGCGAATATTAAGGAAGATTTTGGAATAAGGTTTATGGAAGTTGTATGAGCTTAAACCAGTATTGAACCTGGCATAGCAAAATGCTGAACCGAAGCAGTACATGATATTGGATTCGCATAATCCATTTTTGTAAGTCAGTGAGACTTCCCTTTTGTAGTTAAGCAGTGAGATTTAGGCAGTTGGCCTTCTTGCATGTGCAAGCCCCTATTGTAAGTAGTATTCATTTATTGGCCAGTGAGTGAATATTATGGGTCACAAATCCCACCGAGGTTTTTCCCACACCAGGTTACGTCGTTAAAAATATTGTGTTATGGTGTACTTTCTATGTTGTGGTTATTGATCTTATTTACTGCATTATTTCTGGTTTACTGGTACACTATTTTGGAGTGCAATTTGTTTAATAAAATTTAAAAAATCTGTTAACCGGCAAGATACTGGTTCACCCGCCCCCCCCCCCCCCCCCCCATCTCAGTATCTTTGGGAATCCTAACAATTGGTATTAGAGCTTGGTCCTCTATTTTCAAAAGCCTAACAGCTTGAGGAAGATTCTGACACTGGTATAGATGGAAAACCTGAGAAAGCAATTGGAAACAACTCTTGCGGATTATGATGCAGAAAAGTTGAAAAATATGAAACTTGAAGATGATCTGAAGGCTCCACAGGAAATCATTCAAGGACTTCAAGAAAATCTCACTATTGCTAGGAACAAAAGAAGAGAACTTCATGAGAAGATATAGAGTGATGATGATGAAAAAAAAACTTTTAATGATCTTGTAAGCAAGATGAAGCAAGAAAACATGACCTTGAGAAATGAGATGCAAGATATGACTATGAGGTTTTGTAAAGACATTGAAGACCAATAGAAGAATGAAGATGACTTGACTAGGAGAATAAATGATGTTGGAAATGAAAATCTCAGACTCAGTCATGAAAATGATATGTTGAAGACAAATATGATTCACTTGGAGCATGATAAAACTGAACTCATGAGATAGAAAAATTTCTTAGAAAATGAGTTGGCTACTGCAAATTAACACAAGGAGAAATTCAAGAAAATCTCAAAAGAACTTGATGACATGCTGAAAAATCAGAAACCTAATGGAGATACTAATGGTCTCGGTTTTGAAGTTGGTGAAAGCTCCGGTACTGCAAACAATCATGATCACAATAAACCAGTAAGACAACCTAATGCCTTAAAGCTCCGGTACTGCAAACAATCATGATCACAATAAACCGGTAAGACAACCTAATGCCTTAAAGCTCCGGTACTGCAAACAATCATGATTACAATAAACCGGTAAGACAACCTAATGCCTACAAATTTAATGGGAAATGTTTTAATTGTAACAAGTATGATCATAGAGCAAATCAATGTAGATCTAAAAACTATCAGAACACCAATGCACCCACCGGTCAATGTTCTAAATGCAACAAAATTGGTCATAATTCAGAAAATTGCAGAATGAATGTAAGGTGTTATGTTTGTGGAAGATTTGGACACTTATCTAATCAATGCAGAACACATACCGACATAGGATATGGAAAAGCTATTCAGAAAAATAATGTGACTTGTTATGCTTGTAACAAGATTGGACATATTGCAAAAGTTTGTAGAAGTAAGGCATCGCCAACAAATAACAAAGGACCCGGTTTGAAAGGTAAAGAGAAGGTTGAAGAAGTAAAGCAAGAATTTTCAAAACAATGGATTAGAAAGTCGGACCAGAATGTTAATGAAGCTATTCCTTCACCGGTAGAATAGAGTATCACTCCACCGGCAGGAGATTCTTCATCTAACGGAAAAGAAATCCTTTGAGGGTATGACAAGAAATTGAAAAACATGCTATTTTACCCTCGGTTGATGGTGAGAAGTTGAATTACTTCTTTACTGGTAGATGTGTTAAGTTTCACATAACTGGTAGGCATTTATTGTGGTAGTTGAAGGAAATGACAGTATAAAGCAAGTGTTTTTCACTCTTTTTCATTCACCAAGCATTCAAATTTCCTTAGACCGCAAAAAACCCAAACGAAGGCATCCACATTGATAAGTGAAGAAAATCATTCAAGCATTCAAACCTAAAGGTAGATTAAGGTATTTATACAATGGCTTCATCCTCTGCACCTGAATTCATTGCAAACCCTACAATAATTGAAGTGATTAAATGCCCTACGCCCATATTTAAAATCATTTCCGAAGTAGTGAAGCAGGATGATACCCTAGGAGCATTTTCTAAAATACCCAAAGGAGTTGCTTATGTTGAGGATCCTAGAATTTACATACATTGTCATATTGAAGAACTAGGTGTTGATGAGATTATGAACATGTATAGGACAGTAATATGTGATGAAAATGGTAATGTAAAATCGGAACACAAGATAGTTGAAACCCTAGGTTTTGTGGAGATACTTAGCATTCTTGATTTTCCCAAAGAGTTTATAAGGATTTTATTGAGCAGAGTTCATGGGGAGTTCTTTTGGCTGGATTTCATTCATAAGATAACAAAAGAAGCAATTAGGGCAGTGACAGGCTTACCTTCCACCGGTAGCAGGCCTGACAAGACTAAAAAGGTTCCAAATGATGTTGTAATGACCCTAACCAGTGCAACCTATGACAAAAGATCCTTGAGAGTCAATGATGTAAAGGACATCAATGTAAAATTCATTAGAATGATTCTTGGATACAAAGCTACACATGCCAACAAATTAAACTTTGTTTCTATTTTATGTATCAAGAGTGCTTATGACTTAGTAAACAGTAATGCAAAGATTGACATATGTGAAAGGTTAAAAGATGAGATAATAGACAATCTGAAGAAAATTAAGGGTGACAAGAAAGGCACATTCAGATTTGGTAACCTACTTGTATGTCTATTGTTGTATATCACCAAAGAAGCTCCCGATATTGGTAGAAAGGATTTTGGATTTGACATACCGGTAGGAAAACAACTTTTGGATATTCTTAATAACTTGGGAGATGACAGGGAGAAGAACATAATTGAACACTTTCAAGCACTGAAGGCTAGAATGAAAAAAAGGGAAAGACTATCTCAATCCATAGTTGATAAATATCAAAAACAGATATGTTTTGTTATAAATAAGGATGAAATCTGGATGGAGGCAGTGGTTCCAAGGACAGCTTGGGTAACAAAAATGGGTTATGAGGTTGATGAGAACATAATAGAAACATATGCTAAAGCCCTCCTTGAAGCCCCTAAAGAACCAACAGAAGAAATATTTGGTAGTGCTGAAACTATTGAAAGCAAAGTTCAATCACAGAAACGAATAAAGAAAACATAACAAACAATTAAAAAAGCAACAAGACAGACAACGTTAATCAAGGAAGACATATTGAATATGACTGGTATTAAGGAGACAAACTTGGAAGGATTACAACTGGAAACACATATTTCATCGGTTGGTACCTCCTCTGACAGTGAAATACCGACAGAGTTTCAGAGAGTAGAAAGGAAAAGGAAACCTTCACTGGTACCCGCTCCTACACCAAAGAGAACAAGAAAGAAACAACAGGTAGTAAGGCCTCCGACAAAGAAAATAACACCCAAGAAGAAGAAGGAAAAACAAGTTATCCCTCCACTTGATAATCTTTTGAATGAAATTACTGAAGATGGAAACTTGTCAAATGTCAGCAAGTTCTAGAACACTTTCACTAATGAAGAAAAGGAAAGCATAGGAAACAGTGTTATTCTACACTTAGATATTTATAAGAAATTTTTTATAGAAGTTGTAGATGATCTACCTAGTGACTTGTATAGAAGTTAGATGCTAAAAGGTTAGCAATTATGGAACTGGATAAGAAGATTAAGGTAGGAAAATTACTTGCAGTTCACCTAGTAAAATCAATAGAAGAAATTGATGAACTGATAAGTGAGGCAAACAGGACTGTATTTTCCACTGGTCACCGACATGTAGCATTAATGGTTGGCAGAGTAAATGAGATCACTGAAGAGATAGCAGACAAATAGGATATCTTCTTTGTAGAGAAGGAAAAGCAAGAAGAAATTAAACAACCAAAGACTTTCAGAGTTTATCAAAAGGAAAAGGATAAAGGTAAAGGCAAGGTAGGTGGTCCTCTGAGCATAAAGGTAACAGATAACTTGCCCCCACCTCCTTTTGATACTCCATCGGCACAAACTGTTGATACACCACCGGTAATAGATAATGTTGAGAGTATGGAGACAACACATGAAGACACCAATCCTGGTTCAAAGGTGTTGTATACCATGAATATTGACACACAAAAATTCAACATTATGGTTGATAAGGAAACAACTGAGAAGAGAGATGTGGCAACTGAGCCACTGGCTGAGGATATTCCTGTTGAGACAAATGTTGAGGATACAGTTGGAAATGTTGAGATTGGGATTGAAACACATATTGAATAATCAACTAATCCCCTAGACACTGGAAAGACAGATACCACTAATGTACACACTGAAAAACCTACTTAGCAACCGACTACTAATAAATCTATTGAGATACCGATAGTAGACAGTTTAGAGATACATACAGAAAAATCAGTAGTTAACACTGAGACACAATCAAAGAAACTGGCAATGGAAAGCACAGAGAAACCGACATAGGTACATTCTGAGAAACATGAAGAGGAAAAGGTTCACATAGAGACACTGCCACCGGCAACAACTGAGAGACCCAAACCTTTGCTAGTAGAAATGTAGACTCAAACTGACCTACCAGAGGTCAACATAAGCAAACAGGTTACTCACACCGGTGGATTGCAAATCGTTAAGGCAGTTGGACAATCATCTAGTTCCTCCTTAACAAAATTCAGATCAACAAATGTAACAGAGGTATTATTAGATTCCATCAAGAAAATCATAGAGTATAATGCACAAGCATATAAGGCTATTGATGACACAATTCCTTTATTGAAACTGATTGCACCCAAGTGCAATGTGGAAAATAAAGATTATTTGGGTCAACTAGACATATTGTCTAAGTACATCACCGGCAATATTTTGACAGTTGATCAGATTAATGAGGAGACATTCAGTAAGAAAATGAAGAAGGAAAAAGAAAAATTATTTGAAGAGACAATAAAGAAGTGCACAGAACACATTGACACCCTCCTATTGGTACTAAACAAAACTTTAACGGGATTTAAGGAGTTGTATAGAGACACCTGCAAGACTGATCTTTTGACAATGGATATTGACAAGGAAATCAGCATACAAAAATAAATAAATGATATAGCTGACAATCTCATTGGTTCATCAGAACCCATATCAGTAATAGAGCAAGAGATAGCAAGTTTTGAGGGAAAACTTGAGAAATTGGAGATGGAGAAGGAAAGAATAAAATACAAAGCTAAGGAACTCAAATGCAGACTTGGTCCAAAACTAGACATCCTCATCTCTTTAAGAAAAGAGATTTCTGAGGCACTTGTTCTAGGACTTAAGACACCGGAAGAGAAAATGCGTATACTCATTGGTACCATCCAAAGGATATAATCAGTATTGAAGGCTAGTGAGAGGTTCACTAACAACTTGAATTTTGCATTAGCGGATCTATATCAGATTGTAACCCACTGGTTATAGGGATCCTGACAAGAACTACACTCAATTGACATTAATTGATAGCCTTTGTCATTGATGTCAAAGGGGGAGTAGTAGAATGAGAAAAATGATTGGCAGAAGACATCATCTGCTCAGGGGGAGCACACAATTTCGAAGCACAAAGTTTTGGCAAGATTTTTTTTGGACAACACATTTTTGGATACAATTTTGACTTTTTCTCACGAGTGTTGCCATCAATGCCAAAGGGGGAGATTGTTGGCAAATGCACACTCCAATGAGAAATTGTAGGTGATTAAAGGTATTGTCATTGATGGCAACCTTACAATCCTATGGCACAGGGCACAAGCACCGACACTGGCAAAGATGATTACTGGCACCCCAGTTGACAAGATTTTATTTTGTATTTAATTGTAAAATATTTTTATTAGCCGACAAGGAAAATTGTAACAGGACTCATATAAGTATGAGATCTTGTAGATCATTTGTGTAAGAATGGAATGTAATAGGCAGATGTGAACATGCGAATATTAAGGCAGATTTTGGAATAAGGTTTATGGAAGTTGTATGAGCTTAAACTGGTACTGAGCCTGGCATAGCAGATGCTGAACCAAAGCAGTACATGATATTGGATTTGCATAATCCATTTTTTGTAAGTCAGCGAGACTTCCCTTTTATAATTAAGCAGTGAGCTTTAGGCAATTGGCCTTCCTACATGTGCAAGCCCCTATTGTAAGTAATATTCATTTATTGGCTAGTGAGTGAATATTGTGGGTCACAAATCTCACTGAGGTTTTTCCCACACTGGGTTTCCTCGTTAAAAATATTGTGTTATGGTGTCCTTTCTATGTTGTGGTTATTGATCTTATTTACTGCATTATTTCTACTTTACCGGTACACTGTTTTGGAATGCAATTTGTTTAATAAAATTAGAAAATCTGTTAACCGACAAGATACTGATTCACCACCCCCACCCCTCTTAGTATCTTTGGGAATCCTAACACCCTACATGCTTCCAAAACAAAAACACAAAAAGAGGCTCCAAACACAATATTCAAGAATGAAATCCAAAAGCATCAATATGCATCCATAACACATACATGAACATCCAATGACTACCATATCAAGTAAAGCAACAATGAGCCTCATAGCATAGTAACACATCAAGCCATATAAAGGTAATCGAAATCTATCCAATCATAGAGTAAATACAAGCAACAACGAACATCAAGTTGTTGATTCAACGCAATAAAACAATCCTCTCTATCATGGCTTCTCAACATGAAGAGGGCACAAAACCTTAACAATGAAGCATATCGTTAAATAGAAACAAAAACCAAAAAATATCATCAAATCCGATCAAACTCCAAGCTGGAAAATATAAATAGAACTCCCTAAAAGCCTCTGGTACGACATCAACCCCAAAAATAAGATGGAACTTTTCACGAGAGCAAGCCTTGGCCTTGCCGATTGAGTGTAATTCCTTCCATCCTTTACATATGGTCATGTGAAAGCAGGTCTTATTGTTTTTCCGAACTACCCCTTAGAATAGTAGGGGCCCAGCTACTAAGCAAATCAATCAAAATGCTAAATCTGGGCAGAGCAACACATATGTTGTGTAGTACAGTGCATTCACCAAGTTCAATAGCACATTTGCATATCCATACAACGCATTCACAAAATAGAAAATCCCATACCTAAAATTAAACAGTGCACTTATTATGAAATGACACATTCAAAAACCAGTGCAATGCATATACCATATCAAAAATCGCATATACAAAAAGAAATAGCGCATCCACCTAAATAGTGCATTTACTCAAAAACAGAGACAAAAAGATGAAATTTACGACAAGGATATAAAATAAAAAACACAACCATAAGGCCTAAATGAAGGCTCAATAGATGCCCAGACAATGCAAAATGATTGATATAAACATATTATGAAATTATTGACTATAATGGAAGATATATTGAAATACAACTTCATGGTTGGACACTCAAAATGCACTCTGGAATCTCACAAAGAGTTTAATAAACCAAAATGACATTCACCAAATGATCCCTGACCAAAAGGAAATCGAATACATACTTAAACAATCCATAAGCTCACATAGAGAGAAAACCATGATCCATGCTTATGGCAATCCTAACAGCCCCGAATATTTTTCTATTTTCTAAAGTCAAACTATATAATAAAAACTATGCAGGGAAATATTTCTCTTTAGACTATATTCTAACTATATAAGATAATGTTTTCCCCAAAATATATCCGCACAGAGACATTTCTATAGACACAGAGAAAACACAAAATCTGAAAATAAAACTTCGAAGGAAAGACCTCCAACGTGGATTAGAACTGATGGAAGAAAAGTTGTAGAAGCGCCCAACAAAATCCAGAAAGCTCCCAAAACCAAAGTCCAAGCTCGAAAATAAAATTGCAAAAAAGATTTCAAAAGTGGGTAACCCAATAACAAGCTTAGGCTACTGAATAAAAAGAAAAACCAAACCAAAACCCCATCCTCCAAGCCAAAACACTAGCCTCAAAATCAACAAATGAAAATATTCCTTTTGGGAATATATTTTACCTACCCACGTTAGGTTATATTTTTATTTCTTATTTGAAATTCAACCAATGAGAATAAACGATGGGTGAGAGAAATATTAAAACATATTTATACTTATAAGTGGGATGTAAAAAGAATATAACATAAGGTACTTTAATTAATAATTAGACTATACAAATAACTATAGGCTATGATTAAATAAATAAATCAAATGGGTAATTTAATAAATAACCAAGGGCTTATGAAATAAATAAATAACCTCCAATAAATATTATTCAATATTAAAATATAAAAACAATGATAAACAATAAATAAATAGCTAAGCCAGAAATATTAATTAAACAATAAATAAATAAGTAAACAATAAATACTAAATAAATCATTAACCAACAATAAATAAATATTCAATCTTAAATAAATAAACACCAATAAATCAATAATAACTAAATGAGCATTAAATCCCAAATAATTAAATACTCAAATAAAACTATATTAAACCAATAATTAAATCAAACATTAATAACTATATAATCTCACATCAATTAATTAAGTAAATTAATAAACGCTTGCACACTCAGAACACCATAACACACTCACAAAACCATAGGTCACTGACTGACATGGTGAATCACGCCAAGATGCTGATGACTCAAGGTAGACATCTTAGACCTAGAGTATGTGAAGGGAACTTGTGTCAACTCCTAACCACATGCCATTGGGATTTAAAAACACGCTCAGACTTGTGGAGTCAGGTGGAGTTGGTGTTTGGTACTTGCAATTCCTGCAACCACAAGCAACAATACGACATATACATATATATTGTAATAGACAAGTGATGGGGAAGAACAACGACACATCTTATTCGCAATGAGTGATATGACATCATCCCTCTCATGAAGATAGTCATACAATAATCAAACACATCACATTATCAACTAATTATAAGTAGTCATGAAATATGGTTAGTGTAATCATAATAGAATCAAATCCATGATCAATATAAACTATCAGTAATCCATAAACATAGCAATGCATATAGAATCCATCAAGCATATATGATCCATGAAACACATATATCCATCAAATCATATAATCAATAATGATAGCGACATCATCCATATAAATCATCAAAATAGCATATGTCCAACTAATGTCTACCATAATAATGAGTAACTAAAAAATATGTATAATTATAATATAAAACATCATAAAGAGTCTAGATAAGTCTATCATGCATGAAATAAAATTCAAGTCAAGGAGAGACACTACATCCTCCCCCCCTTTTCCTAGGCTTACTCTAGGAAGCCTAAGAACAAATAGGGGTAAATCTCTCTCATCTACACTATATCCTCCCAAGTGGCTAAAGAATCATCAATCGGATCCCACTGGACCCTTACCTGCTCTATGCTCCATCCTCTAAGAAACATCTTTCGAAGTTGAATAATGTGCACTAGCTCCAAAGAAAGTCGCATGTCCTCTACCTGTAATGCATTCCAATCCAAAACATGTGATACATCATGATGATATAATCTCAAAATAGAAATATGAAACACATCATGGATGTGGGACAAGCTAGGAGGTAAGGCAAAGCGATAAGCCACAGGACCAATGATCTCCAAAATCTTGGAAGGTCCTACAAACCGAGGCGCCAACTTAGAGCCTTTTCCATAATAGATCGGACTCTTTTGCGGGTGAACTCTCAAAAATACCTTGTCGCCAACTGAAAACTACCCATCCACTTGATGTTCATCCACATACTTCTTCTATCTATCCTGTGTCACTACCAAATGCTCTCTAATGCGAGCCACCTGCTTCTCTAGATATCCTGCAACATCTTTGAACCAATATGCACTTTGTCCTCCAAACAATCACAATTCAAGGGTGTACAACATGGTCTACCACACAACGCCTAGAAAGGAGACATACCAATAGAAATTTATTAACCATTGTTGTACACAAACTCCACCAAATAGAGGTAATCCTCCCAACAAGACTATTGATCCATAACATACATCGTGAACATGTCATCCAAAACCTGATTATCCCGCTTTGTCTGACCATCTGTCTCGGGGTGATATGTTGAACTGAAGTTTAGTTGTGTCCCTAAATCATGTTGAAGAGAAATCCAAAAGGCTAATGTGGACACTAGATTACAATCTGATATAATCCGTCGAGGGATACCATGCAACCTCACTACTCCCTCCATGAAATTATGAGCTACTGTCGTTGTTGTATATGAAGATCCAATCGGAGAAAATTGTGCCACCTTAGTCAACCTATCAACAGTGACCACAATATTACCATGATGACGATAAGACATAGGAAGTCCAACTATAAAATCCATAGATATAATATCCCATTTCCATCCTACAACCAAGTTCGACTGCAATAATCTTGTTGGTTGTTGATGATCTATCTTCCCTCACTGACACTCTAAGTAACATGACAAAAAATTTGCAATATCTCTCCTCATACCAGCCCAATGATATATCTATCTCAAATCTATGTGCATCTTCTTGACCCCTAGATGTGCTGAGTAAGGTGCACGATGTGCCTTTGACATGATCAAATCTCAGAGACCGTCTTATGGTGGAATATAAATATGTCATGAATGCCTAAGAAGACCATCTGACTCAATTGAATAACCTACATAACTGCCCTCAAGAGCTCTACCTACGGAAACCTCTACAATAACCTCCTGGTACCACACATCTAAAGGAAGGGCACTTATAATATGGCTCCTCAAATCCACACTAAGAGATACTACTAAAATCTCATGCCTCCTGTGGCTCAATCCATCTGCTACCACATTCTCCTTACCTTGGATGTATTTTACCTCAAATTCATACTCACACAGGAACTCCATCCAATGCCTCTGCATAGCATTCAAATTACGTTGTGTGAAGATGTATTGCAAACTGCAGTGATCACTGTGCAACTCAAATCTATGCCCAAGGAGAAAATGCCTCCATCTAACCAAAGCATGAACCATTGCCGCTAACTCTAGATCATGGGTGGGGTAGTACTACTCATGATCTTTGAGTTTACGCAACTCATATACAATCACACGGCCATCCTATATCAACACTATTCCTAGACCCTCCAAAGAAGCATTCGTGCACACCATGAAATATCCTAAAGTATCTGATACTGCTAGAATAGGTGCACCAGTCAAACGCTCCTTAAGGATCTGAAATATTTTCTCACACTGCTCTGTCCATACAATCTTCTTCCCTTTCCTCAAAAGAGAAGTGATAGGATGGGCTATCTTGGAGAAATCCTGAACAAACCTATGATAATATTTACAAGACCTATAAAGCTATGAACCTCGCCCACATTAGTGGGTGTTGGCCAATCAACAATCGCCTAGATCTTAGAGGGATCAAATATGATACCCTCTCCTGATATCACATGACCAAGATACCGAACCTCTGACTGGAAGAACTCACACTTCGTCATATTGGCATACAACTGATTCTCCTGTAGGTACTACAAAACCTGTCTCAAATTATCATCATGCTCCTCAACTGATCTTGAAAACACGAGAATATCATCCAAAAACACTAGCACAAATCTATCCAAATAGGTCCTAAATACACTATTCCTCAACCTCATGAAAACCGATGGTGCGTTCGTGAGACCAAAAGGTGCCACTGCAAAGTCATAATATCCATACCTAGTACGAAATGTTGTGCAATGAATGTTTGCCTCATGAATCCTCAACTGATGGTACCTGGACTTAAGGTCTATTTTAGAGAAGACCTTTGCATCCTTAATCTGATCAAATAAATCATCTATCCAACAAAGGATATTGGTTCTTCACTGTCACCTTATTAAGCTTCCTATAGTCGATGCACAAATGAAGAGATTCATCCTTCTTCTTCACAAAAAACACAGGTGCACCCCATGGGGACATACTAGGATGAATGAATGCCTTAGCTAACAACTCCTCCAACTGTAACCTCAACTTGCTCAACTCTTGGGTAGTCATCTGATAGGGAGCCTTAGAGATAGGCTCAGCTCCTGGCACCAAATCAATCCAGAAATCTATATCTCGCTTGGGCAGCATGCCCAGAATCTCACTAGGGAATACATCTGCAAACTCCAAAACGATGGGATGAAGCTGGAGAAGATCCATTGTACTCACTCCCTCGTCCACGTCATTCACCCTCACTGCAAATAACTGGCAACCCTTATATGCACACCTCTTCATTTACATAGTGGATATCATGCAAAAAAAAATGGGCCTCTAAATCCCCACTACCTCCACACTCTCCCCACTCTCAACCACACACTGCACTCTCTTACCTCAAAAATCTATCTGAGCTTGATGAGACTCAAGCTAATCCATGCCAAGAACAATATCATAGGATCCCAAGGGTAAGACATGAAGATCCATTGTGGTATGGCAACCACCTACAACCAAGGAAAAACCAAGCACAAGGGAGTCCATTGCCATCTTGGGCCCCATAACTAAATCTACTTGCCACCTATCCTCCTGCTTTTCCACAACAAGATCTCATCACTCTACTAGAAAAGGAGTAACAAAATAATCTGTAGCACCTAAATCAAATAGCACTATGCAAGAGATACCACCTATCATACCTATGGTCTCAACACCCAATGCCTGGTGCTTAGCCTAACAGTTATGAACTGCCACAAACACATGATGTGATCTACCTGCATCTCCAACTATAGGCTCAAAAGTAGTTGACTTCTATTGTCCTAACATCTAAGAAGTTCGCTAAGGATAATGAATGGTATTGTGTCCCGGCTGCCCACATGAAAAGAAATATCTCCTACCAAATCCTCTACTCGCTAGAGAAGCACTCGGTTGTTGAACACTGCCTCTACTAGAAGCTAGCTAAGAAATATGTCTTGGCTTAGAATTAATCCTCACGTCATGCTGGTGAATACGATTCTTGTCAACCTGAAATCTAGCACCTCGTACAAATCTCTAACCCTGAGGATGCCTCTTCTTAAATCGTCGACCACTGCGAAAAAAAGAATGGCTCCTAGAAACACTTGAAGTTTGCGGCTGAGAACCTCTCACAACAAATCCTATAATTGGAGCACTACCTGTCTGTCCACTTTTCGCACCTCTCATAGCTAAAGCCAAATTCTTCTCTACTATCTACTCCTTCTCCATGGCTGCCTCCAAGGTCTTAGGTTCATGCTTCCGAACCTCACCACTAATACGATCACTGAGACCTCTCACAAAGTGTTGAATCAACATTGGGTCATCATCCACAATCCCATCATATTGCCTAAGCTCAAAGATCCCAGGCTCATAGCACTCCACAATCATCCTCTGTTGTCTCAAATCGTGGAACTCATTGGCCTTCCTCTTCCTCCAATGCTTTGAAAGAAATAAAGCACAAAACCACTCCAGGAACAACTCCCATGATACTATAGCTATGTCCAAATGCAACTTTTTCTCCTTTGTATGCTACCATGTTGTTGCAAAATCATGAAGATGCATAATCACACACCTCACCTTGGTGTTACTGCTACACGGGTGCATAGCAAAACACCTACCCAAGTCCAATAGCCAAGTCTTCGCCACCATGCCACTACCTAATCCATCAAAAGTAGGAGGGTGAGACCTCATTAGATCTCTCATGTGACTAGATGCAAGCGCCTCATGATTCACCTCAACTCTAAATGATGGAACTCCTCATGTCTCGATCCCAATCAGCCAAGAAGCTCTTGTAGCACGTTCACCAACTGCAGAATCACATCACCTCTAGGCTAATCTTGTTGCTGCTGCTCATGGTGTGACTCTTCAGAAACCTCAGGACGAGGATTCTGACGAGTACGATGCGACCAACACAATGATGATCTCTAACCCTACCAACCATCTTGTCTGAGCAAGACACAAAAGAGAACTATAAGTCAACAAACTAGGGCAATAAGAGCAAAAACAACAAACAGGGATAAAATTGTTGGGCTACCCCATGCTAAATGCTAACATGCACAATAGGCTCAAATGAAACCAAAGTACCTAGTGTATGAACATGGGATCCGATACTAGATGTAATCCCGCCAAAATACCCTAGAGAAACTAAGCATCTAACATACTAAATGGAGATTAAAAAAAAATTATATAACGTCTAATGCAACATATAAAACTCAACTATAAAGTGCATCCATTATCATTTAATCATTATGAACATAACTTAAAAACACTTCTGACTAGATACGCCAGTAGAATAATAATGTTACAATCATTACAACTATCTCTCTAGGGTACCTTAACGTCATTACCTAATACAACTATCATAAGCAATAACATTCTACTCACTTTATTACCACACTTATTATTAATTACTCCTTGATCATGTTCAAGTGCAACTTATTTATTTCCTTCCATTATGATATGCAAACTACCCTATCATCTACCTAACATGATATGCTTACTCTTTTCAATGCAAGACTAATCCCTTTTCTCATATTCATGTTCAATAACATTCTACTCACTTTATTACCACACTTATTATTAATTACTCCATGATCATGTTCAAATGCAACTTATTTATTTCCTTCCATTATGATATGCAAGCTACCCTATCATCTAGCTAACATGATATGCTTACTCTTTTCAATGCAAGACTAATCCCTTTTCTCATATTCATTTTATGTACCAAATCCAAATGTGCTTAAACGCTTAACGATTTCCTATCTACATGATCATTATCCATCTATAATGACAATGCAATACTTAATGCATAACATAATCATCTTTACTTAACTACCTTATTTATGCTACATAGGCATCTATATTCGTAGCATGATCTTTTCCTTAAACATGAGTTCCAAATGCACAATGCAAGAATCTTAATGACATCCTTAAATATCCAACCTATATTCTATGCATACTTGCCTAACTTTCCAATGCAAAAAAATGAATGACATCATCAACTAGCCATGATATTATTAATCAAACACAATTTCCTACATAATATTCATTCCATTTCCTTAAGAATCTTCCATATAGTAATTCTACATCCTAGTTAATAACCATGAATTCTCTTTCTAATCTTATTACAAATAACTAGCACATAAATCAATTCTATTCCATGTGTAATTCCATTACAAGCATCTAAGTACATGATTTCATTTCCTCACGAAATACAAGTACATAACTTTTACATCTCATAGTCTTATTATTAAATTCATGTGCTAGTCCTAATACATCAGCTACATTACAATTACAAATATAATCATATGAATGATACATCATGAGCATAACACATTCCTAGTACATGATTTAATCTACATATCTTATATAATAATATATTACATGAATCCAAGATATTCATTACGTAAATCTGCTACAAGAAACATCCATAAGCTGCTATGAAGAAGAGTATCCACATTCACACATGAAGAATCCAATAGAATATCCCAATGGTTAAAAATCACCAATCATCTGACCATGTGAAACCAAAGGAACCACCCCCCGTGCTAGGAGATGACACAAGGTCCCAACACACACTCTAAACCTAAACTGGCACCTAACGACCACAAAGACTAAACAATACAAGGACTCTCAAGCAAGGACCAACAATAAGCAATCACAAGAAGAAACTCCCAGAAGCTTACAAATCATTAAGTCATAAATGCAGAAAGAAAGAACACATGTAGGAGTGGAGTGTCATCACATGCTATCCTCCAAAATATAGAAACACAACCCCTCAAGGCATAACCCCATTAGACATGTGGAGCCATCCCTACCTAGGAGAGAATCAAGGGAGAATGACTTACTACCGCAATGGCCTTCCCAAGCTTATCCCAAAACATCCTCCCTAAGATCAAGTCTTTGATGAATACTAAAAGGGGGGGCTGGGGGGGGTGAATTAGTATACCAAAAAATAATGCAATCAATCTTTTAAACAGTTTAGCAGATAACTGGTGCAACAGATTCACTAATAAACCGGTTAAGATAAGTGCAAACCAAATAGAAAACAAAGAATTCACCCACAAGAGCACAATCACTGTAACACAAGATATTTGACGTGGAAACCCAAATGAGAAAAACCACGGTGAGCAGAAAATCACAAGTAACTATCTGCAGAATAGTAACCAGACCGGTTAAGGTCATACAATGTTCTTCACCAAAACAGATTCTGTTAGGAGCCTAGATCTCTATTAGGAGATAAGTCCTGTTAAAGACTACCTTGTTAAAGGATTTCAGATCCACAGTTGTGAACCACCTTGTTAGAGGATTTAAAAAGGCTTTGTTGGGCCTACCCAGTTAAGGGTTTCAGACTTGTCGAAGATATTAGTAATCAACAAGTGAATGATCTAGATGCTAGCACAATATGCTTAATTAGATTCTTGACAGCTCATTGTTAATGCATTTCAGCATTACTTCAACCTTCAATATATCCACACTCTATCTCTTCACACAGATCTAATTTTCTCTTCAAAGATCGCACATAACCTTTTCTATTCTATCTCTCATATATGCAAACCCTAGAAATGATGTCCTTATAAAGGAATCTAATTTCATTTCGGTCCAATAGAACTAGATTACAAGTTCCTAGGTACAGTGCATCTAGACACATTTGGTAACACGACACAAACACACTGTCAAAGTGTCGCTGGATGATAACTCATCACACATTACAGTAATACTGGTTGGTAACTCATCACGGATATAAACCGGCTAATACAATATACCAATTATCGGTTGTTAAAAATGAAGACTAGAAGATCGTAGTGTTTCGATCAAAAGTTAACTACCGCTTGGGTCCTTCGTACCACTTGAGATCCTTGAACCGCTCGGGGTCTTCATACTACTTGGGATATTCAATCAATTTGTGACCGGTAAACCATCTTCTGCAAAATACCGATAGTCTAAAGATTATACATTCAATAATACACAATACGGGTTGGAACAATTACCGGTTGAGCATAACTCATACATCAATAAAGTGCATGTCCATCAATGATAATCAAAACATCATCAAAATGCCAATAGTCTTGGGGCACAACTATTATATATCTTGATTAGGTGAGTCCAAATTACCCAATCCATCTAATACATTATTAATGTTATCACTTCTTTATAATAAGGAAAAATTCCAATGTGCCCTAGCAATCTAGACAAGAGGCTTATCAACTCACTGCCTATCTCTCATGATCCCGTTCATCACATGGAAGCCTACTCCCCCTACATGCTCCCAAAGAAAAACCACAACAAGAGGCTCCAAACTCAATATTCAAGAATGAAATCCAAAAGCATCAACATGCAACCATAACACATACATGAACACCCAATGACTATCATATAAAGTAAAGCAACAATGAGCCTCATAGAATAGTAACGCATCAAGCCATATAAAGACAATCAAAATCTGTCCAATCATAGAGTAAATACCAGCAGCAAGGTACATCAACTTTCTGATTCAAGGCAATAAAACAATCTTGTCTATCATGGATTCTCAACATGAAGAGGGAACAAAACCTTAACAATGAAGTATATCATCAAATAGAAACAAAAACCATAAAAGCTCATCAAATCTGATCAAACTCCAAGCTAGAAAATATCAACAGACCTCCCTACAATCCTCTAGTATGACATCAAACCTAAAAATCCAAAACAACTAAGCAAATTAATCAAAATGCTAAATCTGGGCAGAGGAGTGCATACGTTGCGCAGTACAATGCATTCACCTAGTTAAATAGCGCATTTGCATATCCATACAATGCATTCACAAAACATAAAATCTCACACATAAAATTAAACATTGCATTCATTATGAAGTGATGCATTCAAAAACCAGTGCAACACATATACCATATCAAAAATTGCATATACAAAAAGAAATAGTGCATCCACCCCAATAGTGCATTTACTCAGAAACAGAGACGGAAAGATGTAATATATGAAAAGGATATAAAATTAAAAACACAACCATAAGACCTAAATAAGGGCTCAATAGAGATGCCCAGACAATACAAAATGATTGATATAAACATAATATGAAATTATTGACTATAATGGAAGATATATTGAAATACAACTTCATGGTTGGACACTCAAAATGCACTCTGGAATCTCACAGAGAGTTAAATTAAAATGACATTCACCAAACAATCCTTGACCAAGAGGAAATCAAATACATACTTAAACAATCCATAAGCTCACACAGAGAGAAAACCATGAGTTGTGCGTACGGCAATCCTAACACCCCCAAATATTTTCCCATTTTCTAAAGTCAAACCATATAATAAAAACTATGCAAGGAAATATTTCTTTTCAAACTATAGTCTAACTATATAAGATAATATTTTCTCCAAAATATACCCGTACAAAGACATTTATGTAGACACGGAGAAAACAAAAAACCTGAAAAATAAAACTTCGAAGGAAAGACCTCCAACTTGGATTAGAAGTGATGGAAGAAAAGTTGTAGAAGCACCCAACGAAATCCATCAAGCTCCCATAACCAAAGTCCAAGCTCGAAAATAAAATTGCAGAAAAGATTTCAAAAATGGGTAACCTAGCAACAAGCTTAGGCTGTCGATTAAAAAGAAAAACCAAACCAAAACCCTAGCCTCAAAATCAACTAATGAAAATATTCCTTTTGGGAATGTATTTTACCTAGCCACATTAGGTTATATTTTTATTTCTTATTTGAAATTCAACCAATGAGAATAAACGGTTGGTGAGGCAAATATTATAACATATTTATTCTTATAAGTGGGATGTAAAAAGAATATAACATAAGGTGCTTTATTGCCCCCACATAATTAATAATTAGACTATACAAATAACTATAGGCTATGATTAAATAAATAAATCAAATGGGTAATTGAATAAATAACCCAAGGGCTTATGAAATAAATAAATAACCTCCAATAAATATTATTCAATATTAAAATATAAAAACAATGATAAACAATAAATAAATAACTAAGCCACAAATATTAATTAAACAATAAATACTAAATAAACCTTTAACCAACAATAAATAAATATTAAATCTTAAATAATTAAACATCAATAAATCAATAATAACTAAATGAGCATTAAATCCCAAATATTTAAATACTCAAATAAAACTATATTAAACCAACAATTAAATTAAACATTAATAACTATATAATCTCGCATCAATTAATTAATTAAATTAATAAACACTTGCATACTCACAACACCATAACATACTCACAAAACCATAGCTCACTGACTGACATGGCAAATTACGCCAAGACGCTGACAACTCAAGGTAGACATCTTAGACCTAGAGTATGTGAAGGGAACTTGTGTTAACTTCAAACCACATGCCATTGGGATTTAAAGACATGCTCAGACATGTGGAGTCGGGTGGATTCAATGTTTGGTACTTGCAATTCCTATAACCACACGAAATGATACAACATATGCATATATATCATAACAGACAAGTGATAGGGAATCACAACAACATGTCCCTCTCGCAATGAGTGATGTGACACCATCCCTCTCACAAAGACAATCATACAATAATCAAACACATCGTATAAACAACTCATCATATGTAATCGTGAAATAGGGTTAGTGTAATCATAATAGCATCAAATCCATGATCAATATAAACTATCAATAATCCATCAACATAGTAATGCATATGGAATCCATCAAGCATATATGATCCATCAAACATATGTATATCCATCAAATCACATAATCAATAATGATAGCATCATCATCCATATAAATCATCAAAATAGCATATGTCCAACTAATGTCTAGCATCATAATGAGTAACTGAAACACATGTATAATCATAATCCAAAACATCATAAAGAGTCTAGATACGTCTATCCTCCATGAAATAAAAGTCAAGTCAAGGAGGGACACTACACCATCTTGATGGCTAAACGCATTATATGTAATAACTGCAATGTTTGGTTTTCAATACATAGCCCTAACAAAAAAGTAGGTTTGACAACTCCTTTTTTCGGTAAAATTTTGTATCCTTTGCTCATTTTCAGGTTTGTCTCTTTTATCCTTGGTCCCATAAGCACAATAATATAGGTTTATATGTGTACAAAAATATCAATTTATATAATAAATGACAAATATAAAAGGTGACATCTTCGTAGTGTGGTCCGTAGGGTATGTTGCATTGAACTCTTTATGTAATTTGCACATAAATGTTATCTTTGTACCATCCAATAAACCTTCTCCTTTGACAAAGTGATGGAGTCTCTCAAGAGGGATATCAGCACATATGTCCAACACTTGAATATTATCATCTCCAATAGGAGTCCATTCAAGGTCTTCACTTGGAAAATGAATTCCTTTGTTGGGAATGTCTTGCACATCTATTGGATGAGTGATTGCCATTTAAATTTGTATTTTGAATAATATTGAGATTGTTAGTGGCCCTATATCTTGTTCAAATAATCAAGAACTATTATATTTATGTCATTGTATCCTAAATTAAATATTTAACTATCTCAAAATCATATAAACATTATTACATCTTCAATAAAATAGAATGTCATTATACCATCAGGGAGAGTCTTGTTCAATATTTTATTACAAGTTGATCTAATATATTCTTTTCCATGATTTGTTTTCTTGCAATCTATTAATGAGTGGCATGATAGTGTAAACCTGGGATAAATAATGTATATGATATGATAGGAAGTTATGGGATAGATGTAAGTAATGGTCTAACCTAAGATGATGGACCATATGATAATGGATGTGTATAAGGATGTTGTAATAGTTTAATTGATCAACTAACCTTGGACATGGATGTCTATGATGAAGTTATACGACTATGAATACTATTATGGTGGTATAAAACTAATAGATAAATGCTTATGGACGTGTCAGCTTGATTCGTAGATAGAATAACAATGTAAGTGTATATGTATATGGACGTAGGATGTTATTATTTTTATAAACTAGGATATGGATTTTATGAATATGTGATGAAATTATGGTATGACAAAAGGATGACAACAATATGGATGGTCATCAATCCTAGCATATATGGATGTCTATGAATAATCTATTTACATAATTGGCTACCAAATGTGACTCACGTATGACCACCTTTCTTAGATGTAGCCACAATAAATGGTGTATAGTATTTTACATTCAACAAGACTTCTAAAAATAATAATGCATCTTGGATGCAATTATGTCGATCAAACCATGGAATGGTAACTGTAGACGTCTAAATCTGACCACTTTCCTAAATAAATATTTAATATTTATTTTAACCCTATTCCTCTTATTAATTAAATTCTATTTAATTAATTTCTTCATTGTCATCTATTTGATTAAATGAATTACTCAATTTATTTAATTAAATTCACCTAAACCTTGTCCAGCCTTTAATTAAATAAATCACTTTATTTAATTAAATCCCCTTTCTCTCTTTTTAATTATATTTATATTTAATTAAATTAATCCTTGCAAATAAATAAATATAATTTATTTATTAAATCCCCCACATGTATTTATACATGTTGCATCTATTTGGTTAAAATAAGGTAATTTTATTTTAATTAAAATCCTCCTCCATCCACTTGCATTTCCCTACATCTCCCACTTGTCTCCTAAACCCCTTCTAGATTCTTCTAATCACTTCCAGTTTAGCCTAATTCATCTCCTAATTATTCTCAAGTTTCTAAGCAAAGAGAAGTCACTTCCCAAAGCCTCTAAAGTCTTTAAAATGCATTAAACACTTTATGTCTTCAACAAGTTAACCCTCAAAATCTTCCTAACCATTAATGGTTAACACAACCTTCTTGCATTATTAGAGACTTTCTCTCTAACTTAACACCATCTAACCCAAGGGTCTCATCAAGCATTCATGGCTTTAACCTTGGTTATCCCTTTAACCCTTGCACAAGAGTTTACCCCTTGGGTAAAAGCTTTATCCAATGGATAACCCTAACCTAACCTTAACCCTTACCTCCTAGGGTAACCTTCATGTCTTCCCAAGCATTTAATGCTTCTTTCATATCCTCTCAAGCAACCTTTTGTTGACAATTGTCACCATTTCATTGGTGAGAATTATAAACACGGATTGATTAACTTTCAATCCTGGCCCTTGTTAAGATTATCCAATCTTGACCATCCATTGCCCTATTTTCCCTATAAATAGAGCTCTCATTCCCCATTTTCATAATCTCCAAGTTTTCATGCATCTACATTATAGCCTAAATTACTAAAAATTTAGCCTCTCTTTGTTAAATTATCATAGTAGCATTTACAAGCATTTTAAATACATCATAAAATATTCATGTTAGGATAATATATCATTTGCTAGGATAATTTGCTAATGTTTTATCATATTATCATCTTTATGCTAGCTTAATCATCATAGTTTCAATATCATACATCTTAGAATTCATTCATGCATATAAATCAAACATCACTCATTCTTGGAGTTGTCATTTCTAAGTCACTTTGCTCAATGATCTGAGAGCAAAAGATTGACTTTAGGGATCCTGTGAGATAGAGAACAATGGGACACCCCTTGGAAAGTTGAATTGATTGAATCAGCTCATATACTTGCACCAAGAGTCTCATTGGTGTGTGGGTATTCTGGATTTGAGTTATTCATTTTTGTCACCACATTTCCCTGCATACATTAATTGGTGCCCACCCTGGGGCACGTCACCAAAAATAACATCATTTTTTTGTGTACGTTGAACACAAAGATCACGTCGAAATATCAGAATAGCACATCGGAGAGTTCTTTTCATGCATCCATTGCTTATCTTAGCGCTTAAATGGCACATATTAGTGCATACAAACCATCTTTCAATGCATCTGATCTTCTTTTTAGTGCATATCCCTCTTTGTTATTTCAGCGCATAGGAGCGCCAGACTAGTGCATCCAGGCCTCAGAATAACACATCTACCTAATTTGCTAGCGCCTAGGAATCATTTCCTAGCGCATTTGTTCCATAGTTTAGTACATAGAGCTGACAGAAGCAAAAATTTGTAACAGAGGTAAAAAAAATTAGGCTTGTGGAAGGACAATATATATGGAATATAACATTTAAGGATAAGTGACATTTCCTCCTCTTTTCTCTTTCTTATACTTTAAGTTATATTCCATATATATTGTCAAGATGTTTGAGAGGGCTTTCGAACCTCTAGGAGTTATAATGCAAAATCTTGTTTTTGGAAGATCCTCCAAATTTCAGAGCATTCAGGATCAGGAGCAAAAAATTTGTAACCAAGATCAGAATTTAGGCTTGTGAAGCCCACCATCATGATTTGATTTTTTTGCTAACTTACTGTGTGCAGGTTCTAACATTTTTGTGCAGGAACAAAAGGAATTAGTTTAAAGTTTTCTTTGCTTTCTTTCAAAGTTAGTAAAAAGAACTCACCTTTCATTTTTCTTACAAAAGCTTAAAATGAACCTCATGATTTCTTTTGGATGCATAAAATGAACTTCATACTTTCCTTTTGGTGCTTAAAAAAAAACTTAATCTTTTCTTTATTGCATGGATAAAAAGGACAACAAATCAAACACTTTACTTTCTTACAAGATTGGGGGAAAACACTTCATTTTGGGCTCTAAAAAAATTAAAAAATTTCAATTTTCTTGCAAAAGGTAAAAAGAACATTCCACATTTTCTTGCAAGATTAAAAGGAACAATCAACTTGTCCATTTCTTACAAAGTAATTCACTTTCAAGCAACGTGCATTATTTTAAGTTGACCAGGATTTCATTTCCTGAATTAAACAAACAAATTGCTTTGTGGGACTAAAAAGGACACCATGCTTGTTGTAACAACATCTCCAAATAGAATATAGATCATAATTTCTTTAAAGGATAAAAAGAACATTGTTTGCCTTGTCTCAAAATTGGAAGGTATGTGTTCTCCCCTTAATTGGGCGACCAAAAAGCCAAACCACTCTTTGTGCTTTTTTTTGCTCCAAGCAATTAAAATCCTTTAGAAGGTATGCCCTCCTGAGTTTCCCTTAGGATGCCATTAATGATCGGTGAGAGGGGAATGACCTAAGTGGGAAACGAATTTATCGCCAAGTGTTCCAACTCACTATAATAAAATGTGGAGGCTGATGAAAGTCCCCTTCAATGGTTTTTCTCACTGATTAGTCTTCCCCAGTATCTTTAAGACATGTAAAGCCTTTGTTCTAAAGGTTGGGAAGTCTCTCGAGGGAGTTTATCATTGAAGACAGAACGGAAGCCTGATTAAAAACCTTAGTATTAGAAACTTTGAACCAAGTCAGCTGCCAAACATTGGAAATATCAGAGTACAAGGGTGGGGAAGAATCCGCGCCCAAGATTACTTACCATATATCTCCCAATATAACTACTCAACTGTGAAGCAATTTACTTTGGGTTAATTTCTGGCAAAAGGCAAAAAAACAGGCACCCCCTAAGGGGTGACAAGGTTGTTTGAGCTAACGGAGTATCGAGACTAGTGGGCTATGATATTGTTGATGACCTTTGAATAAAGAGTTTGTTTGATCTATCTTTTTGTAATCCAAACCAGTGAAAACATTGGGGATTTGAAAACATCGTCAAAAGAACATACACTACTTGTTTAGCATAAACAAAATTGTTATCTCTTCTATGTGTCATGTTTTCAAGCCATTTTCAAAAAATCATCCATCAAATCACAAGTGTTATTTTTCAACATCATAGCAAAAGCATCAAACAAAAAAATTAGGACAGTTAGCGCATAGGAGCAACATCCTAGCGCATCACAAACATTCAATAGCGTATTTTCACCAAAACTTATCTTTTTCATCACTCAACCTAGCGCATAATCAGTATCATATTGGTAAAATTTCAGGTAGCTCTTATTAGCATCATTGTAGCGCATTCAAACATCAACCTAGTGCATTCAAGGTTTATTATAGCACTTTTATATAAAAAGTTAGCACGTAACTAGAACATATTAGCTCATAACCCATCCAGCTAATTCATTATCAAATAGTCTGAAGTAGCATGTAGGGAAGGCAACATAGCGCATAGTAAATATTTTGTAGCGCTTCGAGAACTATCTTTAGCACATCGGGTTTCTGTCTTAGCGCATGATCAATATTAGGAAAAAATAAAGAACAAATCAGTCCCTTTGGAAAATTTTATCAATAGTTTCAAATACCCTTTTGGGTCTTTTAGCAAATCCACAAATAAAACTTCAAATCTGATCATTAGTGAGAAAATTACAAATCCAACAAAGCACTCTTAGAACGAGTTTTTCAAAACATTAACTAGCTTGAGATCATACTTCATCCAACAAAATTAGGGAGTATCAGAACAGTGATCAAAGTTTTACCATCCAGTAGATCCTATCAAAACAAATACCTAGTTTGGTCCTTAAGTTGTCAAATCAAGTTTCCATATTGGGATACTATCCATATCATTTGACACACTTTATCGTGGAGGCGAATCGAACTAAACCTCTACTTGATAAAGTAAACTTGAGTTTTCAAATGAAGTATCAAACATCAACATCAACATCAACATCAACCTTTAATCAAACATGTATGATCACTCCTCATATTTTGAGAAGAACAAGTCTTCATCAAAAGACTAAGTTGAAGAAGAGACAACCTAGTTCTAAGACACTTGTTAAAAGGAATAAATTTCTCTATATCAATCGCCAACTCTTTGCATCACATCGCGCATTCTTGTGTCATATGTGATTGTATATCGAAGGAAAAACAAACAAGTTTGACAAGGAGCCTTTGAGAAGTAGGGCTTACATTCAGAAAGAAGCATTCAACCAATGCCTAAATCATGGAGGAAGGATTAACCCTGCTTTGTTCCCAAAGTTGCTTATCACTTATAACGAAGCTCGACCCGAGCCACCAACTCCACCAAGAACTTCAATAAAAGAAGAAGAATTCATCACTGTAGAAATATATTAATGCCCATTGTCACTCAATCTCAGAGAAACAAATAGAAGGAATCACAACCATAATCGACTATGGGTCGTAGACTGTCCAATCCTTTTGATGAGTATGCCAATATGGGAGAAACAGAGATCACCGAAGAACTTCTCCAATAATGTCAAGAAAATGCAGCTTTCCAAAAACTCATGGAAAGACTTATAGAAGTAGACAAGGAAAAATATCTACTCATGCTAACTAGCAAAGGGGCCAACGTTCTTGAAGATTTTGATACAGAAAACTTAAGGAATATAGATGAGATAATTTCAAGAACAATGTCAATAAATTATGCCTATCAACAACAACGAAGAGAAGAAGAGACATGTGATCCAGAAACCATATGCAGCTAAGATCACACTCATGAACAAGACAACACCCACGAACAAGACCATACCCGCAATCGAAACAATCTTAATGAATGGAGAGAAGCTCTCCCTTGGAGGAAAAATATGCCCATGGCTGCTCTTGCACAACAACTCCAAACACTGCAAAGACAAATGTAGGACATGCAACAAGGAACTACAGTACAATACTCCTTGGACAAAATTTGTCCTTATCCTTTTGCTAGGAGATTGAACATGGTACCTTTTCCCCGAAATTCAGATATACCAAAGTCTGACAAATACGATGGTAAAAGTGATCCCCATGATCATGTTCGGAAATTTTGTACCATGAGCCTAGAGTTTGCTCACGATGACACTCAATGAGATTATTCCCAAGAAGTTTGGGACGGAAAATAATGGAGTGGTTGTCCAAACTTACACCTCCCATCAGATCATTTGATGAGTTGGTAAACAAATTCATAACACAATACTCCTATAAAATTCAACATGTGATCACCATGATGGATATATGTAACACAAAACAAAAGAGCAATGAAACATTTATGGTGTTTTTACAATGGTGGAGACGCATGGTTTCAAGATATCCTCGAGACGTGCCTAAAAAGGAAAAGATGGAAATGTTCATCGATAATTTAAATAGTGAGATGAGTTATCAACTCAAACTCCAATACATACCATCTTTTTTCCAAATTGATAGAAAAAGGAATCCAACTGGAGGAAGCTTGCATCAAGAAAGGAACATTGAAGTTCTTTAAGGAAGGTGTTAATTCGTCAAATACTAACACCTTTAACAATCAAAACAATAATAATACTTTGGAAAAATCTAAATTTTGGACAAGAAACAAAAACATTGTTAATGATGGGGTATTTGATGCCAATAATGTGAAATCTAAGCAACCAATGTTGACTTTATCAAGCAACCCACCATCCCATAATGATCAAAAAAGTGCTAATCAAGGCACTAACACTTATTACCGGAATCGCAATCCAGAAGGTTCAACATCAAACGCCAACATTAACCAAGGAAATAAAACTAACCAAGGCAACAACACTAACTAAGGCAACAACATTAACCAAGGGAACAACACAACCCCGAGAGGCAACACCAATACTTTTCTAGATCGACGCATATACACGCCATTAGGAAAAACTTTAGAATTAGCGTTTTGAGAAATCTTGGTGAATAAGATCATCACATTGCCAGCCACA
Organism: Cryptomeria japonica; assembly: GCF_030272615.1. Lineage (NCBI taxonomy): Eukaryota > Viridiplantae > Streptophyta > Pinopsida > Cupressales > Cupressaceae > Cryptomeria > Cryptomeria japonica. The sequence goes on along the minus strand of NC_081406.1, from coordinate 173,061,961 downwards.
AACAACTTTGAATCCGAAGTCAAACCACCTTGGTGGAATGGCTCACATTTATTGTGATTTTTATCGAAACAATCGACATAACACAAATGATTGCATGAGGCTAAAGAACATCGTTTAGGACATGATAGACAGGGGCGATTTAACAATTGATGGTCACAAAACAAATGGCGACCATGAAGCCTTTAAAAATCCTCTTCCAAATTACGACAAGGGAGGAGCTTCAACATCAAACAATACTAAAGGAGCTTGTATAAATCACCTATACGAGAACACTATCAATCACATATCGACATATGACAATCAAGTAAATGTCATAAAAATCAAGGACAAACAAGAACGTGCATCGATAAAAGTGACAACCAGAGTGCAAAAATACGTCTTGAAAGGGAACACATCAACATCCACAACTCTCCCCAAGACTCAATATAATTTAGTTGATCAACTATGGAGAACTCCCACTCAGATATCCATACTTAAGTTACTCAAACTCTCACCAAAACACAAAGATATCTTGGAACAAGCACATAGCAAAATAAACATTCTAAATGATCTGGACATTGATCGATTCAAAGCCATGGTGGCCCATATGACAGGGCCGCATAACATATCCTTTTCCGAACATGATGATGTCTCCTTGAATCGTCTACATAACACCCCGCTCCACATCGAAATCTTAGTCTATAAACATCGAGCAAAAAGAGTGTTAATAGATGGAGGAGTTGGTCTTAATATCTGTACTTTAAAGTTTATTCGTGCATTGGGCTTCTCTGAGCAATCTATTTATCTGAAAAAGAAGATCACCATCAAATCTTATGATGATGAAGAGATATCATCCAAAGGAACGGTAATACTACCTATTCAGGTAGGTCCTGTACAAAAAGACACCATGTGCCAAGTCTTGGACATAGACTTGACATACAATATACTATTGCGTCATCCATGGATCCATTAGATGCAAGTGGTGCCTTCCATGTATCATCAATATATCAAGTTCCCTTACAATGGACATGAAATTTCCATATTTGCAAATAATAACCCTTTTTAGCATTGTAATGCTATGGGGGGAAGCTCAAGATAGCTCGGTTCCACACAACAGGGAGGCCCAAGCTTCCTCAGCATCCAATCATCATCAAGAAGAACTCAAGTTGCTATCCATAGAATTTAAGCAAAAAATAAAAATCAAGGACCAAGGACTGGGGGAATACTCTTTTGAACCCCTATGTCTATCAAAATTACCAACGTCACCAAAATATTATGGACAACCTTCTACATCAAGACATCATAAAACACAACCCATCACCAAGTTTGATGGTAAATTTATCCAGCTGGGTACACTGGCCAATGAATCGGAAAAGAAAGACATCCTTAGTTGGCTATACAAGGATGAAGAAGAAGTTAGAGCTGCTACCATAGAAGTGGTCATACCAACAAAACAGTATGGAAATGGGTTCTGTATCATGCAATGGATGGGATACAATGACAAAGGACCTAATCGCAAGCACCAAGAAGGCATTATAGAACCCTTACAACCTCCTTCACAATTTGCACGAGACAAAATAGGACTTGGGTATGGGCAACATGTGTTGCCTATGCAGAAACAAAATCACCAGCAAAAACCTCAGTGGAGAGCAAATAAAAAATATAATGAAGACTCATGGCAAGAAGCACTACACCAAGTAGCAGAAATGACAAGGAAAGAGTGAAAACATCAAGAAAACGAGAAACGACAAGAAGAATTGGTCATTCAAAAGGGAAGAAGATTCTTATAAGAAAGTGCATCATATGCAAGAACCTAATCAAACCAAGGTGGAGCCACCACCTGAAGAAATTACTACTCGCCAAAGGGAAACAGTGTATGAACAAATGCAAAGAGTACAAGAAAGCTCTGATTTCGAATTAAAAAAAGCTACAAAGCTCATGTCAATTGTCAGAGATCTTTTCTCACCATACAACATACCTGTCAGAAGCAGGGAGATAATCTGGGACAGTAATTTTGAAACTGATTCTAATGAATATGAGTGGGGTAGTTGTTCAGATGTTACTAAGGACATTAAGGTAGTTACCATCCACTCATACACATCCCTTTCTTAGGAGGGACAAGGCTCAGAATATTGATCACTTGAATTTGGACCACGACATATCTACGAGGCTAGTGAGAATGAGCAATGACAATACAAACAAGGCAACATCGAAGATAATACCATCGAAGACCTTGACAATATCATAGACCTCACCAGTATCCCAAACACCTATAACAATGATTCTATCATGACACTTACCACAACTGATCTTAACCAACCAAATGACTCCTTACCGCTCATATATCTTGATCTCATAGATTGGGAAGAACCTGAACTTCATGATATACCAATATTCCCAGATGATGAATCCATTGTCCAATACCTATGTTCAGTCAACCCAGAAACATGCTCTACCAGTGAATAAAATAATGATATCTACAATCAAGGGAGTGCCAAGTCTCTCAGTCGCAACAATGAAATAAACTAAGGATCTAATGGTGAAAACCAGTCAATAGCAGTATTAGATCATAAAAAAGTAAAAATAAAGGACGCATTTGCGAGTGAAAACCTTTTTTAGGAACCTAAAGATGGGAGACTTGAACTCTTCCTGAACATTATCAAGAAAGGTCATCAATATTGATTAAGCCAACTCAATCAATAAACATCGATACTGAAGCAGTAGTCAAAACCATACATCTAGTAGAATCCATCACAAAAGAGGAACAACTAGATTTTATGAAATTATTCAAGGAAAAGCAAATCAATTTTGCTTGGTCTTATGTTGACATGCCCGGAATAGATCTGAATCTAATCATGCATCACTTATCCATCACTCCAACAGCTAAGTCGGTCAAGCAGAAATTAAGAAAGATGAATCCACATGTGCCATTATTGGGCAAAGCAGAACTAAAGAAGTTATTAGACATCGGATTCATCCGACCTATAAACTATGCTAAATGGATCTCAAACATTGTACTAGTATCAAAACCTGATAGAAGCATCAGAATATGCACAAATTTAAGAGATGTCAACAAGGCATGTTTGAAGGATTACTTTCCTCTGCCAAGAATTGACATAATTGTGGATCTAACAGCAGGCCATGCAATGTTATCATTAATGGACGGTTTCTCTGGCTATAATCAAATCAAGATAGCCCCAGAGGATCAAGATAAAATTTCGTTCACCTATCCATGGGAAATGTATTGTTGGAACGTCATGCCTTTTGGCTTGAAAAATGTTGGGGCAACTTATCAAAGAGTCATGACAACAATCTTCAATGATATGATGCATACCTTCACGGAGGACTATATGGATGATTTGTTGGCTAAATCATTCACCCGAGAAGAACATCTGGGCATACTAGATAAAATCTTTCAAAGATTGGAGCAATTAAAGGTCAGACTAAACCCTAAGAAGTGTGTCATTGGGGTCTCATCAGGCAAACTGCTAGGCTACCTTGTGTCAGAAAAGGGCATTGAAGTAGATCCAGTAAAGGTATAGGCTATAATGGAAATGCCACCTCCCAAGAACATTAGCCAACTCAAATCTCTATAGGGACAGTTGCAATCCATCACATGATTTATAGCTCAGCTAGCAGATAAATGTCTCCCATTCAATCATCAGCTTCATAAGAATATACCTTTCAGATGGGAAGACAAGTGTGTAGAATCATTTCACCAACTCAAATAATATCTGATGAATCCACCAGTTTTGGTACCACCGATAGTAGGTAAGCCACTCATTCTATATAAATCAGCAACAAAAGTATGATTGGGAGCACTACTAGCACAATAATATCCAGAAGGCAAAGAACGGGCTATTTATTACATCAGAAGAACTTTGAACAGATATGAGCTAAATTATACATTCATTGAGAAAGCTTGCTTAGCAGTGGTGTTTACTTCTCAAAAGCTTTGTTACTATATGCTAGCCCATACAATCAAGCTGGTAGAAAAAATTGATCCTCTCAAGTATTTACTCAGTAAGGCAGCTCTCACAGAACAATTAACTAAGTGGGTCATGATTTTGAGTGAGTCTGATATCTAGTACACGGAACATTGGGCTATCAAAGGACGGGTAATTGCAGAACAAATGGCAGAAGCACCACTACCAGACCAACAATCACTGCAGGTGGAATTTCCAGACATCGATGTACTCACTGTCACACCCAAGCAATGGACCTTGTACTTTGATGGATCCTATACACAACATGGATCAGGTGTCAGCATCCTTTTCATCACTCCAGAAGGGTACACAATTCTAAGATCTTATAGACTGATGTTTCCATGCACCAACAACATTGATGAATATGAAGCCCTGGTAACGAGAATCAAAATGGCTGTGGAATGGAATATCACGGAATTGAGAGTCTATGGGGATTCTCAATTAATTATCAATCAAATCAATGATGAATATCAGACAAAGGATGATAAGCTAATGCCTTATAAGAGAATGGTGGATGATTTCAAATAGTACTTTGTGCACCACCTTTGAGAAAATCCCAAGATTAGACAACAGAGCTACCAATGCAATGGCCACTATTGCTTCACTGCTGCAAATTCCAGATAAACAGAGTCATTACAAGTTCCTAGTAGAGCAATTATTTTCTCCAGCCTATGACAATTCTGCATCCCAAGTCATATATGCCCTAACCGGTTTGGACTTACCTCTATTCGGAACAATATATGAGTATCTCAAAATCAATACTCTCCCACTCAACCTATCTCGCAACCATAAAAACAACTTCATCCGGAAAGCCGCCTGTTATACCTTAACCGCTGACACACTTTACCATCGAGGTCTAGATGGTACTCTTCTTCGATGCCTCGATCGTAACGAATCTGACTCTGCCTTACATGAGCTTCACGAGGGTTTCTGTGGTATGCATTAAAGTGGTCCTACTCTCACCAAGAAGGTTCTGAGAATGGGATATTACTGGCCGACAATGGAGAGAGAGTCCTATCAATTTGCTAAGAAATATCCTATCTGCCAAATTCACGACAATCTTATCCATGCACCAGCACAGGATTTATAGCCGTTCACCACATCTTGGCCTTTCTGTCAATGGGGACTTGATTTGATAGGGAAAATTCATACTTCCTCTTCGAATGGGCATAAGATCATTATCACTGCAACAAAGTATTTCACCAAGTGGATTGAAGGAGTCCCCATTACCACTATAACTAGAAAACAGATCTCATCATTCATTCTCAATTATCTCATTTGCAGATATGACATTCCCAGTTCCATCACCATAGACAACTAGCATCCTTTCAAGAATTAAGATGTGCGAGAGCTATGTAAACAATTCAAAATCCAACATCACTTCTCCACAACATACTACCCATGGGGGAATAGTTAAGCAGAGGCATCAAACAAAACAATTTTGAAAATCCTCAAGAAAATAGTAAATGATGTGGCCAAGGATTGGCATGTACAACTCAATCCGGCACTTTGGGCATACAAGACTAGTATCCAGATACCTACAAGGGCTACACCATATTAATTGGTGTATGGTTCAGAAGAAATTATACCTCTTGAGGTAGAAATCCCATCTCTCTGAGTATCTTTGAAGGGCCTCATACCAGATGAGGAATATTGAGTAAACAGGTTGCATGAACTAGAGCTTCTTAATGAAAAACGACAACATGCCTATGACCATCTCAAGGCATATCAGTAGCGAATATGCAGAAGCTATAATTACAAAGTCATCCTAAGGGCTTTCAAAGTCGGTGATCTTATACTAAAGGAAAATCCCAGAAATCAGCAAGATCGAGAAAGGAAAGGGAAGTTTGAGCTTAACTGGTTGGGTCTGTTTGTCATCATATCATCCTACGGATCATGAGCATATTAGTTGTCAACTTCAGAAGGGGAGGTGCTCAATGAACCAACCAACAGTATCCATCTGAAGAAATTCTACACTTGAGTCGTCCAATGCACGAATCAAGCCAAAAAGCAAAAAAATACAAAAAAACTCAAAAACAAACCAAAAAGTGCAATAAAAACAAATGGTGAAAACGTTGCAATAGGTGCTATTTGTGAGAGAACTCCTCTATCTATCGATACTTTTATCTTTGATCCATCTAGTCTCAGCTAATAACCATCTCCAGAACACTTGTACACGCAACATTATCCCAAACATACTTAGCATAGTCACTATCCTTGATTATCCAAAAACAGTTATCCATATCATATCCCACCATGGCTTGGTGATCAACGTATTGTTGAACATAGAATACCACTAAGAGGGGGGTGAATCAGTGGTTTTTAACTTTTTGTTTTCCTAATCTGACTTTAGAATATAAGTTATACACTTAACCACTAAACAGCCATATTGGTAATACAAGAAAGAAAGGCCAAAGAGATCATTCACACAAGAATAACTCACAACACCAGATTTACGAGGAAAACCCAATATGGGAAAAACCTTGGTGAGAAAAATTGTTGGAGACTACTGCTCCAATCCAGCCTCATACGTAAAACACTAACTTACAAAGATTTTGGGCACCAACCCAAGGAGCACCAACCCCTGCACCAAGCTTCAACTTGGCGATGTATATTGAAATACTATTTGATTACAATTAAAGCTTCTTGTTACAAATGAATTCTGCAACTCTTTGATCAAATAACTCTCTATCGGTTGTAAGATTATTATCTCTGATTTTCACCCTCTGTTATCTCTCTCTCTCCCTGTCTCACTTAGTCTCTCAACACACTGAGTCACTCTTGGATGCTACCTACTTTGCCACACCTTTCTGGTTAGCCTCAACTGCAAGAATATAGTTCTGCCAGTAGAATCCTCTCATCGGTATGATTGCTCATGCACACTGCAACTTTCTTGCAACTGTCTCTATGGCTCACAATCCTTCTCCTTTCTCACTCTCTCTTCTCTTCAACTTCTTCACAACATCAACACGTTCTGTCTTGAGCTCTCATTTCTTATCCGTGATTTCTCGCCAAAACACCATTTAAACTCCTGAGCGGTGAGGGTTTCCTTTTTCTGACACAATCTTCATGAGATCCAATCCCACATGTCTTGGATTGATCACGTGTCCTTCAAGGATGCACCTGTACACGGTTTCCATTATCCAATGCACATTTTCTGGAAATGGCAATCTTGAATGAGATCTTCTATCATCAAATCAATCGACCCATAAAGTGCTTCAGTAGTTTCCTTTTCGAGGACTTCCTAAATCGTATTTCCTTTGCTTTGATCCAGGCGCCAACTACTCCCTAATCTTCCTCTATCATTCCTTCTTCCTCAAGCCGCAATCAGTCAGATACGATCCTATGATTTGTGGCTCCTTCATTAATGGCAAGTTTTTGTTTCATCGACCCTGTTGATGAGGCTTCACCAACCACAACACATTTGCCATCTCGACTCCACATGGCATCACAACGATCAATACATGGCCCACCAATACACAGTCAGTCCGATAGACACATTCTAGTACATCCCTTTAATGTCGGTAGAGATTTCTTCTTCTGTTAACCGGTAGAGCAAACTATACCGGTGGCACAACTTCACCTCAGTGGTTTGTGACAACTTTCACATTCTGCCTCTTCATCATAAACAGGAAAACAACCTTCAAACCGGTTTGTACTTTACTGGTAGGCCTTCAATCTTTATGCTCACCCTTGTGTGAATATCCATCATGTCGGTTGACATCAATGACAACTTAGTGCCAAAATGCCAACAATCTCCCCCTTTGGCATTGATGTCACTAGTACATTTGGGGCTAATTTCTGACGACCAATCGTTGGTATTGCGACTACATTTCGTCGAATTGCCGACAAATGAAATCGTCGAAAACTCGTTGTTGGACTTTCTGACGATTCCTTTGAGCGTCGAAATTACAACAACACTGTCAACTTTTCTGACGGCAGCCATAATCGCCTTTCCGGTCAAAAAAGTCATCGTACATACAACATCCTCCTCAAAGGTTTGTTTAGTTTTCGTTGGAATGTTGATGACCGCATGAAACTTTGCCACGACGAGAATGTTGTTGGTCTGACGGTTTGGTCGATGGTCCAGTAATATGCATCGACGACCACCCGACAAGGAAGTATCGTCAAACATATAGCATCCTCATAGAATGTTTGTTTAATTGGTGTCGGAATTGCGATGACAGCCAAAAACTTTGCACCGATGAGAATGTTGTTGGTTCGCCGATTTCATCGTCGGTGCAAAGTTTAGTTCCCATCGTAATTCTGACGGATATTTATTTTTAAAAAAATTTAAAAAAAATTATGATTATCTAGATGTACAACACACCTCAATTATATGTACAACAAATTATATTCTATCCCCATCAGCTACCAATAGGGGGCATATGTTTAATTTCAAGCTAATGTGAGGTGCACTGGTTTCAAGATAATATGAGGTGCACTGGTTTCAAGCTAATATGATCAAGCGCACCATGGTTGAGATGGTCCAACTCCTAAGAGGACTATATGAACCACTGAGTACTGGTAAACCTATTAAAAATGGTGCTAATAGGGAATTAGCTAACCCAAATACAAGAAAACCATTCTTTCAAATATGGTGTAAGAAAACCATCCTTTCATCTTGAGAAAAGAGAGTAAATTAGCATATGAAAAAACATTATGTTAGGTCTTATAGAATAATTCTAATGAATCAAAGGTTAAGAAAAAATATATATTCTAGATATACATATTTTTAGGATTGATTAATAAAAAAAATTCAAACATAAAGAAAATTTCAAAGGTAGGAAGGCTTGATCGTTAGGCTCTGACTTTATCTACTTTATCTAAGTTATTTGTTCTTGTTCTTCTTTTTTTCTTTTCATAATAATACTTCTCTCTAAATTCCTCTAGCACTCTATTACTGCTACAACCTACAAAACAACTTGTCTAACCTCCTAGACCAAGCTTCAATTCACAAAATAAATAAAGCTGAAAACATGGGATGGTTTTGCAAAATATTTTACAAGCCCAATTTCACATCTCACCAATGCAAAAGGTATGCATTTTGATTTCACAGTATAGAATGGTTTCTCAACTTGTCTATTATGTTTCTCACTTGAGGATAGGCCAATGGGGAGATTGTTAAATTTATTTGTTGATGGGTTTGGGGGAACTCTATGAATCACTGAACACTTTCTTATCAATAATGAGATTTGTGATATTTTTTTATTTATTGAGAGGTATAAATCTTTATATCTTCTCTCATTAGAACTTCCAAAACACATTTGTTTTTGATAATGCACATGGTTTGATGGTGTAAGAGCACCCTAGGGACCTAGGTTTGGCCAAAACGGTCAAAATTTGAGATTTTAGTTTTTATTATGTTATTTCATGTAAATAAGGCCATTTGAGGCCATTATGATGTATTTGGATCTAATTGGGAAAGTTTGAGGTTCATTGGGCAAAAATTATAAAAAGTTGTCATGATTGTCATGACAACTTTTAAAAATTTGGTTGGGAGGTTGATTTTTGGCAGTTTGAGATTGTAACCCAATTCAATGGGCATAAATAGGCCTTTTTCACACCACCCAAGTTTGTCTTCTTGAATTTTGAAAGTTTTACTAAATGAAGTTGGAGATTTTTGTTCATACAAAATCGTTTCAGTCTGATTGTCATTATTTTTAGTTGTGAAATTTATCATATTTTCATTATAAGTCAATTGGATATGGTACAGAAGTTAATTACCTTCATTTCATCTTTTGTAGCATTGAGAGCCATTGAAATTTGAATAAGATATCACTATTTTTCCAAAAACTATCACAACACTCACTAGGGTTTCCAATGAGTGGGAAAAAAATGTATTTTTGGCCTTTTCACTATTAAAAATTCACACCACTGGTTGGAAAGGCTCTTGTAAATATGTATTTTCATTTCTATTTCTTGCAGGTCTCCAAAACCTCTCAGACTAATGCTAGATTTGATTGATTGGTCTGATATTCTTCATGTATCGGACCTCTGGGATAGCAGCATAGAGAAAGTGGAATATAAGATAGGTGAGAGTGAAGTGCCTTGGATGGAATGTTGGAAGAGATGTGTGGGACCCATGTGTTAGGGTTCCCACAGATACTGAGAGGGGGGGGTGAATCAGTATCTGACCGGTAATGTAATTTTCTTAAAACTGAATATGCAGAACATAAAGTAACAGTATACCGGTATGCAAGAATTAATGTAAATAACAGAATAAAAAACATCCACAAGAAAAGAACACCATAACACAAGATGTTTAACGAGGAAACCCGGTGTGGGAAAAACCTCGGTGGGATTTGTGACCCACAATATTCACTTACTGGCCAATAAGAGAATATTACTTACAATAGGGGCCTGCACATGCAGGAAAGCCAACTGCCTAGAGCTCACTGCTCAATAAGAAGTCACACTGACTTACAATGAGGATTTACACAAATCCAATATTCTGTACTGCTTTACAATAGCATCTTCAATGCCAGATTCAGTACTGGTTCTTGCTCTGTTCTTTACATATACTCTTGACCTACAATTCGCACATTAGGTCTGCCTTATAATTTATTTATGCTTCCTATCCATATCCTACAAATGTCTACAATGATCTCTTTTATATACAAGAGTCATTTTACAATTTGCCAAGTCGGCTTACAATAATAAACAAAATATTACATATCAAAAATCGTGTCGGCCTTTGTGCCGGTATACATGTTCTCTTCTGTGTCGGTGTACATCTTTTGTGCCGGTGCCGATGTAGATTGATCTTGCTGATGCTGGTGCACTGTCTTGTTTGAATGATGCTTTGTCGGTATAATGTCTTGCCGGTGCCATAGGATTGCAAGGTTACCTGTGTAATGCTTAGCCGGTATAATGTCTTGCCGGTGCCATAGGATTGCAAAGTTGCCTGTGTAATGCTTAGCCGGTATAATGTCTTGCCGGTGCCATAGGATTGCAAGGTTGCCTGTGTAATGCTTAGCCAGTATAATGTCTTGCCGGTGCCATAGGATTGCAAGGTTTCCATCAATGACAAAACATTCAATCACACACAATGTCTCATTGGAGTGTCCATATGCCAACAATCTCCCCCTTTGGCATTGATGGCAACACTCATGAGAAATTTCAAAAAGATATTAAAAAATGTATAGACCAAAAATGTTACCAAAAATGTGAGAGCTCCCCCTGAGCATGTGATCCCTGTGCTTTGAATTTTCTCATCCTACTACTCCCCCTTTGGCATCAATGACAAAGGTTAGTAGATTTTGTACTTGTACCAATTCATAACCTCAACCTTGTAGTTGGGTGGTTATTATCTGAAGAATATCTCCCAAAATTAAGTTTATTCCATCCATAAACTTCTTACTATATTTTATTGCTATCTCAATTCTGTATACTGTACCGGTGAGATGCTGCCAGTGTTCTGCTTCCCTGTGTTAGTGCCTCTGAGATTTCCTTCTGCAGAGATGCTAGATAGTCCAATCTTGGACTTAGTTTAGATCTCAAGAGTTTTGCCTTGATTATTATTTTCTCTTTCTCTCTTTCTAATTTGAGCAATTCTTCCTCAAAATTTGTTATCTTTTCCTCAAAAACTGATAATGCATCGAGTGAGTTAACAAAATTATCTGCAAGTTTATTTATCTCTTCCTGCACCTTGCTCATCTTTTTGTCTACATCTATGGTTAAAAATTTTATCTTACAGGTGTCTTTGTACAGAGTTTTGTGCTCTTTCAATAAATTGCACAGTTGCGGTATAAGTGTGTCAAATTCCCTGTTGCTCTTCTTTATTCCTTCCTCAAAGAATTTATGTTTCTCTTTTTCTACACTTTCCTTTACAAATTCTACCTCTGTTTGCTCAAAATTTCCAGAAATATATTTACAAAGTGTATCCAACTGGCCTAAAGAATCTTTGTTGGCTATATTACAATTGGGAGCTATTGATTTCAAAACTGGAATTGAATCATCGATCGCTTTATAAGCTTAAGAGCTATAATTAGTTATTTTCTTGATAGATTCAAGCAATACCTCTGTTACATTTGATGGTGATCCAACAAACTGAGTGCCGGTGGAAGTGACCATGCTAGTATTGACCTCTGGTAGGTCTATTTGTGTCTCCATCTCTTTAAGCATTGGTTTTCCTGCATCATTTCTTAACGGTGGCATCTGTTCTAGAGCCTTTAACTCTGTTGGTTTCTCTGTTTATGTTCCAGATTCCATCTTTTTCTCTGAATCTGCTGTCGGTTGCTCTGTTTTTCCTGATTTATCTGGTGTATCCTTATCTACCACTATGTTGATTTTCTGAGTATCAACATTCACAGTATATAGGACTTCAAGATTAGGATTATTATCCTCTATGTCCATACTCTCAACTGTCGGTTGATCTTCTACTGTTGTTGTTTTTACTGGTGGAGTATTTAAAGGAGGTGGGGGTAAGTTGTCTCTAATCTTGATACTTGGTGGTCCACCAACTTTACCTTTCCCTTTGTCCTTTTGATATACCAGAATGGGCTTGGGATTCCTATATTCTTCTTGTTTTTCCTTTTCAACCAAGAATGTATCCCAACCATCTTCTGTTTCCTTTGAAACTTCAGTAACTCTACCTGCCATTAGTGATATTTGCCGGTGTGCAGTGGAAAAAACTGTCCGGTTGGCCTGAGCTATCAGATCATCAATTTCCTTAGGAGAGTTGATCGGGTATACTGCAAGTAATTTTTCTATTTTTATTTTCTTATCCAACTCAACTATTCCTTGCCTTCTGGCCTCAAGTCTTTTATATAGTTCATCAGGAATTTCATTTAGGACATGCAAAAAAAGCTTTTTATACATGTCCATGTGTAATATGACACTCTCTTCAACTTATCCTTTCTCATCATCTGATAGGGTGTCATAGATTTTCCCTATGTTTTTCAATTTTCCTTCCTCTGTAATCTCATTCATTAATATGTCAAGAGGGGCCAAGTCAGTGTTTATTTTCTTCTTCTTTTTGGGGGTCAACTTCTTCTTAGGTGACTTTCCTGACTGAAGATCTCACAGCTTGTTGCTTTTGTCTTGTCCTTCTAGGTGAAGGAGTGGTTACCGGTGAGGGGTCTCTTTTCCTGACAACTCTTTTGAAAGTTGTTGGCATATCTCCTTCTGAGGAAGTGCATACCGGTGATAGATGAGTTTCAGGTTGTTGGGCTGCCAACTCATCTTCAGGTATGTCGGTTTTCTTTAATACATCTTCTTTTATGGCTTTTGCTTGTCTGGTTCCTTTTCTCACAAATGCCTCAACCTTTTTCACTCTCTTTTTAGATTGAATTTGACTTTCAATGGTCTCAGCACTACCAAATACTTCTTCCTTTGGTTCATTGGGGGCTTCCAGAAGTGCTTTGGCATAAGTCTCCACTATGTGGTCATCTGTTTCATACCCCATCTCTGTTACCCAGACTGTCCTTGGGATGACTGCTTCCATCCAGATCTCATCCTTTTTTATTACAAAACATATGTCATCCTTGTATTTGTTGACAATTTCCTGTGATAGTCTGATTCTTTTATTCATTTTGACCTTTAGTGCTTGAAAATACTCATTGATATTCTTTTCTCTGTTTTCACCCATGTTGTTGAATAAGTCAAATAACTGTTTTCCTATCGGTAGGTCAAATCCAAAATCCTTGTTGCCTATACCGAGAGCCTGTTTGGTTATGTGTAGCATTAAACATACAAGTAAATTTCCAAATCTAAAGGTTCCTTTCTTATCCTTCTTGATTTTTGCTAAATTGTCAATTAACTCATCCTTTAACCATTCACAGATATCAATTTTTACATTGTCCTTAACCATGTCATAAGCACTCTTTATGCATAAACTAGAAACTGCGTTAAGCCTATTAGCATGAGTTGCTTTGTAACCTAGAATCATGCTAACAAATCTAACATTTGTATCGGTCACACCATTAACCCTCAATGATCTCTTGTCGGATGTTGCACCAGTTAAGTTTGTTACCAAGTCATTGGAAACCTTCTTGGTTTTGTCAGGTCTGCTACCGGTGGAGGGTAACCCTGTTACTGCTTTCACAACTTCCTTTGTAATTTTATGCACTGAGTCAAGCCAAAAGAATGAACCATGTACCCTACTTAAAACTATCCTAACCACTTCCTTGGGAAATTCAGGAATGGAGAGGATTTCAGTGAATCCTAGGGTTTCAACAATTTTATGTTCGGGTTTCACATTCCCGGAGTTGTCACATATAACAGATTTATACATGTTTTTTATTTCTTCATCACCTAATTCCTCTATGTTGCAATGACTATACATTCTAGGGTCTTCTACATAAACAACACCTTTTGGAATTTTTGAAAAAACACCTGTGTTGTAATCTTTCTTAGCTACCTCGGGAACTAGCCGAAACACGGGCCCAAGTTGTTTTATAACTTCGACTACTATAGGGTTTGCTATGAATTTAGGTGCAGAGGAAGATGCCATGATGATAAATACCTTTTTCTGCCCTTGGATGGATTGATTGCTGAAGTGCTTTGCCTCTTCGCTCGAAATGCCTTAGCTCGGAAATCTTTGCGCTCTCTGAAAGTTTGAATTCACAGTGAAATGAAATGGAGCCAAAAACCTTATTTTATAAAGTCTTTTCTGCTACCTACCACATTAATTGCTTGCCGGTAATGTATTAGCTTAACTTTATTTGCCGGTAATGAATGATTTTCAACTTCTTTTCTCTAACCGAGGGAATAATAGCACATGTGTCATTTGATTGCCAAACCCTCAAGAGAATTTTCTTCAATTTGATGAACATCCTACCGGTGGAGCATTGCTTTGTCCTGCCAGTGGAGCATCATACTGTCCTGCCGGTGGAGCATTTGTTGGTTCTACCGGTGGAGGACTATCCCCAATATTTAGATTACCTTTTCTAATCCATTGCTTTGAAAATTCTTCCTTAACTTCTTCAACCTTTTCTTTACCTTTCAAACTAGTGCTTTTGTTATCTACCGGTGTACCTTTACTTCTACAAAATTTAGCAATATGACCAATCTTGTTACATGCATAACAAGTTACATTATTTTTCTGAATAGCTTTCCCATAACCTATGCCGGTTTGTGTTCTGCATTTATTTGATAAATGACCAAATCTTCCAGAAACATAACATCTTACATTCATTCTGCAATTTTCAGAGTTATGACCAATTTTGTTGCGTTTGGAACATTGACCGGTGGGAGGATTGATGTTTTGATAATTCCTAGATCTACATCCATTTGCCCTATGACCAAATTTATTGCAGTTAAAGCATTTTCCATTGAATTTGTAAGTATTAGAAAGTCTTACCGGTTTGTTGTGATCCTGGTTATTTGCAGTACCGGAGCTTTCCCCAACTTCAAATCCAATTCCAGAAATGTCACCTTTGGGGTTTTGAATCTTTAATAAGGTACCGAGTTCTTCTGAGCTTTTCTTGAATTTTTCTTTGTGTTGATGTGTAGTTTCCAATTCCCTTTCCAAGATTTCTTTTTGTCTCATTAGTTCATTTGAGTCATTCTGAATATGCATCAGATCAATTTTCAACATGTCATTTTCATACCTAAGTCTTGTGTTCTCATTTGCTGCATCACTTAGTCCTCTGGTCAATTCTTCTTCATTCTTCTTTCTGTCCTCAATCTCTTTGCAAAATCTCATAGTCATATCCTGCATTTCATTTTTTGTTGTCATCATCTCTTGTTTCAATTTGCTTATCATATCATTTAGTGATTCCTTTTCATCATTCTCATTTTGCAATTTTTCACAAAGTTCTCTTCTCTTATTTCTTGTAATAGTAAGATTTTCTTGAAGTGCCTGAATAATGTCCTGAGCTGCTTTTAAATCATCTTCTAATTTAATATTTTTCAACTTCTCTGCATCATAGTCAGTAAGAGCTCCTTCAAGTTGCTTCATCAGATTTTCCATCTTTACCGATGTCAAGATCTTCCTCAAGCTGTTAGGCTTTTGGAAATAGAGGACCAGGCTCTAATACCAAGTGTTAGGGTTCCCACAGATACTGAGAGGGGGGGGTGAATCAGTATCTAACCGGTAATGTAATTTTCTTAAAACTGAATATGCAGAACATAAAGTAACAGTATACCGGTATGCAAGAATTAATGTAAATAACAGAATAAAAAACATCCACATGAAAAGAACACCATAACACAAGATGTTTAACGAGAAAACCCGGTGTGCGAAAAACCTCGGTGGGATTTGTGACCCACAATATTCACTTACTGGCCAATAAGAGAATATTACTTACAATAGGGGCCTGCACATGCAGGAAAGCCAACTGCCTAGAGCTCACTGCTCAATAAGAAGTCACACTGACTTACAATAAGGATTTACACAAATCCAATATTCTGTACTGCTTTACAATAGCATCTTCAATGCCAAATTCAGTACCGGTTCTTTCTCTGTTCTTTACATATACCCTTGACCTACAATTCGCACATTAGGTCTGCCTTATAATTTATTTATGCTTCCTATCCATATCCTACAAATGTCTACAATGATCTCTTTTACATACAAGAGTCATTTTACAATTTGCCAAGTCGGCTTACAATAATAAACAAAATATTACATATCAAAATCTTGTCGGCCTCTGTGCCGGTATACATGTTCTCTTCTGTGCCAGTGTCGGTGTAGATTGATCTTGCTGATGCTGGTGCACTGTCTTGTTTGAATAATGCTTTGTCGGTATAATGTCTTGCCGGTGCCATAGGATTGCAAGGTTGCATGTGTAATGCTTAGCCGGTATAATGTCTTGCCGGTGCCATAGGATTGCAAGGTTGCCATCAATGACAAAACCTTCAATCACACACAATGTCTCATTGGAGTGTCCATATGCCAACACCATGCACACCCCATACAAGCATTTAGAAGCCATAAAAAAGTGCCATAGACCAAATATTAATGACTGTCCTAAGGGTACCAATTGTGACAATCACAAGTTTACCAGTGATACTACCTACTCAAACAAGTTGTGTTTGGAAACCCCACTAGGTGTGTATATGTAATGGTAATGAAATGTCCTAAGAGTATCCCTTACACCAGTATGCACAAACCTTGGTGTCACAGCAGTGTTTGTGTGGCCTTGGGCCAATGGTAGTTGACTGTTACAATTAGGACAATGATCTCAAACACAATTTACGGTGTTTATAACTCTAATGTCCCAATCTACTTGTATATATTTTCATAAAACAATGAACAACCCAACCATAGCTATTAATAAGATTTCCCCATAAAATGCATGCAAAACATATCATCATTGATAGGATAACTGACTTGCATTTAGTAAGAGACCTCAATGAGTGGAGTTTCATGCTGAAAAGAGTACTTGGAATAAAGATATTGAAATCAACGAGAGATTATGCATTCAAAAATCCATAAGGAAGATCTAATATTTATGAATGAAATTGCAAATCAATCTAAGTTACATGTTTGATATCTTACTTATATCATGGCAACATAAAAAGTATATATGCACTCAACATACCTCTTTGCTTGTTTATTTGAGAATGTTGCTAGGAATTAACAGGTGAATGATGCATTGATCTACACATTAATCCCCTGTACTTTCTCGATACTTTCATCCGTTGGTCAAGGCTACGTACCCCCTAACACTTGAAGATTGTTTCCACCCTCATGATTACTTGAAGTCCATGCTCAAATCACACTAAATGAAAATAGTTAGTACAAAATAGTGACCATAGCCAAGGAATCCCAAATTTACTCATACTCAACATAATAAGAAATAACTAAATCATCTGGACCATTATTCATAACATAAGCTCTTTTTCACATCATGGAAGGCCAAAATTACAAGGATCACGCTTCTTTGAACGAGCCATTTTTCAGAGCCACCAAACTATCAACAAGAGTAAAAGCTATTAGGCTCATACAATTTTAGGACATATAAAGAGTTGAATCAGAAGCGAGAAAAAAAAAAAGAAATATTGTTGAAATATAATCTTCACAATTCTATCATCACGAGTGCAAACAATCCAGTGAGGAGGAAAAAGCTTAATAGTGTGATGAGGATCATAGCCATCCAATCTAGGAGGCATAATATGACACTCTTTTTGAACCAATGCTTAGGGCTATTATAATTTGAAGCTTCTCTTAAATCCTCACATTTTTTTGTCACATAATGAGGTAGAAGAGGCAAATTCAAAGTCTTAGAATGAGGTCGATATATATATATATATATATATATATATATATATATGGATGGTAATATATGAAAGGATATATGAAAGATATATGAAGGCCATGGTAGAGGAGAATAATTACTTCACACTAAGTGAAGCTATGGAGGTAGTTGCCATGGATGTAAAGTGGGGGAGTGTAAAGGAGCCTTTGGATTTATGAAGAACATTAAGGAGAAAAGGTTAGTTATCTCAAGGAAAAATAAAGAAAAAGGGAAGTGATAAAGAAGGGAGGAAGAAAATAGGGAAGAAAGTGTAGAAATAAAGAGGGAGATCTAATTTATTTTGGTATGTAGCCTCTACTACTCTTTTTCTTGTTGAATGATTTTGCAATATTTTGAGAAGATTGCAAGGCATGAAGTAATGCTCATAAGGCATGAAGGAGATATGTAAAGCACAACCCATACATATGAATACATGCAAGGCATGGATCATACATGTAAACCATGAAGTAACAAATAAATACACATAAGGTACAATCATATATGAGAAAGGTTCTCATGGAGTGTACATGTTGAAGACACATCGATCATGAAGCATACAATAGAGAGGTATTCATGGAATAGACATCTGAAAACATCTCATTCATGAAGTAACAAAATGCTAAAGAAAATGACAAGTAATAAAAAAACTTATAAGGATGAGGCATATTCATAACTTTTGCAGTCCCGCCATGGATATCAACACTAGAAGCAACTCATACTGTTAGTGTACATACAAGACAATATGGGAGTTCATTGTACCCATCAACTTGTGGTGTTGTTGTTCATGTTGGCTTTGTTGGACCCTGCAATTAAGATTCAATAAGATTAATTGTGCAACATAATGAAATATTGAAAAGTGTGCTATCTTGTTGAGCTTCGTTTGGTTTTGAGAATAGTTTAATATTATCTACTTAACAGGGCCAACCACATGAAGGTGGAAGCTCATTTGGCCCCTCCCCCCCCCAACATCACTCTAAATTTCCAGTTAACATCTTATAACATTTAATCTTTCTACCATTAATAAAATATAACATTCATTCATTAATATCACATAACATTCGTTAACATGTAACATTGATTAACATTAATTAACATGCAACATTCATCAATATTAATTAACACATATCATTCATAACCATTCATTAGCACATAATTACATTCATTAACACATAAAAATCAGTCATTATCAAATAAGGTAGATTACAATCATTTGTTTTTTTGGTTTTTCTTTGAAGCTATGAAAAAACTAAGTGGAACATCAGTTTCTTCATCATTTCCCCCCTCCATAGTTGTTCTTCCCTCTGCTCGTGATCTTGATGTATGCCTAGTCCTATACTGAGGACGAGGACACTGAAGCAAAGGGGGGTCCTCTGCAATAACAAAGAAATGGGTTAAAGTAAAAAAAAAACTATTATTGTTACAAGTATTTTGTTAATTTAGAGAACATAAATGTTGCACTCTTTACCTGATGGAGCCACATCATTTTGTCTATCCTCAACCTCAACATGTTGAACACCCTCTAGATCACCTGGAGTTGAAATACTAAAGGTTACATTAATGTTGAACACCAATTGCAATTATATTTGTTTAAAGGAATAACATTGGTCCTCTTTACCTGATTGGGGAACATCACGTTCCTGATGTTGTGTACCCAGATCATGCTCCACTTGGTCACCACCGACTACATGCTCTAAAATATTAACAAAAAAGGTTACATTAATTACTACTCTAATTACAAATTAAGATGTTTATTGTATTAACTGTTAGGATTCCCAAAGATACTGAGAGGGGGGGTAAATCAGTATCTAACCAGTGTGTAGATTTACTTGATTTAAAACATGAAAAGCATGTTAAAACTATGTACTGGTAAACCAGAAATAATGCAATAAATAACAATAACAACAACCACATGAGAAGAACACCATAACACAGTATTTTAACGAGGAAACCCGGTGTGGTAAAAACCTCAGTGAGATTTGTGACCCACAATATTCACTTACTGGCCAATAAGGGAATATTACCCTTACAATAGGGTCCTGCACATGCAAGAAGGCCAAGTGCCCAGAGCTCACTGCTCAATTACAAAAGAAATCACACTGACTTACAAAAATGGATTATATTAATCCAATCTCTTGTACTGCTTCAAATTAGAATCTGCTATGCCAGATCCAGTACCGGTTTAAGCTCTACTACATACATAAACACTTAACCTATAATTCACATATTAGGTCTGCATTATTTTCGCCTATCTCCTTATTAAAAAATGATCTACAATGATCTCATACATATATGAGTCATATTACAACTCACCATGTCGGTTTACAGTGATTTTACAATTAATTACAAAATACATTTTAAACAAAATTCTTGTCGGCCAGGATGCCGATGTCTTTCCTTTCACTATCAGTGTTCTGTGTGTCGGTGTAGAGTTTGTCGTTGCCGATGCCGGTATTCTGTCTTTCCGATATCATATGATTGCAAGGTTTCCATCAATGAAAAAACCTTCAATCAGCTACAATTTCTCATTGGAGTGTGCATTTGCTAACAATCTCCCCCTTTGGCATTGATGGCAACACTCATGAGAAAAATAAAAAAGTGTCCAAAAAAAAATGATATCCAAAAATAGTCTGCCAAAATGTTTTTCCAAAACTGTATGCTCCCCCTGAGCAGATGATGTCCTTTATCTGACCATTTTTCTCATCCCACTACTCCCCCTTTGACATCAATGACAAAGGTTGTCATTCGCTGTCAGTGGAGTCCCACTTGGATTCTTGTAACAGGTGGGTTACAATATGAAAGATATCTGTCAAAACTAAATTTATGCCATTGCAGAATGTTTTGCAGTCTTTTATTGCCTCTTGTGTTCTTTGCACTATACTGGTGAGTATGTGCACTTGCTCTTCTAGTGTCTTCAGTTTGGGAACCAGAGCCTCAGATATTTCTTTTCTTAAAGAAATAAGATACTCTAGTCTTGGGCTAAGTATGCATTTTAAGTCCTTTGCCTTGTCCTTTATTTCCTGTTTGTCTTTCTCCAATTTCTTGATTTTCTCTTCCCGCTCTGCAATTTTCTTTTCTAATTCCAAAAATGAATCTGATGTGCCAATCAGATTGTTAGCAATATTATTTATTTTCTCTTGTGCTTTTCTAATCGCCTTGTCAAGATCCTCGTTTAAAACATTTGTTTTGCAGGTGTCCCTGTATAGTTTCTTGAAGTCATAGATTATTTCTCCAAGTTCCGGTAAAAGGGTGTCCATTCCTTCCTTGTTTTTCTTTACAATATCCTCAAAGAATTTCTCTTTTTCTTTTATTAGTCTCTCCTTAAATGTATCCTCATTCATTTGATCAATAGTTATTAGGTTGCCGGTGATAAACTTAGACAATGTGTCTAGTTGACCTAAAGAATCTTTATCCTCAACACTGCACTTTGGTGCTATCAATTTGACAATTGGTATGGTATCATCAATAGCCTTATAGGCTTGTGCATTGCATTTCGTGATCTTCTTTATTGAATCTAATAAGACCTCAGTTACATTAGTATGTCTAAATTTTGTCATAGCTGTACCAGATGTTTGTCCAACAGTTTTTACAATAGCCATGCTACCGGTTGTAGTTATTTCCTTGCTTTGTTTGACCTCTGGTAGGTCAGCTTGTGTTTGCATTTCCACAAACAAAGGTTTAGGCTTTTCAATTTGTGCCAGAGGCACTATCTCTATCTGTACCTGTGCTTCAACCTGTACTGGTTTGGGTTTCTCTAACCATGTCTCAGAAGGTTTCTCTGAGTTTTCAGTTGCTGGTTCCTCAGTTTGTGCCTTTGAACTTTGCTTAGTCGGTTCTTCAGATGGTTTATCTATTGTATCTACCGGTTTCTCAATGGTATCCTTCGCTAGTTGATCTGTCTGTGTAGGCTTTTCTGTGTTTAATTCAACCTCTGCAACCAGTGACTCAGTGTTCACATCTTTCTCCTTATCCTCAGTGGTCTCTCTGTCAACCACGACATTAACTTCCTGAGTATCTACATTTACTGTATACAAAACTTCTGATTCAGGGTTTGTATCTTCTACCGAAGTCTCCATACTCTTAGTGGCCGGTTGATTTTCGCTGATATCTACAGGTGGAGTATCTGAAGGAGGTGGGGGCATACTGTCAATTATTTTTAAACTTGGTGGTCCACCTACCTTGCCTTTACCCTTTTCTCTATCTTTTTGATATACTTTGATAGTTTTAGGTCTGAGTAATTCTTCCTCTTTTTCTTTCTCCACAAAGAAAATATCCCATCCATCAACAGTTTCCTCAGAAACTTCCTTTACTCTGCGTGCCATTAATGCTACATGTCGGTGAGCAATATAAAATACTGTCTTGTTAGCCTCACTAATTAATTTGTCTATTTCATCAGGTGAGTTAACTGGATGCACTACCAGTAATTTTTCAATCTTAATCTTTTTATCTAGTTCAACAATAGATAATCTTCTAGCTTCTAATCTCCTATACAAGTCATTTGGAATTTCATCAACAACTTGAATTAAGAATTTCTTGTATATATCTAAGTGCAAAATTACACTGTTCTCTATACTTTCCTTATCATCAGCGAATAGTGTATTATATATTTTATTGATATTCTTCAGCTTACCATCTTCTGTTATTTCGCTAAGAAGTTTGTCAATAGGAGCAATAGTTTGTTCCACCTTCTTCTTATGAGTAATCTTCTTTGTCAAAGGCATTACTACCTGTTGCTTTTGTCTTGTCCTTTTATGTGTAGGAGAAGGCACGGGTGAAGGTTTTCTTTTCCTCTCAACTCTCTTGATTACAGCAGGTATGTCACTTTCAAAAGAAGTTCCAACCGGTGAAAGATGTGTTTCTGGTTGAAGTGCTTACAACTCACTTTCAGTTATACCAGTTTGTTTTAACACATCTTCCTTGATTGCCTTTTCCTGTTGGGTTCCTTTTCTAACGGCTGCTTCTATGGTCTTAACTCTTTTCCTTGATTGTATTGTGCTTTCAATTGTTTCTGCACTAAAAATACTTTCTCTTCCGATTCCTTAGGAGCTTCAAGGAGGGCTTTTGCATAAGTTTCTATGATGTTGTCATCTGTTTCATAGCCCATTTCAGTTACCCAAATGGTTCTAGGGATAACTGCCTCCATCCAAATTTCATCTTTCTTGATCACAAAACAGATTTCCTTTTGATACTTGTCCACAATAGCTTGTGATAACCTTACTCTAGTTTTCATTTGAGCCTTTAGTGCTTGAAAATGCTCATTTATGTTTTTCTCCCTGTTTTCTCCCATATTGTTCAATAGATTTGATAGTTGTTTTCCAACCGGTATATCAAATCCAAAATCTCTAGCACCAATATTGGGTACCTGTTTGGTTATGTATAGCATCAGACAAACAAGCAAGTTTCCAAATCTGAATGTTCCCTTTTTGTCTCTTTTGATCTTTCCTAAATTGTCTATCAACTTGTCTTTAAGCCATTCACATATGTCTATCCTTGCATTATCATTGACCATGTCATAAGCACTCTTGATACATAGGCTAGAAATTGAGTTTAACCTATTTGCATGTGTAGCCTTATAACCTAAGATCATATTGATAAATTTGACATTTATATCCTTCACATCGTTTACCCTTAGAGATCTCTTATCAAATGTTGCACCAGTTAGGTTTGTCACCATGTCATTTAAGACCTTCTTTGTTTTGTCTGGTCTGTTACCAGTGGAGGGTAACCCTATTACAGCTTTTACTGCTTCTTTTGTGATTTTATGAATAGAGTCTAACCGAAAAAATACACTATGTACCTTAACACAATCCTTATAACATCCTTGGGAAAATCTGGGATACTAAGAATTTCAGTGAAACCTAAGGTTTCTACTATCTTATGTTCAGGTTTGACATTTCCGGAATCATCACAGATTACAGTCTTATACATATTTTTAATTTCATCATCACCTAGTTCATCAATATGACAATGTATATATATATCCTAGGGTCTTCAACATATACTACTCCTTTAGGAATTTGAAAGAATGCACTTATGCTATCATCTTTCTTTGCAATTTTGGGAACTAGCTGAAATACGGGTCTAGGTCGCTTAACAACCTCAACAACAGTAGGGTTTGCAATAAATTCAGGAGTGGATGAAGATGTCATAGCTATAAATACCACAATCTGCCTTAAGGATGAATGATTTGATGGATTGCTTCACTTCTTCACTTGGAATACCTTTGCTCGGGAATTTTCGTGCTCTCGAGGATTTGAATGTTCGCTGAATGAAAAAGGAGCCAAAACATTTGCTTTATAATGTTATTTTCACCAACTACCACATTTAATGCTTGCCGGTTAAGTCACAACTTAACTCATCTACCGGTATAGAAGTAATTTCAACTTCTTACCATCAACTAAGGGAATAATAGCATGTTTTTTATTTTGTTGCTAAACCCCCAAAATAATTTTCTTCAGTTAGATGAAGAGTCTCCTGCCGGTGGAATGTTACTTTGTTCTGCCAGTGGACGAGTACTCCCATCAATATTATGATCTGACTTTCTGATCCATTCTTTTCAAAATTCTTTCTTTACCTCTTCAATTTTTTCTTTACCTTTTAAACTAGGACCTTTGTTATTTGTCGATGAGGACTTGCTTCTACAAAATTTTGCAATATGTCCAATCTTGTTACAAGCATAACAAGTCACATTGTTCTTCTGGATAGATTTCCCATATCCTATGTCGATATGTGTTCTGCATTGATTAGATAAGTGCCCAAATCTTCCACAAACATAACATTTCACATTCATTCTGCAATTTTCTAAATTATTACCAACTTTGTTGCATTTAGAACATTGACCGATGGGTGTATTAGTGTTCTGATAATATCTAAATCTACACTGATTTGCTCTATGACCATACTTGTTACAGTTAAAGCATTTGCCATTAAATTTATAAGCAGTAGGTTGTCTTACCAATTTGTTATGATCATGATTGTTTGCAGTACCAAAGCTTTCACCAATTTCAAACCCAAGGCCATTTGTATCACCATTTGGTTTCTGATTCTTCAGCATGTCACCAAATTCTTCTAAACTTTTCTTGGATTTCTCCTTGTGATGATTTACAACAATCAGTTCGTTCTCCAAGATTCCTTTCTATCTCATGAGTTCAGTTCCGTCATTTTGTGTATGCATTAGATCTGTCTTCAACATATCATTTTCATGACTGAGTCTTGTGTTTTCATTTCCAGGATCATTTAGTCTTCTAACTAAGTCTTCTTCATTCTTCTTTCTATCTTCAATTTCTTTATAAAATCTCATAGTCATATCCTGCATCTCATTCTTTGTTGTACCGATCTCTTGTCTTAGCTTGTTTACCAGATCATTAAGAGTTTCATTTGCATCATTCTCATTCTGCATCTTTTCACAAAGTTCTCTTCTCTTGTTTCTTGCAATGGTAAGATTTTCTTGAAGTGCTTGAATAAAATCCTAAGCAACCTTTAGATCATCTTCAAGTTTGATATTCTTCACTTTTTCTGCATCATAGTCTGAAAGAGTTGTTTCCAATTGCTTTCTCAAGTTTTCTATCTCTACCGGTGACAAGATATTCCTCAAGTTGTTATGCTTCTGAAAATAGAGGACCAGGCTTTGATACCAATTGTTAGGATTCCCAAAGATAGTGAGAGGGGGGGGTGAATCAGTATCTAACCGGTGTGTGGATTTACTTGATTTAAAACATGAAAAGCATGTTAAAACTATGTACTGGTAAACCAAAAATAATGCAATAAACAAGAATAACAACAACCACATAAGAAGAACACCATAACACAATATTTTAACGAGGAAACCCGATGTGGGAAAAACCTCGATGGGATTTGTGACCCACAATATTTGCTTACTGGCCAATAAGGGAATATTACTCTTACAATAGGGGCATGTGCAGGAAGGCCAAGTGTGTAGAGCTCAGTGCTCAATTACAAAAGAAGTCACACTGACTTACAAAAATGGATTATATTAATCCAATGTCTTGTACTGCTTCAAATTAGCATCTGTTATGCCAGATCCAGTACCGGTTTAAGCTTTGCTACATACATAAACCCTTAACCGATAATTCGCACATTTGGTTTGCATTATTTTTGCCTATCTCCTTATTACAAAATGATATACAATGATCTCATACATATATGAGTCATATTACAACTCGCCATGTCGGTTTACAATGATTTTACAATTAATTACCAAATACATTTTAAACAAAATTCTTGTCCGCCAACATGTCGATGTCTTTCCTTTCACTGCTGGCGTTCTATGTGCCAGTGTAGAGTTTGTCATTGCTGGTGTCAGTATTCTGTCTTGCCGGTATCATATGATTGCAAGGTTGTCATCAATGACAAAACCTTCAATCACCTACAATTTCTCATTGGAGTGTGCATTTACCAACATTAATAACTACATAATTAAATTTGAATAGCAAATGAATACTTCCACTACTGGGATGCACATCTGAACCTTCATGTGCAGGTGGTGTTTCATGATTAGCAGGCTGTATTCCACTGTCATGCACATTGTTATCATTGCTTGCTTATTTAAAACAAATATAGTCACTTTATGTTGGAACTCAACACAAATTAGATTATTGGTTAAGTATTCAATTTGAAATAATTTCCATTTAGCATATTTACCTATATGACTGATGCACTCAAATATTGTGTATGCCCACTCAATTCTTGTAGTCGATCAACCACGAGTGTATAGCCTTGCTAGTAGGCAATTCTCTTGTCATCTTCTGTGGGCGCTCTATTGAATTCAGAGCCCTACATTTTTGCTTGGTATCCTTTATTTTGCTTGCATTGTTTGATTAAAAAAAAAATCATTTGAAATTTATTAATATTTTGATGCAATATTTCATTTACATGAGATACTTACAACCCGTGTAACAAGTTTCATATAACCACCAGAGTCGAGTTTGTGTTGCACGTTCTTTTCTTGTCTTGCCTTGGTTGCCTTTGACGTGTCACTCAGTCTATAAAAAGTTTGAAATATGTTAGATTATATAAATATACAAAGTAATTAATTAGTACATAATTACATTCATAATAGTATCACGTGTCTTCTTTTGGCGTCTGGTGGTGTATTTCTTTTTTTACTTTAAATTCTCTCCTTGGCATCCAAAATCAGGTCCTTCCACTCCCTCTTTGGAATCATAGGGGGACACTCGTACTTTAGGTTCTTCTCTAAATGGGTCTTGTATTGGTCCCTCACATACTTTAGATATGTGTCAGCTTTTTCAAGGAGCTTGGTTTTGTCAAAGGTGTAATTTCCAAACCACTCAACCATTTGGTTTGTCAATTCATCTTTTAACCTTTTTTCTTGGTTATTCCACCTTTTAAAGCAAAAACAAACCTGTTAGATTCATAAATGAACTGAAGCTACATTTATTATAGTTCAAGAAATGGATCAAAGGAAAACTCTTTTAGCAATGATATGAAATCAAAATAGTGGATTAGGGTTAGTTCACATATGATGTACCACTTTTTACATATGGTGGGCCCAAATATATGCAATGCAATGTCACTAAGATGTTTATAGAAAATATCATTTTCCTGCAAAAAATTCATGGGATCATTAGTCCAAAATGAGTGATCATAAAGTAAATTACAATTAGACTATATATAATAATAATTTTAAAGTACCTGGAACCTTCTGTATCTTTAAGGGAATCATTTCTTGATCGCTCACCACCAATGTGGCCTGCAACGTTCCCGTATTAGCAATACAAGAAGATCCAGGAAATGATGGTATGTTATCAGTAATAGTCACCTTTGGTGCATCCTCATGTGCATCTCCTGCTGCAGAAAATGAATCCACTATGAAATGCCCCCAAGAAAGAATGCTTGAAGGGAAATAAACACATAACAGAAGATAGAGAAAAAGAGGGACCTACCAACAGTGGGCAGGCCAATATGACATGCAGTAGAAGATGTCTGCATGCTACGTATTGCCGACATTACAGTCGGCAATACATGTGGGGCTACCTCTGATGACGCAGCGATGACATTTGCACAGGAACATTGACAACACCTGAAGAATAATACATTAAATATATGAAAAGTGTAAGAATTGTAAACAAGGATGTACCTTTATTATGAGCATTGACAATATCAAGTATGCTGTGTTTTGGGTACTCAAAGTGATAAACCAAGCAAGCGATAATCCAAGAAAATCGTCATCACCTGAAGTACCTGCAATACCCTGATCATGGTCACCATTTTCATGAGGGCGCAGAAATTGCTGTAAAAACAACACATACATATTTTAGTTATTGACATAAAAGAGAGTGAAATATAAACCATTATTGAACTTTTGTTATAATTAAAGCTTTCATTACTGCTTACTTGCAAGTTTTCTGCTGTCTGAATCAATACTTGCACCCTCTCTCGTATCTTATCAATCATAGGATACATGGATGCCAAAGCAACAATCTCTTTACTAATTTTTCTAAGTCTTTTTTTATGAATTCCATAGGGTGTGTGGAATTTTCAAGGTCATCATCGCTTAATCTTGTTGAGTCCACATCCCTAGAGAGGTGCTCAGGTACTCCAGCTCCCTTTCCCTTTCCCCAAACATATGTCTGTGCCAAGAATATCATTAACAATTACAAAATTAATCTAAAACACTCAAAAAAAGAACATAATAATGTAACAGTTTGCTTCTATCTAATTTGTACAATTACAATAAGGTTTACCTGCTCGATAGAAGTGTCGCAACCTACATCCCTATCTGCGCTATGTGATGGATCCATATCGCCCTGTGACAAAGAAAAAATATAAAAAACGTGAGCGAAATTAAACCAATAGACTTAGAAAAAAAACTTCATAATAAAATGGTATATTGGAGTCATTAATTGGAGGTTGGTTAATTTAAATGGTATATAGTACGTACCACCCCCATGATATTAATTTTGTTTCTATCTATACGATTAAAACTATAATAGATTAGAAGATCTTCCCCTACACTTATTGATTTTATCACACATACGAATACATGATTTCCCTTGCGTGCCTCAAATATGCAATTGGGTTGTTTATTAGTTGACCCAAGTCGTGTACTATTTATAAAACCTACATTATTCTTTGTTTCGTTTGGCCGACCATCAATGTATATAGCCACTTGTTTACTTTGATCATTATCTTTTTGTCGTATATAATTTGTTGACAATGCATACCTACGCATACTTTTTTTATATCGAACAATTTCCATCTAATTATTGTAATTGTAACAAGGTCTGACAAACTCCATCAATTCAACAACTTTGTTGTAAGAGACCTTTATGTCGTCCATGGAAAATATGTCGAAACCATGTAACGACGAAGGTGATATGCGATATATCTTATCGTTAACACAAAAATTGGTGTTTAATAGAGGAAGTTCCTTGAGTACCCATTGTTTCTGTAGATGTTTGTACCTCAATGGCACCTCAATGTCGCCTTTGGTCTCATCATCATAAGAACATGACCCCCCTTGATCAAGGAAAAATTTCATGCATTTATTGAATTTTTTTCTAATCTTTTGACCTCTAGTTGATCTCCCTATTGTAGACCTACTACATGTCTCACTTTCATTTTCTATTTCTGTATTTCCCTCACTTGAGGAAGACACATCTTACAAATACCTATTTGGGGGTACCTACACTCCATCAAATGAGAGAGTTAGTTGGTAATGACAGAGAAATTTTGCAAATGAGGGTAATGTTGATGAAGAATTTGGCCCTAAAGTTGATGTTGGGATTAAAATTTGAATAATTCCAATTGAGGCCTCAAGCACGTTGATAACTGTATTAGATTTGTTGCTAATGTCGATGTTTAAAAAATTGAGGAAGTTTGTTTTCCAAGTATTTTTTTAAAAATAAACTATTTCTATAAGGTGTATTGACTAGTTATACCTATCCATCCATGAGACTGTGCAGGATCCTCGTCAAAGGGGTTCAGGTTCCTGCACATGTAATTCAATTATCTTATGTTAGCTAAAAATTACACAGTACACAACATGAACTTTGTAGACAAAAAGAGTATTAAATAATAAAAATATGTTGTCATCAAAATCATTGTAAATTTTTTAATTCCTTACCTTTACTTTATGTAGACTATGCAGGATCCTCAACTAAATGGTTTACGGTGTCTATAGTCAACGACCTGTTCCGACCAAGGGTGACAACATCACACAGGGACTATACATGAAATCAACACCATTAATTGAGCATCATAAGCATTACATTTGTAAGTTGATAAACAATAAATACATATGTATCATAAGCATCACATGATGTATCATCATATATGTAATTGAGCATCATAATTAGCATTAGATATGTGTCATCATGAACATGTAATCCATCACATATGTATCATAAATCACCATCCATCACATAGGTAATAAACAATCCACATTCTATAAATAAATACAAAGTTCAAAAAATGTCACATGTATTATCATAAACATGTAATCCATCACATATGTATTTTAAATCAACATCCATCACATAGCTAATAAAGAATCCAAATTCCATAGATAAACACCAAGTTTTAAAAATGTCACATAAATAATCACACTCTCCATCTCCATCTCCATATTAAAAGGTGCATCATGAATTAATTATGTAATGGCATTACAATTTAAAACATGATGAATTAATTATGTAACCATATAAGTAAAAACAAATTCTATCAAGAAATCAATATTAAATAGATAATATACTAATCGCATACCTCGTACATTTAATTCATCATCATGAACATCATAATCATCATCGCCATCATCATCATCGTCATCATCATCGTCATCGTCATCGTCATCGTCATCATCATCATCATCATCATCATCATCGTCTTCGTCATCGTCATCACCATCATCACCATCACCATCACCATCACCATCACCATCACCATCACCATCATCATCATCATCATCACCACCACCACCACCACCACCACCACCACCACCATCATCATCATCATCATCATCATCATCAGCTTCTTCTTCATCATCATCGAGAAACTGGCAATCGTGATCATCATCTACTTCATCTTCTACTTCTTCGATATTTTCTTCTTCCATCATATTATACTTTATCGGCCTTCCTCTTGGATCATGTCTAACAACAAATGACCAACCCGGTTTATGTGGAACCTTTGAGTAAAATACCTTCTCACATTGGCTTGGAAGAACATAGGGCTCATCCCCAACTGGTTCAAACGACCTTGTATTAACCATTGTAAAACCATTATCATGTTCAATAACAGTTCTATCAGGATCATTTTTATTCAATCGTGGCCTTTACCATTTGACAACGAATAAAACTAATTTGAAGGAAATTAATGTTGCACTCAAGTATATCATCCAAAATGTCATAGTATCTATTTTGAGATTCTTGAGGATGTATGTCATTTATCGATAAAGTATTTGTCACCTCAAAGACTACAGTCATACCAGAATCACAAGTTTTCTTTCTGTCATCCAACTTTTTAATGCGAAATTTATGACCATTGCAGCACATACCGTTGTGGTGTTTGACCTGTGATATGTCAAACGTGTAAAATTTATGGCATTGTGAGTTGATAAACATATGGGTGATTAATAAATGTATACGTACCTGTTTATCTCTTAAACCATATTCTAAATCAATTTCCCTTTGCGTAACATTGGAATCTCCATTACGATGAGCTTCTTTAACCAATCAAGCCAGACCTTCCCATGTTAATGTGCGACCAGAATGTTGACAACGCTCAATCCATACCATCATCCAATCAAGATTGTTTGCAATATACAAATGTAGTCCATCCCACTCTCGACCAACTGTACAAAAAATAAATAGATGTCTTACAACCAATTTATTTTGAAGATTAAGAATTAATTAACTACAATAACATCTTATAATTACCTCTCACTTTCCTCAATCTACCTTTCCTCGTCAAGTACTCCCCTTCGAATTTGTTAATGGTGTTGGGATCCCAAATGCGATCCATGTGGATATTTGCTGCAACTTAGGAAGATATTCAGAAATGTACACCATAGTTTGGTATACCATATATCCCTCCACCATAGAACCCTCAGGATGTGCTCTTTGTCAAACCAAAGCCTTCAAAAATTTCAAGTGTCTCTCAACCATCCACATTGACCTAGTGTGTACAGGCCCACACAATTCAATCTCCTCAACTTGGTGTATGAGGTAGTGTTCTTGTGCATTGGAAAAAGCTGAGGGTAGACACTTTTGCATTTCACACATTAGATGGGGAATTTTTCTCTTCCAATATTTTATATCTTCTTTATGAATTTCTTTACATGACAACCACCTACAAGATATTCAAGACGCAGAAAAATATATTACATAACAAGTAAAACAAATCACAAATATAATATCTATACAACAAACTAAACAAATATCACTACTTACCTTGTGTATTTTCCAAGATCATATATGACTTGCTTGACATTATTGTCGAAGTCGTCTAGGAGAGATAGAGGTAGAACATAGTGCAATAATTATAAAATTATCTTTTCATTTTTTTCTAACATAATACAATGAAAAGTACATGCACGGTACTTAAATATATAGTAAAAACACAAGAACATGAATTACCCTAATGAAGGTATGCCAATCATGCGTTTTCATCCCTGGCCCAAATTCACTTTTCTTTGATATGAGATTGTTTATGTAGAGGGACATCATGAACAACATCAAGGTCATCTTCATCATCATGATCAGCTGCGCGAGTACTAAATGTGTCATGGATCCATGTATTTGTACCATCATCTTCAATTGTGTTTTGTGGCTTGTGATCGCCATCTTCCATGGGATCATTATCTTCAGCTTCAATATTCACACCTCCATGTTCATCCACTTCGAAAACCATTAAAGGCTTTATGTCTTCAAAGAGAAGTCACTTCTCAAAGCCTCCAAAGTCTTTGAAATGCATTAAAGGCTTTATGTCTTCAACAAGTTAACCCTCAAATTCTTCCTAACCATTAATGGTTAACTCAACCTTCTTGCATGATTAGAGACTTTTTCTCTAACTTAACCCTCATCTAACCCAAGGGTCTCATCAACCATTCATGACTTTAACCTTGGTTATCCCTTTAACCCTTACACAAGAGTTTACCCCTTGGGTAAAAGCTTTATCCAATGGATAACCCTAACCTAACCTTGACCCTTACCTCCTAGGGTAACCTTCATGTCTTCCCAAGCATTTAATGCTTCTTACATATCCTCTCAAGCAACCTCTTGTTGACAATTGTCACCATTTCATTGGTGAGAATTGTAAGCATGGATTGATTAACTTTTAATCCCGACCCTTGTTAAGATTATCCAATCTTGACCATCCATTGCCCTATTTTACCTATAAATAGAACTCTCATTCCTTATTTTAATAATCTCCAAGTTTTCATGCATCTACATTATAGCCTAAATTACTAAACATTTAGCCTCTCTTTGTTAAATTATCATAGTAGCATTTAGAAGCATTTTAAATACATCATAGAATATTCATGTTAAGATAATATATCATTTGCTAGGATAATTTGCTAATATTTTATCATACAGTCATCTTTATGCTAGCTTAATCATCATAGTTTCAATATTATACATCTTAGAATGCATCCATGCATATAAATCAAACATCACTCGTTCTTGGAGTTGTCATTCCTAGGTCACTTTGTTAAGTGTTCTGAGAGAAAAACATTGACTTTAGGGATCCTGTGAGATAGAGAACAATGGGACACCCCTTGGGAAGTTGAATTGATTGAATTAGTTCATATACTTGCACCAAGATTCTCATTGGTGTGTGGGTATTCTGGATTTGAGTTATTCATTTTCGTCACTGCATTTCCCCTCATACAGTAACAATTCATTCCTAAATTCTACAAAGTTCAAATTTCATTCATCTATCATCTCTAGTCATCAATTAAATTTCAAATTTTCATTTTCAAGATCTTTTTCACAATTTGATAATATCTAACATTAACATGACACCAATATGTAAACAAACCTTAATTGAATATGATAAGTTTCAATAAATCGTAATGCCAATCATTCAACTTAAATTCTTTATTAATGAATCTCAATTATGCTAATTTAAAACATAACATTAAACAAATATTTTTACTACACATCTAGTCCCTATCACAAAAGCTTCATGTAATGTGCATGTAATTCACCATATTATGTTTAGAGCCTTGATATATACATAGAATTGAGGATATTCCTATTCATTTTTAAAATCCTTTGCAAACACTAAAGCTTTATTTATATTATAGGGGAATGAAAATAAATTATTTAGATCAAAGGTTTAAGAAAAATATTATCTATACTTATAGGTCAAATCCATGCAAAAGGGTTAAAATGATAGTTATGTGACTTGTAGAAGTGACCCTTATTATTAGATAAAATAGTTACGAATTTTAATTAATTGAATTGAATTTTTAATTTTCTATAATAGAGGTAGATTGATTGGGAACAATTGAAAAATTCAAATCAATACCAATGATAATTTATCATTAAGGTTTAATATATATCTATTTTCTTTATTTTATAATCTTTTTAGATCAAATATAATCATCCTGATTGAGCCTTAATCATATTCAACAATCACTCCATTTTATTCCATGATGATGCCATATGCAATTATTGCATTTTTATTTTGACTTCCTATAAGATCTTTTGTGTATGGCTCCTTCTAAGATACTTTTTTTTTATGATGCATATATGATTTTTCATTTTATTTTAAGTATGTGCTATAAAATTTATACATTCATGCACTTTAATAATTATATTACATTTCAATACACATGATTATGAATCCCTAATTACACATGTGAGCTATTTGCTCTATCATTCTATGAGTTACTACTACCGTTTCTCATCTTGCTTATAATAATGTCCACTTTCAGAGAGAGAAAATTCAAATGTGTGGTGATATTGGTATAATATGAATAAAAGTATCTAAATCAATACAAACATAATTAAAAAATAAAAAAGTATAATTAATATATATAATTATAATTAGGTGTGTTGATTAAATTAATTATATATTTTTTTAAATGTATTTTTTAATTTTATATTTACTTTAAATTAAAGTAAAATTTATAAGTAAATTGTATTATTAAAATATTTTGGAGCGAAATGGCAACTCTGGACGGTAGCAGGAGCGGCGTTGGCGAATAGAATAGGGTCACCAATCTAAGGTACTCTGGCTCCCAATCCATGAAGGTTGGTTCCTGGAGCGATGAAGCGGATATTGCTTTCCCCATTGAGACTGGTCGAATGCAAGTGGTCCAAGAACTGGACAATGTGGGGGTTATAGATAGGTTTCAGGGCCCCAAACATTTCAATCCATGGTTAAACCATGGAAATCCCTATTCAAGTGGTAATATGTGCCTTATTGACCTGCACAAGTGGAATGAGAATGGTTTGAGTTCGAACAACAATGGCTAGTTCTGCAAGGCTAACCATCCTGTATTCGAGGGCCCCAGAAATTGGCATCCACCACCTAAACCTAACACTTCCGATGTGCCACTCAAGAGAAATATCCCTCATACCGACTCTTTTTTGGCTCCCTAGACTGATCACAGTAATTTCCAAAAATGGAATGGGCGCTCCAGGTAAGGAAATTCTAAGGCGGATCAAGCAAGGTTTCGGAGATCTAACTACCGTCCCATTTATCGGAACCCTCGACCAAATCAGGAAAGACGCCCAAACTTTCGAAGAGAAGGCTCCCTCTCACAGTGGCCCCGTTTTCATAATCCGATAAGTAAAACCCCAAGACCCACTATCTTCCTGGATGAGAATAAAATTAATTATGCTCGGCCAAATTTGCTTAAGTCTTGCCTTTTTATCAAGTGGGGTGGTGGAAAGCGAAGTAAGGACAACTTTGAATCTTGGTGTAGAGTGCAGTGGGGAAATGATATTAATATTAATATTCTCCTGAATGATTTCTATATGATTGAATTTATCAACAATAAAGAGCAATGGCAAGCTAAAAATAGAGGTCCATATATCCTGGATGGCATTGAAGTTCACATCATCGATTGGCAGCCCAATTTCAATCCCCGGACATATGTCTTGCCAGATAGCAAGGTATGGATAAGACTATATAATTTTCCCTTGGATTATTGGCACATTGATTTCATTAAGGACATATGCAAAAACCTTAGTACCTTTGTATAGGCCAATGATATTTTAGAGGATAAACTACGGTGAAGCTTTCTCAGAATTTGTATTAGCACGAATCAAGTGAACAAGATCCCTGACGAAGTCAGAATTATTGGGGCTGGAAAGATCTGGATTCAAAAGATTGACAGGGAAGATCAATTGCACATTTGTCCTAAATTCTTCTCCTTGGATCACTCTGGTATTAGCTGTGATGTCTCGGCTACGATACAACAAAATTATTCTTGTATGCAATCTCCTATTGAGGTTAAACTACAACCGAAACCTCCCATTACCGATGACTCTAGGGATGCCCTTTGCAACGATACTCTTGAGAAGGAGAACATCACACTAATGGAGGCAAACCCTTTGATCATAGTCCCCCCTCCTCTCGTCAAATCGAGAGCCAACTAGATCTTCTCACACTGCTGGAGAAGACCAAGACATTGAATCCAAGATTGCGGACTCTCTTCCACCCTCCCGCTTTGTGCCTAGAATTCAATTAGCAACTAAAGATGGAAATCCACCCTCTTTGGATATGGAGAATGACACTATAGGGGTACTGGGAGGGCAGACTAACTCTCCGATAGGTATTGAACTTGAAGATGGTGAAATTGAAACCTCCTCCTCGGAGGGGGACGAGGACTTTGAACCTGACTCGGAGCTTATAATGGAGGGTTCCTTAAAAGGTTTTGGCAAATCAGATTCGATTATTGATAAACAAAATTTTAAACCAAAAGGTGTGCGGGGGCACAAGTCCAAAAAAGTCATGCTAGTAGTAGCTAGTGCTGCCTATGGTCAAACCAAACTTAATTTAGGGAGGGAATTGCCCTTCCCCAGGAGCCATGAGACTCTTATCTTGGAACGTCAGGGGCATCAATACCCCTGGCAAATGGCACTTGATTAAGCGCCAAATTGATGACACCAAAGGAGATATTTGGCTACTATAGGAAACTAAATGGAGCAAGGCTGAGATTGAGGCCAAAATGAGAGTTTGGAAATAGTGGAATGGGTTTTTTAGGCAATCAGATGGAGCTTCCAGTGGCCTAGGAATTATTTGGAACCCCATGAATGTTAAGCTCTCACTTGTGGGAGAAGATAAGTATTGGCAACATTGCTTGGTCACTACTCTTGAACGAAATGAGAACTTCAATCTCTTCAATGTGTACGAACCTTCTTCTGCTGGTGATAAGCGGGCTCTCTGGGATCTCCTATCCTTTAAGATAAATAATATTACTGATGGTAGTTGTATGGTACTTGGGGATTTTAATGCGATCCTTTCTAACACTAAGAAAAGTGGGGGTATTCAGAGGATTGGTACATCCCAAAAAGACTTCCTGGACTTTGTTGAGAGAAATCATGTCTTAGACATGTTCCAAAAAATGGAATTTTCACATGGACGAATCGAAGATTGGGCTTCTCTAATATTGTTGAACGGCTTGACCGGTTCCTTGTTTCTAGCGTTTGGCTAGGCCAAAATCTACCCTTAGAATCATCGATTCTATCACTCACCGAATCAGATCACTACCCGATCAGTCTAGAGGTCGCCTTGGCTCAAGCGGAGGGAGGTACTCCATTCTGGTTTGAGAAAATGTAGCTCAAAG
Organism: Cryptomeria japonica; assembly: GCF_030272615.1. Classification (NCBI taxonomy): domain Eukaryota; kingdom Viridiplantae; phylum Streptophyta; class Pinopsida; order Cupressales; family Cupressaceae; genus Cryptomeria; species Cryptomeria japonica. The sequence goes on along the minus strand of NC_081406.1, from coordinate 173,024,030 downwards.
TGAATGAACTACATGATCTAATAGCGGCTTGGTGGAATGAGCCAGTATTTAGGAATCATTCGAGACTTCTCATTCTCCATAAAAATACTCAATTATATTAAGGTTAAGATCAAGGAATGGAATAATAACCACTTCAAAAATATTCATATGGAGAAATTAAGCATTATGGCGAAACTAGCAGATTTAACCAACTCTGTTACAACTTCAGGATTGACTGAGGAGCTATTCATCAAAGAAAATTCTCTCCAATTTGATTTAAATGAAATCCTTAGATGTGAAGAAATCCACTGGCAGCAAAAATCAAGGGAGTTATGGTTAAAGGAAGAAGATAAAAACACCAAATTCTTCCACCGGTCAACCATTTCCAATCGTAATAGAAACAAAATATCGAAGATTATGAGATCGGATGGTGTCACAGTCAAGAATTATCAGGACATTGTGCAGGAAGCTGTAAGTTTCTTTGACTCTCTACTGAATGGTAACTGTCAGGTCGATCATGAAGCAAGAGCCAGAATTTAGAACTCAATCCCATCCATCATTTGTACTAATCAAAATACAGCTCTTTCTATGCCCATTTATATTGATGAAGTAAGGAAAACCACCTTCCAGTTAAGTCCGGATAAGACTCCTAGCCCGGATGGCTTCCCTACCGCATTCTTCCATCATTACTGGGATATCATTGCTCGAGATTTACACTTTTTTATAGAAGAATCAAGAAAGAAGATGACTATTTTAGGGGCCATCAATCACACCTTTTTGACTCTAATCCCAAAGAAGCAGAACCCACAACAGATGAGTGACTTCAGGCCTATCACTCTATGCAATATTATATATAAGATTGTAACAAAGATCATAGCTAATAGATTGAAGCTCCTCGTGATGCACATCATATCAGAGGAACAAAGCAGGTTTGCCCTTGGAAGATCCATTGTAGAAGGCATCATTGTTTCTCATGAAACACTCTACATAGCTAGGAAAACCAAGGACTCTTGTATGATTTTAAAGTTGGACATCCTGAAAGCTTATGACATGGTGGACACGGATTTCTTATTTGATGTTCTCAATAAATTTGGTTTCTGCAAGGAATGGCTTACTTGGGTCACGAGTTGTCTCTCTTCCCCCGAATTCTCGGTTTTGGTCAATAGTTCATCCCACGTTTCTTCTCTTTGACAAGAGGAATTAGACAAGGTGATCCATTATGACACTTTTTGCTTATCATAATGGTTGAAGTCTTAGGTTGATCCATAAGAGCTATCCAGCAAAATGGTCGTTGGCTAGGAGTTAATGTGGCAACAGGGGTTGAAAAAATGACTCATCTTCAGTTTGATGATGACACCATTCTATTTGGATCGGCCTGTAGCTAGGAAGCAAGATCAATCAAAACTTGCCTTGACGACTATTGTTTGGCTTCTGGACAGAAAATCAACTGGTACAAATCTGAAGTGTTTTTCGTCAACACTCTGCTCAACTTGCAAACGGTGTTATCAAGGATTCTCAATCTCAGAGTTGCTAATTTCCCTAGGAAATTTCTTGGTACCCAGCTCTTCATTGGTAGTAACAAAGCTCCCTACTTGAAGCACCTCATTGATAAGTGCAAATCCAAGCTTGCAACTTGGAAAGGCAAGTGGTTATCTTCTGCTGGGAAACTCACTATGATAAAGTCGATCCTCTGAGCACTACCGGTTTTTTCTACGGCTTGCCTATGATTACCGATGGCAGTTGAAGAAGAATTGATTTCTCTAATGAGAAATCTCCTTTGGAATGGGTCGGATGATAAAGGTAAATTTCTCCTGATAGCTTGGAAAAATATCTGTCAACCAAAAATGGCAAGTGGTGTCGGTATTCGCCAAACATCAATTATGAATTTAGCAATGGGTGCTAAACCGGTTTGGGAAATCTGTAGTGGCGAGAAGCAAAAATGGGCAAGGCTCCTGAAACATAAATATCTATACTCCCTAGAACCTAAGCGGATTCTGACTATCAACAACCCTCCCAGGGATTCGGCTATCTGGAATTTCATTTTGGACAGCAGGGATATCATAAGCGATCAAGTTACCTGGGAGGTCAGGAATGGCAGGGATGCTTCCATCTGGTTTCATTCTTGGTCGGGTGAAGCTGCTCTATGTCACATCCCCTCTCTACATCATGTTATGGAGGTAACATGTCGCCTCTGGGGGCATAATATCTGTGATTATGGTTATCCGATCCTAGAAAATGGTATTTGTAAATGGAAATGGAACTCCTTGGATGAGCTGCACTTGGATCAGTCTCGGAAGGACTTATTTACTGATACTCTTAACAAAAGGTCTATTTTCCCTTCCCCTGATAAGGATATTATTAGGTGGTGCGACTCCTCTGATGGAAAATACAAGGTATGCTTTGGCTACAAGCTAAAAGAAGTGGATATAGACAAAAAAGACTGGCCTGTTCCCCAAAGCGGGTTCCTTTGCCTGGTTGGCTTGCGAGAGGAAAATCTTAACCCAAGAAAGGCTACATTCAATAGGTATCAATGGACCCAGTAGATGTTCGTTATGTCTAGATCGGGAAGAGACTATTGATCATCTTCTTCTCCATTGCAAAATCTCCAGTCATTGTTGGTGGTATACCATGGAAAAACTGAGATTATTCAGCCCCTTCCCAGCAAGGCTAGATAATTGGTTTTTGCAATGGCCCAAATAGGTAGGAAAGGCGGTTTTTTTCTGATTTTCTCTTCTTCCTCCCATCACTTTTGATTTGGGATATTTGGAAAGAAAAGAACCGCAGAATCTTCGAGGGCAAAGATATGGGTCCTCAATCTCTTTGTGCAAAAATTGAGAACCACTTGACTGAGCTCCTGAATGTGGCGGCCCAATCCAAAACACTTAATAAAAATTTGTTCACAGACTGGGATTGTAAGATTAAGATGGCTCTTCCAAATCTAATTATCCCTCTGATTTTTGGTCTGGGATCTCCGGTGGATCAGACCAATCCAAAAGCGAGGGTGATTTAGGATGCATCACCGGTCGGGTGGAGCAAGGTAAACTTTGATGGTGCTTCTCTAGGCAATCCGAGCCAAAGTGGTATTGGTTGCATTCTGAGGGACTCTGATGGTCTCTGTATAAAAGAAATCTCTGAAAATACTGGAGTGGCTACTAATAATGAAGCAGAATTTAGAGAGGCATTTAGAGGTGTTCAGCTAGGAAAGGAGCTTGGGGTGCAGAAAATTCACTTGGAGGGTGACTCATTAACGCGGTCCGCTGCTCTAGCACCCCTTGTTAGTGCCTTAACCAGTGGCTTCAACTGATCCTGGTGCTGCTAGCTTCCTTTGATGAGTTCCAAGTTAGCCATACCTACAGAGAAGGTAATGGTGAAGCAAATAGACTTTCTAAAGCAACTATAACCATCAGTGACCCCCCTGAAGATCCACCGATGTTGTTTTCTGTTGGGTTGATTGACATGCTCTCCTCACTTAGGTGGGGTCCTATCAAATATGGCGCGTACCGGTGGGTCTCCTGATAGGTGCACACTCTCCGTTTCTATCTACCCCCTCCGGTTGTGGAGCAAACCGGTGCTCTGTTCCCCGATAAGCCGCGACTCCCACTCTCCACCCTTCGGTGGAAAGATTGATCGATTGCCTTGTTAACCGGTTAAGGTCTCCTCTTATCATCGTGATGTGACACATTGCCGACACTATTGATTAGTTCCAACTTTTGGCTCGTGGCTATTTAATAAAAGTACTTAAGTATCTAGTTACGACTGTATCATTCAAGATTTGTTTAAGATCACTTGATGCTTAAAGTCGGTCGACATAAAGTTGAGGAGGTTTGGAGCAGATGGTTAGTCGGATACCGGCTGCTCACACGTGTGGGCATTTATTGGAGACGCAGATGCAAGATATCGTATTCTCAAGTTCGACTCCTTGCTATTTAATAAAGGAATAACCCTACTTTCTACCATAATTTGCTTTCCTCTTGGCATCTTAGAATCGAGACTCCAATCCTCCTCGAAGTTACTTGTCGACAGATGGCTTTCCTGGGCGAAATCACAGACAAGCATCTTCAAGAGGTCCTTTTCTCTCGAAATCCTCTCATTCTCCACAGCTTAAAGAGGATCCTGGGAAAGGAATTTCTTATGGCTTACCACAAGTACAGAGCCAATGCTGATATTACAGCCTTTTTCTTGTAATATTAATCTATGGGGACTAGTAAGCAACAAGCAAAACTGCTAACCCAGATGATGTTTAAGCACCGCCTGTTGGGAGAAATAGATGTTATATTGAACAATATTGATGCCAATCTCAGAATTTTGCTTCCCCAAAACTACTACATGTCACTTAGCAACAGAGCGGAGGTAAAAAAGCTCATGATTGTTAATTCTCTAGATTTTGTATCCTTCCAAGCAACTTGGCCCATCATCTCCACGAACATTGAGTTCCTTCTAAAAGCGGCTGGTAAACAAAGCGGTTTCATGTCGAATTGGAGGGCAATTTTTCTCTGTGCTGAAGATTTAGCGATGACTGATGACCTCGAGATCCTTGAGAATAGTGATCTGGTGGATGGAAACGACTGGGGATTTGGGCTGGGTGAAGAGTGGTATCCAAATGACTATTGACTCCCTAAAGAGAAGGTAGAATCGACATCTCATTTGAATTGTGGCCCTGAATGTCCCATTTTCTTAGATGCGGCCAATGCGCTCGTGGAAGATGCTTCTGATGACTCTTTGTGACTCTGGTTGACTGTAAGACCTTCGGTCTTTCTGCCTTTTGAGATTGTTTGTTTTTATCTTATGACCTCTACGTCTTGAAGAGGTCTTTAAGATGTCAGCATTCTATTGCCCTCATCCAGTCCTATGTCATTTCTCTTTTTCATGGATTAGGGGTATAGTAGGAGGTTTTCTTCCTGATTCTGTCCCCCTACCACTCTTATTGAATCAGGCCTTGTATTCTCTTTCTTTCTTAATACAAGGGTTTTGCCCCTCTGCAACTATTTACTTATTAAAAATATATATATATATGAAAATCCCTAAATTTATTATATGAATTAATTTACTTTACTGTAATTTATATAAAATTTATAAACATTGATTAAATTTCTTCTATATACATTAAATTTAATTGTATGTGTTCATTAAATTAATTATTTAAATTTAATTTATATGTATTATTAAATTTTATATTTACATTAAATTAAAGTATATTATATGAAAACCCTTAAACTTATTATATGAATTAATATCTTTTATTGTAATTTATATAAAATTTATTTGTTTTGATTACATTTCTTCCATATGAATTGATTAGATAATAGGAAAATATATATCATATCATATTAATATATAAAATTGATTAATTATAAATTTGATATATGAAAACTTTTAAATTTATTGCGTGAATGATTTGTTTAATTATAATTTGTGTATTTATTAAATTTCTTTTATTAATTAAATAAATAAATAAAATGTATACATTAAATTTAATTTATATTTATTTTTAAAATTTGTATTATCTTTAAATTAAACTAAATTATATGAAAACCCATAATTTTGTTATATGAATAAATTTCTTTTACTATAATTGAACTTTATGAAATAGTATAAAAAATCAATTTGTTGTGTTGTGTTGTATATAGAGTTTTCAAATAATATTATTAAAAAAATAAAAAATTATGTATAATTAAAATAAAAAAATATTAATTTTTGTAATAAATTTTTATATAATATCAATTTGAATTATTAAAAAATATATATACATATATAAAAAATAATAATAATTTTAACAATTTAAAAAATTAACTAGGGGAGAGGAGTCATTACGTGTGCACCCTAACTTCGAGGGTCCACGTGCAAAGACCAATTTTTTAAACCAACCATGTAGACCGCTGAGTTGGCAACCCAAAATCAAAAGCTGACATACCATCGATGATTTTTGCCATGTCAACACTGAGTTGTCATCCAAGTGGTCAAAAAAATGCCACTTCGGACTGTTGAACGGAACCTAAGCGAGCCCACCCCTGAAACATGTCACGCTTTTCATGCTCATCGAATGGGTTGGTCGCGTTGTGATCACTCACTTGCCCACCTTACCAACCATCTATTCCACCCAATTCTCTTGTCGCCACATTCAAATTCCAACTGCACTCGCATTTACTACGTGCCACCTCACCTTCACTGTCTCTGCTCGGTCACATTTTTTGAAGTGTTTGGTCTTCGTTGTGCTCGACCCCTCGTACATTGTCTCGAAGCCTGTTCATTTCCTTCCTATGGAAGTTCCGTTGATGGTTTCAACTGCAGCCACAACCTGCTTGAAATGGACCACCTTCAACCCGGATTTGGACCAGAATGTGTGCATCCAAAACTAGCGAATGGCTCAGTGCATACCCTATTTTGTAGGATTTTGTCTACTTTTTTCTGATTTTTTGGGGTTACCTTTCCGTGTTTGGCTCCATTTTTATTCTTTTACTCCCTCGCCACCTCCACTTTGCAGGTACAGAGTCGAATGATGAGGACAACGGGGATCTACTTGCAGATGTTGAAGCAACTCATTTCCCCTTCGACCCTGGTGAGGAATTTTCCTCACTAAGGCTCACGAATTTGCAATGTTTTGTATTGTTTTCTTTTCCCCATTTGTCCTCTTACTTGTTCGTTTAAAAAATTGTTTTAACTGTTTGGCATTCTTCATAATTTTTTTGTTTCTAAATGTTTGACATTCTCCAAGAAATTTTTATGGTTGTTTTTTGTGTTTTTTGAACACAACCTTCTATGTTCATAAAGACAATTACATACCAAAGGGAATCGTACTCCTCTGTTCAAGCATTACTGTAATTTTAATGCTGTCGTGTGACTAAAATTTTGGCTCATTTCATCGAACAATGAATCTATTGGGAGTTTTGGCATCGATTGGCAACATCACTGTGGTTTAAAGGTTTAATGGTTTTGAATTTCACCGTTAATGTTTAAGGGTTTCAATTCACCATTAATGTTTCAAGGGTTCAAGTGTTTCAATTCTTTTGGTTGATTGTTAATGTATAATGGGTTTGTGGGTATAAATGTTCATTTCATTTACATATTCACTGGATTTTTGCTATTAATTTCACATTTACTGACAAAAGGGTTTGATGGCTTTAAAAGGGTTTCCAGGTTTCAATGTTGGCTTTAAAATTCATATTTACTGTCGAAAGGGTTTAACGACTTTTCAATGTTTCACTGTTAATGTAAAATGGTTCACATTTTCAATTTTATTCGAAATTGGGTTTCCAGGTTTCAATGTTGGCTTTAAAATTCACATTTACTGTCAAAAGGGTTTGACGACTTTTCAGTGTTTCACTGTTAATGTAAAAGGGTTCACATTTTTAGTTTTTTTAGAAATTGGATATCCAGGTTTCAATGTTGGCTTTAAAATTCGGATTTACTTTCAAAAGGGTTTGACGTCTTTTCAGTGTTTCACTATTAATGTAAAAGGGTTCACATTTTCAGTTTTATTGTAAATTGGGTTTCCAAGTTTCGATGTTGGCTTTAAAATTCACTTTTAAATCTTCCATTTTAGAAGGGGTTAATTCCATGCTCCATTGTCTTCCTTGTCAGAGGATTTAAATCAATGTGACCACTTTGAATCAGCTCCTTCAGTTGTATTAAAATTATTTCAATTTCAATGTCAAACTGTTAATGTATAGGGTTCACATTTTCACTTTTATTGTCCAATGTGTTTGATGGTTTCCAACTTCACTTGATTATTGGCTTCACTTCATTCATTATGGGATTGACCTCATTCATTGTGGGATTCACTTCATTGTTTTAGTGTTCACTATTACAATAATTTGGACTGCACATCTATGAAGTATTCATTTTCATACAGTTTACATCTTGAGTATTCTAAAAACAATATTGTCGCGGTGTATAAATCAATATTTCAATGTTGGCTTTCAAATTCACTTTTAAATCTTCCTTTTTCTAAGGGGTTGATTCTATGAGTCATTGTTCTCCTTCGGTTTCAATTTTAATGTTGAACTGTTCATGTATAGGGTTCACAATTTCACTTATTTTGTCCAATGTGTTTGATGGTTTCCAACTTCACTTTGAAGGTGGTAGAAAATACCCAGGGCTGTCGGCAACCCCTGGCATGTCAGTTGAAGGAATAATAAAGGTCACGGGGGGCGGGGGGGGGGTAATTGGTTGATAAATTGAAGGTGGTCGAAAGGTGGGGATCATTGTGTTCAGCATGTCCTGCATTATGGGATGTCATTCTGGCAACAAACTTGATGGATTTCATGGACTATTAAGCATCCTCTTTCTTGCCAGAATCATTCTTTGCTCCTCGATGGATCTTTCTTCTTCCTCCTGCTCCTTTAAATCTTTATCTTGATTATGTCATTCCTTCTTCTCTGTCTCTTTCAGCCTTTCCTTTTCCTTACACAATATCTCCTTTTGTTTTTTTCTAATTCCTTCTTCTTCTTTGCCAATATGCTTGCTGCCTTTTTCTCTTTGGCCTGCTCTTTCTTTCTTTCTTTCTTTGGTCTCCTTCGCTTCCATCTTCTTCACCTCTTGAACCATTAACTGTTCCATGACATCATCGGATGTAATAAACTATGAATTATAACTCAATCGCAGCCCATCCTTAACACCTTTCCCATTCGTCTTGTTGACGATGTGAACAGACAGCTTTAAAAATCTTGGCAATCCTATTTCCTGTTGAGAGGGGGTCGTCTCACTAACTTGGGATAGCAGGCTCTCGTCTTCCTCACTACCAACTTGTGTTGTATATTGTGTGGTGTCTTGCTATGTCAATTATGTATGAGGTTGGCTATCTGATATGCCACAATCGGCATAGTAATGCACCACATCATCCATGGCAGTTGCGAGTGGTGAAGGGAAAGTGAATGTGGAGTCTTGATATTCCCCTTCCAAGTCAACTCCTAAATCCATTGCACGTCACCCACCCATGTTGGTGCTCTTCTCTGTGATGGAAGAGCAAGACTGTCTTCCACACTGTCAGTCACTCTTTCAACGATATTTTCTGCAATAGCTTCACTTGAAACATCAACACCGGATAGGCTCAGCATGTTTTGCACAACCGAAACATCCTCGCCATTTTGAATGTCGAATGTGGTGTTGGGTTGCATGTCATCCACGAGGGCATCAGGATTAATGGGTCATATCCCTGTCCTTCTAAAGCCTGCTACGATGTTAGAAACTGTCAATATCTTATTCAAGGACTTGCTTCCTATTTTTGACAGTTTTGCCCTCTTGATCTCCACATTTGGAAACCTTACCAACCACACCGCTCTTTCTTTTTTGAAGAATGTTTTGAACAGAGAGAAGACACTCGCATCAAGTGCTTGTAGTCGGTGAGAGGTGTGAGCCAACAATGTAAGCAAGTCTATACCCAACATCCTTGCCTCTTGGATGGTTGTCACTGAAACATGGCTTCCATGGCCGTCAAATATAAGCAAGTGCCTGTTGGTGGGTGATACACCCCCCAAAACAGATCGCACAAAGTGGTATAGCAAATTAAGGAATAGTTCCTTCGTCATCCATGCATATTTATGTGTTGCCATGCAAGCACCCGGCTTGCATTTGGCTATGTAATTATGTAGGTGCTTCTTCCCTTTGAACAAGTAGAAGCCTAGGATGCTTTGCTCGGAAGCATTCACGCATCACAAAATTGTAATCCATTCCTGACTCTTTGGGATTATGTACGAGACATTGCAACTTCCTCTCCTAACGAGCACCCTCATAGCACCAATCCTACCTGCTATAACCTTGGTTTCATCACAGTTTCAAATCCAACGAGGACCATACGAATTTGTTGCATAGGCCTTTAATAATGTCTTGTAGAAAGGAACAACAATGGTAGGTCTCAGAGTGAGTGCCCTGTCTTTGTCAAGGCCTTCAGCTATCTACAAGGTGAGTTCTGGATGTCGGGCTTTAAAACCATCACATCATGACTTCTCGGGCATGCCATCCTTCAAAGGGTTGGGTCTACCCTCACAAATTTGTTCCACAGTTGCCTTGAAGGTCAGGATCTCGAGGCTATGACCAACCGCTGCCATTTATTGGCACCACTCAATAATCCATTCTTCCTCTTGAGCAGTAAGGATGGTTGGGGGAACTTTCTTCGACGTTTTTGTTAATCTACTTAGCCATTTTGTCACTATTGCAGCTGGGATTCCCCACGTGTTTGACACTCCCGTGACAAACATGCCATTTTCCTCTACATCATGGATTGCACCCTCCATGGCTGAAGTCGACCACAACTTCTGTGGCCTTGTAAAATTCCTTCCAGTTGAAGAACAGAAACGTCCACTATGGGCGGTGAGACAAGTTCTGGTTCCTGATCATCCAGTGATGGGGGAATAGGCTCTGCTTCAGCCACATTAGGAGGCGGGGTCTATGGTTGAACTGGGATTTTCACACCTCTTTTATGTGATGCCAACCTTATTGATGCTCTCTTCTTTGCACCATGACCAGTCATCTTATTTGCCTTCCTCCTCTGCAAGAACAATAATAAATTGTATGTTAGTTGCAATTCCATGACAAATATACAGATCAATATGAATTGAACAGTATGTATGGAAAATTTTTGTAATTTAAAATGTAACCTGCAAACATATATACAGTACATGGGTCACATTGAGATGGAGCCAACTAACCAAGTGATGTTGTAAGTCGAAGCCTGTTGAACGATACTAACTTTCATGCTTGACATGGCACCATTGTGCAAGTAAGTAGTGGATAACAATGTAGTGTAAGATGACAGTAATGCTTGAACAGTAGAAGTACGGTTCCCTATGTGAAATTATATCTTTTATGGGGATATGTGTGTGGAAATGTATTATTTATTGGAAACTTAGATAGTAGGGGTTTAGAGGTACATGCGCAGACTTAGTCTTAGTCTTGCATGGATTCGTGGTTGAAACCTTTAGGGTCAACTAGATGTGGTGGTGTAGCTGAAATGGCTTCCTCCCAAAGAATTAGTTGATTGTATAGTCAGCAAGGCAAAGTATAATGCAACCCAGTTTGTCCACGATGAGGTTGAATGTATACTTTGGTAAAAATCCATCATGGAATATGTTCATTGACTACTCTTCAAAGCGTTTGTTGCCATGATAGAGTAGCGGAGCTTTGACGAACTTGTGGTCCATAGTTTTTTAAAAAAACTATTCAAATAGTTGGTTTGCCATGATTCTGGACAAATTCACCTTGAATAACTTAAAATAGAAAGACAATCGGGTGGGAAAGAGATGATCATCACAGGGGTCTAGACAAAGAAAGAGTTGGTCAACAATATGAGAATGCTTCACAATCCATTATTTATGTGCACAAATGCGTGGATAAAGGATTTGAACTGGAAATTTAGTGGGTGGAATAGGTGAGTGGGAGAAGGGATCAAAGTATTCATGGAGGTAAGTTGTAATGTCATAATATGCAACAGTTGGAGTGAGGGTTGCATGACACCTTGAGTTGTTAGTGTGTGATGGGACTTCAAATATTTTTCCATGTAGTACTGATAATTTTGAACAATTTGACAGCGTTCATCTCTGTTTGAGACATCCACGCTCTGTTGTGCCCATGTCCTATGTCTGGAATGTATCATTGCGACTTCTCTATAGTCATCTGCATCATGGTATACATTACAAATATATCATGTCACGTAATAGTTGAACACATCTATATATATCATGTCACCATATAAGATTTGATGCTTCTAGAATTTGCATCAACGTTTCAAATCACACTCTGTGATCCACCATCAGGATGAAGGAGAGTGTCAAGTGGGGCATTTAATTTGTACATCTTTGGGCACTATACTTCTGTAGGATGATGGCTCACAAAGTGTGATGGGAAACATTGGTGTAAAAAAGAGACGGACAATCAAATCTAGAAGTAGGTAATGTAATTTAGTAATGGCTTGCGGAAATTTAGAAAATTTAATATTTGTAAATTTAGTAAATTAGTAAGTAGTTTGTTGTTTGAAGTTCAATTGTGTTTGGATGTTTCTATTAAATTAATTCAAAATCTAATGTTTATTTTTGTTTCTGGTTCATTTCATTAGAGTCATTGAGCGTTGGTTTTCTGTCATGCAGGGTTTTAAGAATGTTCACTTGTGCATTTGGAACTGCATTTTGATGTTTTAATTGGGCTTATCTATATATATCTATATAGTCACTGTAAATATAGTTGTCGAATTCATTTCAAATAGGCACTATCTAATTACGATTCATTTCAAATAGTCAATTTCTAAATACGATTCAGTGTTGTGTTCGAATTGGACATGTACACTAAATTGAGTCACTATTTCATATATGTCCACTTGACTCAGTGTTGTGTTCGAATTGGCATGAAGTCAGTCATTTGCATGCCTCTATGTTCATTTTCATTCATCTACACTTTTGTTTGTGTTCAATAGTGCATTTTTAATTGACTTCTTTAAAGTTGAATTGGGTTCTATAAAGTTGAGTTTAATGAATTTGGATTATATATTGAAACCTTCCAAAATACATAATGGACTGTATAAGTATCTCATGTGGAATATATATCTTGGACAGTGTATATATATATATATATATATATATATATATATATATATATATATGAGAGCATCTATATACATTTGTATACAGTGTCAGACATGTATACATGGACACCACGAAGATGGGGTGCACATATTGTGGGTCCTCTCCCCTAGGACAAATAATGTCAAGTGGATATGTCAGGATAGTTAAATGTGCATTAATGTATGGAATGTGAGGTGGCGGATGCATACTAAAAAAACAAAAGCTCATTAATGTAGGGAATATGAGGTGGTGATTGCTTATTTAGATGGGAAGTGTGCATAACTAAGCCAAAATATTCGAAGAGGTTTGGATCTCCGACATTAGTATAAAGCATTCAAGAGGGGAAGAAACAAAACAAATCAACGCATCTATTTATAGGGGTAAAGCAATGCATTGAAAATATAATTTATTTTAGTATTTTTTAGCGAAGGGGAAGGATTTTGCTGGTATCGATAAGCATGGAAGCTACATTCACACTATACACCTCAAGGCAACAACTAGCATTTGCTAGCACAATATCTGATAAGAGATTGAAGCAAGTTTTTAAGTACCAAGATGAAGAATTTATCCCGACGTTGAAGGTGTTCCTTGGTGACTGTTTCCTGAAAACAAAACACAGGTACTTCACGAATGTTGACATTGTCAACATGGTTTTGGCATGGGGGCTGGAGATTGGGAAAAACGTTGAAAAGTGTGCATGGTTGTTGGGGGGAATAGTGGGTAAGGAATGGTTAGGCGACCTAAAGCCTCTGCTTGACAAGGTCGTTACTGGAATTGGGTTTGATTATCTGGTAGGGAAAGGAGTGGAAGTAGAAGTCACAACACTCTTCCCATTCATTAGATGAAGAGTGGAGCAGGACCGGGAAGTGATGAGGTCCGAAGCGGCCAAGGGGTGGAGGTTGCTTGAGTTATTTCTTCGTGAAAAGGAAGTCGGTGCACCTGTCACAGGTGTGGGTGAGGCGAGTGAGGATGAAGGCGGCGAGAAGAGGCTGCAGATGAGATTGGAGCCGGCGAACTTCTGTGAAATACAAAAATAATTATTTTTGGTCTTATGCCAAATGATTTTTGTAATCATTTTGGTAAGTGAGCCATAGTTTGTTAAAAAAACACAATATATTGAACTGTTATACGTAAATTTAAAAGAGGTTTGTGGATTGTGAACAAGAAAAATACTTGCAAAACACGTATTTTTTGCCTGAATTGTGTGGCTTCTTACACCTCTGCAACGTGCTCTTTCTCTGTCTTCTTGCTTTCGCTCACTGAATGAAATGTGTTGATTTCAAGTGTTTATTTATGTGACAGAATTTGAACTTGAATCGAAGTTCTTTAATTTTTCTAACTACTGTATTGAGTTTGAATTTTAATTTGAATCTCCATATATCCCCATATATGTCTGAGTTGGTTGTTTTTGTTGTTCAATTTGTGGCCTTACACAAGTATTGTGATGGATGCAGGTGATATGACCAGTAACGACGCTGAAGTGACCATATCAGCCTGGTTTGAGTTGGACATATGGGACGGGAGATGCAGAAAGGTGTTGAAAGGGTATCGTGGTCTGATGTGAATGTGGATAAATTATGACCATCACGTGACATTTGATTGGCCACATCAGTGTCCATGGGTGCTCATTGGCATAGGGTTGTCATCATGTCCTTTGGTATTGCCTCCAAGTCATCTTATTTAGGCTAAAAATGTTATTGTTTCAATGTTTAATGCAGACGTGTTTTTATCGTGGTCCCTTTATTGGGCACATGATCTTATTTGACAAAACTCAAAAACTTTTATTCGAATCAATGTGAATGGTTTAAATGTTTATGTGTGAACATAAAGATTTATATTTTGAATGCAAAAGATACACTTCATGGTTAATTCGTGTGATTGTTTAATGGTATTATTTACTTGTTCAATGTTGAACATGTGGTGGGACACATGCCAACAAGTACTAGGTGGTTAGGCAGACACCTGTGGGCCCCTAACCACCTAAGACCTATCACACATTTAGGTCCCCGCACAAGTAATGGCTCCTCTACCCTATATATAAAAAAATTATTAAAAAAAAGAAAAAAAAACTTTGGTGCCCACAAGCTAACTTGCAAGCCTCCTCCAAAATTTGTCAAATTGCACAGTATTGCAAGCCCACAAAGGCTGGAGGAGGCGTACAAGTCAGCCTGTCGATTGTGGGCATCAAATTATTTTATTATATATATAGATCAATCGTTTGAATTTTTAATGTTAATCAATAATATAATTAATTTTAGGTTTTTAATAGTTTGCTTATTACTCACTTTATAGTTGAAAATTGAAAATAGGTAAATCTTTTACTTTTTTTTATTGTTGATTTTCTGTATCTAATCATATTGAAGCTCTTAAATACATAAAACATTAAGAAAAAGTATTACATGAAAACCTTAAATCATTTTTTGTTGATAAATACATAAAACATTTTTTTTTTTTTAAATTCAAAACTGTTAAATCATTTTATTGTTGACACATTCTTTCAAAAAATTTGTGTCACTGAAAAAAAAGAGATGTTATTGTTGACACTCTCTTTCAAAAAAAATTATGTCACTGTAAAAAAGTGTCAATAATAAAATTTGTCACAGAAAAAAATTCAGCTTTGTAGAGAATATAAATTTCAGCCTTCGCAGATTGAAGCCAAAAGAAATGGTTTAACACACAAAAAAGATAGCATTGAAGGTAACTAGTATATCTATATTAAATAAAATATAGGTAAATTATGCGGAGACATATCTTATAATAGAAAGGAATCTGACGATTGCAACAATATTAGTAGTACACGAAAGCTTCAAAAATATAGATAATAATAGAGTTGCTTAAGTATGTACCAACATTATCTAAGATGACAACATGCACCTGGAATTTAGAATCGTCAAATACTCACAATGACAAACCCACTCCTCCACTAACCTCTCAACGCTACTTGATTTTATTGATTGTTCCCTTTTAAATATTTTGGCACTCTTCATCAAATACTCACAAGGCCAAGCCCACTCCTCCACTAACCTCTCAACGCTACTTGATTTTATTGATTGTTCCCTTTCAAATATTTTGGCACTCTTCGACTATCATTTGAATGTAACGGTTTCATATAGTTGGAGACAAGTGTAGAGGATTTTATTTTATTTGGAGTAATAAAAGAACACCTCCACAAAAACCAAAAGATGGCATATTTCATGCATTTACCGTCATTTGCATGTCAAAATATTTCAAAATTGAATTTTTGTTTATGAACATTTTTATATCATTGTAGATGCCTCTAGGTATAATTAATTCAGCATTAAATTTTGAAAGAGTTTACAATCTGTCTAAAATTTTGATTGATAGAATTTTTGTACTGACGTACACTAAATCTACCGCCGCAGTACATACAGCAATGAGAACATGATATAGGATGGTATGTGTGGCATGCATCTTAACGCCTTACGATGTAAAGTACGCTCCTTCCCTTACATCAGCACGCTCCAGTATTAACGAGTTCGTATGACATCACGCTCAAAAATTTATTTCCAACTCTTAATGGTTACATGTACGGGGAGTCTCTTTACCACAAACCTTCCATTCTCTCCTCTCGCCTCTTTATTAATTCCCTGCAACTTAATTTGTGTGCATAGCATTCATTGTTCAATTCTTTCCATTCTGCTAAAGAATCCGATTCTCGTCGCTTAAACTTCTTGGATTTCTCGATGAAGGTAACATACTTCCTACTCTTTTCTCTTTGCATTCTCACTGGAAGTCGTTTTTTCAGCGAGCGCCTAGCTGACGGTTGTTTTCTATAGAAAATAGTGGTAAAATTTGCCATTGAAGACGACAGAAGCAAGAAAAAGGCCTTCAAGCAGGTTGCAGGTGTTGATGGTATGATAACTCTTCCAATTTGCTTTCAAACCTTGAGATTAAAACATTATTCTTTACAATCAAGATGCTGAAGATAAGGTAATGCAGAAAGCTTCATATGAATTTACATTTCCACTCTATTCCTTAATAAATGATTAATTGTGACTTCTTTTACTGTTTTTTTAAATTGTTTTAAATTTTATTTTAATAGATCTGGAAAAAAAATTCCATCCCAAAAAACCGTCTCCCATCCCCTGGAAAATTGAAGAAACACTAAAAAAATAACAAAACTAGTAGGTCGCATTTGAAAGCTTAAGCACACGTACAAGATGATAAAATGTCGCACAACTATGTACACCAAAGTTTGAAACCCCAAAAAGCCACATTGGAATGGCTCGAAATTGCAAAATACAAGAGTCTAGAAAATGCTTAATTTCTTTTAAGAAATAACTTATTTGTGTTTTCAGCATTTCGTATCACAACAAATACTCTCCACTTCTTGGGGGAGTATGTGTCATGGATTTTTACATTCCATGGTGTATTGATTCACTATCCAATTTTTGACCTTTCAGTTTCCTAGTAAGACTAAAAATATTGTTAAAGCTTCACATTTCATATTGAGAGATGCTAGCTTATTGTAGATTACTCCCTTGCAATAAAGCTTTCATTTAAAATGTAATACCATTTTTGTTTATTGGATTCTTTCATCTTTGTTTTGGTTCCTTGCCTTCATAAACATCAAGTGCTTCAACTTAATGTATTATTCACCAAGCTGCCGATGAAATAAGCTGATGAAAGGGGCAGACACCATCTGAATAAATACCCCCAATAAACCTTGTCACTTTCTAAAGACCTTGACTTTGTATAGATCTGTATAGAATCCACGTTCATCAATAAGGTAGCCCAAGTACTCGACAAAAGATTGTCCAGAGGACTTCTTCACTTTAAACCAATTGTATCAGATCAAGAACTGTTGCCACATGTACCACGTTTTAAGAAATAAGTTCAAGACAATTTTCTATTCCAACATAACAATAAGAAAATTAATTATTTTGTTACTCCTAAAGGTTTGTTTAATAAATAGAAGTATTGTTGATCAAAATCCTTACACATCTAGTGCATAATTGTGTTGTGCCTTGCACACACCACGTCCTCGACAGGGAACCCCTTTGACCTTTTGGTCGTTGTCAAGTTTCTGAGTCAGAGCTCTGCTCAATGGTCTCGATGAGAAAGAGAGTGGATTAAAACTTTATTCTACTGTGAAATCTGATGAATGAATATTTGCATTTTAGGGGTGGATTCTGTGTCTGTGGACATGAAGGAAAAGAAGATGACTGTGATAGGGGACGTGGATCCCGTCCATTTGATCTGTAAACTCAGGAAACTTGGCTTCGCAGATTTGCTGAGCGTGGGTCCTGCGAAAGAGGAGAAAAGGGGGGGTGAGAAGAAAGAGGAGAAAAAGGAAGGCGAGAAAAAACAGGAGAAGGCGGCGGGTGAGAAGAAAGAGGAGAGTAAATCTCAAGGCGATGCAAAGAAAGAGAACAAAGCAGAACCTCCAAAAGTCGAAGTTGTGTATGTGCCCATGAGCTACGAGTACAGAGTCAGACCATATGATCAATACACTGTTGTGAAGCCGGAAGAGTATCCTAATACTTGCGTTATCTGTTGAACAAGTCTCTGTGCGCTTTTAAACAGCCATCATTTGTAACTCAAAGCAATTTTTTTAAAATCCTGGTCACATCTCAAGAGCATGGAGTAAGATTTTTTGTTTAGGGAAAACCCAGATTTATGGTGATACTAATGAGACAATTTTGTTTCATTTTTTTCCCGTGGTTTATATTAAATTTATAGAAAGGTCATGCAAGAATGTAATAATTAGCAGCGAGGTTGTATTACCAATTTTTGTTCTTTTGGTTTGTTTTGGATGGTCAGTCTTAAACTACATACATTAAGCAGCATATTAAGTCTAGAGAATTTTAGTCAATTCTGAGTATACATCTTTAAGTCTAAAAGTGTATTCTTAGGGTGATCACATACATTAAGTAACATATTAAGCCTAGAAAATGTCAGTCAATTCTGAATGTTTAACACTTTTAAGCCTAAAAATATAAGCTTAATGCATGTAATTTAAGCCATTCTATTTTGAATTAATTCAACCAAATTATCCACCATGCAAATTTTTAAAAGTCTTGCGAATCAACCAGTCACCTCTGACTTGGCAGGGATACTCATAAACATTGACATTATTCGGAAGATGATAGTACAGCTCACACCTGCTAGGACTAAATCCTTAACCTTTTTTTAGATCACCCTCCACCTGACAGACCAAGCCCTTCAGGGAGTCTTGTTGCTGTATAGACAATTTGCTTCAAGGAGATATTAAATGAAAAAAATTATGATGTTAAGTGGCTTAAGTTGTATCTCTAAAGTCAAATCATAAAAAAAAAAGTTCATTAAGGATCAATTTTGTTGAATGTATAAGTTTGTGGTATTTTAAATAGGTGAGTTGGGAGTTGTATTTAAGTTATTTTTAATGAATATATTTTTTAAGTTTTAATCTTTAATTAAAGGGTCAATTATGTGTACACATATAATTCTATTTTTGACAAGAAGTTGTTATGATTCTTAATTAAGTAGTATATCTATATTTGAAAAATCTATGTAGAATACATTGAGAGATATCATTTCAAGGTGTTTGTTTTATTTTGTTTTAGTTATTTTATTTAATATAAATTGAAGCCTAAGTGAACCTTAACTCAAACCCTATATGTAACGGCAACCCTAATCTTACCTTTATTGTAAACCTTAATTGATTTCTAATGCAGATGTTGGTCTTACAACCAAACATGGTCTTCCAACCAAACATGGTTTTAGAAAGATCCACTGTACTAACTTTCTCAACATCATTTCCAAACTCATGAAAAAAATCTATGCAAAATGATTAATTGTGGTCATGAAAAGCATTTTCTAACCAAAATATTCTATGAATCTTGGAGAACTACTCCATACATTGATGGTGTTAACATCTTTGCTTGCTTGGACGTTGAAGGCTAATTGAAGGATGGAATATTTCACTATCTATTGGGTTTAATACTACTTTTGATCAAATGCTTTATCTTACCATCTTTAGCCATGTTTTGAACAAAATGTAGCAATATTCAATATGATCAAAATAAGCTATGTTTACTTCCTCCACTTTAAACCAAATCTAATTTAATTTTCAAAACAAATATAATTCAAAGATTTCAGATTTTAAAATAGGATGAGAACTATGATTTCAAAATAATGTTTTGGATTTCAATTTGAGTTAATTTAAAAAACACAATGCTATATTCACAGTTTTACCACAATTGATTTAGCTATATAAATGTATGATATCGATCAACTTTGTCACTTGCCAAAACAACTAGTATGTTGTGACCAATGCATCCATTATTCACTTGATGACCTGGGATACCACATAAAGAGGTGGTATGTTGAGTACAAACTCTTCCAAACAATGTTGAATCTAAGGCATTAGGTTCCAAAAATGTCTAATTCAAGGACAAGTTTTTTTGGAAGATCAAGAGTGATGATGGGAGAAGAACCCATGAATGAGACTGCAACTAGAAACAAGAATAGATTATATGTTATCAAGCTAACACAACAATTCTAGAGTTTGCGGATTAAAAATATATAAGGATGGTTTTCCATAGGAGAATTTGTACGAGCTAAAATTAATATTTAACCAAGTTAAAGCTAATTTTGCATTCATGGAAAATACTAAACTTCAAAACTAATATTTATTGAACTTGAACCTAATTCTCAAAAACCCAAAAAGAATAGAGAACAAACCATCCCCATGGAAGGAAACATTCTCGATACATAAACTAGTGGTACAAATAAAATGCAAGACAACGTAAGAAATAGAAGATGAAAGAAACAAAGTATTACAGTGAAGAGCAAATGCCTCACCTTTGCTTACAATGAAGACCACTCTTCCACCAATGTCCAACAAAGACAACACCTGACCTCCTAACTTCCAATATTTCACATTTTAACCACCATGAAGTATGTAATTATCCTACTAGAACTCAACTCTTCAGATAGGAGAATGTACGTTAAATTTTCTTACAAGTCAAAATGTTTACCAAGGTTTTGTTGTCACTATAGGAACACCTCTTAGCGCAATGAGAAATAGTCTGTCTTCATTCAAGTAACTAATAATAAAGAAAAGGTAGAGATTTAGAAAATTAATAGATTGTAATTAAACAAAGAATGTTTTAAATTTCACTAGAGGGATTGAGTCATTAAGAAAAGGTAAAAGGATGTTAAAAAATAAAATTACTCTAATAATAATTTAAGCTGATTAAGCAAATTCAAACCAATTAAACATAAATTAGTCTAGATTAATTAATGGTAATAAGGAACAATAATTCAAAATAATTGTTTTAAAAATAAAATGTATTAAATTATCATATTCAACTTTTTAATTAAAAGATTGCACTTCAACTTTTCCATGTAAAGATTTGATTATTTTTAACAAACCCTAACCAATTTTGAATTTGGAGGTTTTATAGCACAAACCCTAACCAAAGATAACACAAATTGAGGCACACAAAGAGGCAACAAAGGGGTTGGACAAAACAAAATAGAAACCCTAAGAGGTTGGTTCTAGATCCTATAAGGACAAGAAAAGAACCTTGACGGGATATGTCGAAGAACAAAGAAAAGAATGAACAAAAGGTGAAAAAATCCTAAGGCCTAACCTAAGCACCAAACACCACAAAAGAAAAAGAAAAATAGAATACAAAGAGAGAAAAACTCCTACCCTAACCCAAATATTGAGAACCTCGAAGTTTGATGAATCTGACGAGTGATAATGTGATCATAGGCTGGTTGGATCTCAATGTGGGGATCTCTTCTACGTATACGCTCAAAGAGCTTAAAGAATCTCAAACACAAAGTAAATGAGCACCCAAAATCCACTTTCGTATTGATGAAGAAATGGATTGTTCCCTTCACAATACTAATGTCTGGGCAACAAAAGGAGAAATAGTCTCAATCTCGAGGAAAAATACTTGTAAGTAAGATGACCATTCATTCTTGATTCGTATTCTCCCACTAGAATGAACACTCAATCTATCCATCATAGTATAGATAAGGACATTGTCTTATCAATATATCAATTGATCAAACACCTTCCCCTCAACCTGGAACTAGGTAAGTCACTAGAATAATAGGTGGCTATAATTAATGTCAACTAGGCATAGGTTGGGAGGCGACTGACTAGTTTTGCGGGTCATGGATTAGGGTATTAAGAATTGTATATCACTATATGATACCCGATCTGTTGATGCTCAATCCCCAAGAGGAACAAAGCACCGATAATTGGGGGTCAAGGAACTATGGTTCCAACTTGGAACCTAAGATCCTCCAATTGTGAAGCCCAAAAGACAAAAGAAAAAATAAAGAAAAAGATGGGTTCGGGGATCAAGGAAGAGCAACTCACCTAAACCTGTTTGAAAGTCTACTACTCCCGAACCTTGAAGCTCGAAAAGATCAAGAAAAGGAAACAACCAAGAGGAAGAAACAAACCAAGACAAAAGAAAAAAGAGGGAGATACCCACCTAATCAATTGATAGGTGGGGTGTGAGTTTGTGATGTACAACAAATAGCCCCAAATGAAGAGAAATGTTCTTGGCTTTTTTTTATTAGCAAATATCATTTGAAAAACCCACATCCAAAAGAAGTCATCTTTGTATGAACCAGTCATAGGTCTACAACATATAAATTTAAAGATATATTTTTCAACATTAGAATCGTGTAGCTCTACATTATGAGTAAATCTTTCCAAGATCTACATAGGATGGACAAAGAGAGAACTCAATTCAAAGTATAATATATATAATTATGTTTCCCATAATATCCTAGGCATTGCTCTACTACTAGTTCAACGTCCAAATCCCTGACAGGGTTACCTTTAGTTCTCTCATAGCATAGTTCAACTTCCAACCAAGTTCCATAGCCCCAGTGGAGGTTACTAGAATCGCCCTCTTGTAGTTGATTTGTATAAAATTGATTCTTTACTTGAACTTTGAACTTCTCTTCAACAATTCTTCTATGATGGTATATTCAACTGCATAGATATGGCATGAAACCTATGGTGAGGGTTGATAACCACCACATGGTCATTTTTGGAACATCATGATCGTAAACTAATTTTTCCTTGAGACTGGTGTAGGTTAACCCTATCTAAATCTTGTGCTTGTAACATGTTGATGGATCAATATTTAATGTAGAAACGTAGATCTATTCCATCTTCTATGACAAAAATTTCTTTTGTTAAATATATTAAAGATGAAAACTTTGCATAAGGTTTTATATCTTTTGATATTTTGACAAAGAAATACAAATTACTTCTTAGAAATGGGTACTCTGAAGACTTCACCTTTCGAGGGGGAAACCTCAAAAATTCACTCACCTAGACAAGACCAAGGGAAAAAACCCAAAAGTACCACGAGAAACACTAAACAAAGGAAAGACCATGTTTCTACCTTGTAGAAAGCTAGGGTTTAAGCCTTATTTTATGTTTGCAATGTTTGAATCCTTTGATGCCTTAAACCCTTAAACCTCTTTGTCTTTGCATTCTAAATTTGAGTTGACTAATTGTTTTCAATTGTCAATGGTTTAAGTTGCAACCTAAGGCTTTGCACACATTCTAGCTATTGAAATGTGGCGACTGATCAGCAAAGTACTGTACACTCTGCATGTATCCTGATAAAAACCGACATTGTAATAAAACCTTAAAAAGGCCGACTTTGTTTTTTGCCCTAAAAACGCATGTTATAAACGACTGGGATGCTTAAGGCATTGTAAGGTTGATGTACTATTTTTGCTGGATAATAAGAAAGATTGGACAGCGGTGTATGGTGGACGTAACCCATTCTGGATGAACCACGTTAAATCTCTGTGTTATCTGTGTCCTGCTTTAGTTCTTTATCTTTCGTATTTAAATCTATATATAATTGTTAGTTCATATTTGCTTCGGATCTGCTTAAAACCCTAACAATTGGTATCAGAGCGAGGTTTTCTATAATTGGCAGGACTTTCAGATTTGAGTGGGAGCAATGGAGGATTCCAAATTCAAAGTCGAAAAGTTTAACGGCCAGAATTATCAGTTATGGAAAATGCAGATGGAGGATTACTTGTATCAAAAGGATTTGTGGTAGCTATTGGAAGGAAAGGCAAAGAAACCGACCACAATATCAGATGAAGAGTGGGACATTTTAGATAGAAAGGCACTGGGATCCATTCGATTGTGTCTTGCGTCGTTTGTAGCATTCAATATAACATAAGCAAAAACGACTGTACATTTGATGGCAACATTGGCTAAGCTGTATGAGAAACCCTCGGCTTCGAATAAGGTATTTCTTATGAAACGTTTGTTTAATTTGAAAATGAGTGAGGGAGGATCTGTAGCGGAGCACTTAAATGAATTTAATACAATTACCAGTCAATTGTCTTCGGTAAAAATTACCTTTGCAGAAGAGGTTAGGGCTCTCTTGATTTTATGTTTTTTGCCAGAAAGCTGGAATAGCTTGGCTATGGCTGTAAGTAACTCTGTCTCTGGTAAAAATACTTTGGTATTTGATCATATTGTTGGTGTTATCCTAAGCGAAGAAATGCAAAGGAAAAGCACAGATGAGACTTCAACATCATTGGGTAGTGTTTTGAATGTGGAGAATAGAGGAAGATCAAAGGAAAGAGGAAAAGGCCCTGGGAATGAGAAGTCACAAGGGAAGTCAAAGAAAGGATGCTCTCAATCTAGAGGAAAGAAAGATTGTTGGTACTGCAGAAAGCCTGGTCATCTAAAGAAAGACTGTTGGTCTCGAAAAAACAAAGGAGACAAAAATGAAAATGACAGTAAGGAAGCTAATATTGCAAGTAATACTTTACAAGATGCTTTAATCTTATGTTTGGATAATGATAATGATTCCTGGGTAATAGATTCTGGGGCTTAATTTCATGCTACACCCCATAGAAAATATTTTTTAGGTTATGTTCAAGGTGATTTTGGACAGGTATATTTGGGTGATGATGAGCCCTGTCAAATTGTTGGAAAAGGAAAGATAAAGATCAAGTTGCAGAATGATAATGACTGGTTTCTACAGGAGGTAAGACATGTTCCTAAATTAAGAAGAAATTTAATTTCTGCAGGGCAATTAGGTCGTGAAGGTTGCATAGTTACTTTCTCAAACAATATGTGGAAGGTCACTAAAGGATCATTAGTAGTAGCTAAAGGTGTGAAGGTAGGCACATTATATCTATGTACTGGTAATACTTACTCTACGTTAGCTGCTACAGATAAAGTTACTACAGGAACAACAACAATAAATGTTGCAAGAATAGATTCGATAATGTGGCACCATAGGCTTGGGCACGAGTGAGAAAGGGATGAAAATCCTTCACTCCAAAAATCTATTGCCAGGACTAAAGAAGATTGATTTAGAGTTCTGTGAAAACTGTGTTTATGGTAAACAAAAAAAAGTCAGATTTCTCAAGGTTGGGAAAGAGAAGAAGCGTGAGAAGTTAGAGCTTGTACATTCAGATGTATGGGGACCAACTCAGGTATCATCTCTTGGTGGCTCTTGTTATTATGTTATTTTTATTGATGACTCAACCAGAAAAACATGGGTATATTTCCTAAAACAAAAATCAGATGTTTTTGAAACTTTTAAGAAATGGAAAGCTTTGGTTGAGAATGAGACAGGAAAAAAAGTTGAAGTGTCTCAGATAGGATAATGGAGGTGAGTATTGCAGCAAAACATTTGAAGATTATTGTTCCTTAAATGGGATTCGAAAGCAGAAGACAGTTCCAGGAACTCCACAGGAAAATGATGTGTTAGAGAGAATGAATAGGATTATCATGTAACGTGCGAGGAGCATGAGATTGCATGCTGGATTGCCCTTACATTTTTGGGCAAATGTTGTACATATTGTTGTCTATTTGATAAATAGAGGACCTTCAACCCCTTTGGATGGTGGTATTCCAGAGGAGGCATAGACTGGTAAAAAGGTAAATTATTCTTTTCTAAAAACTTTTAGTTGCGAAGCTTTTGTCCATGTTGATAAAGAAAACAGAACCAAGTTTGATGCTAAATCTCAGAAATGTATCTTCATTCGATATGGGATAGATGAATATGGCTATCGGTTATGGGATTTTGAAAATAAGAAAATAATTAGAAGTAGAGATGTTATATTCAATCAGAAGGTTATGTATAAAGAACAGAGACAAGAAAAGAAGCATGAACAAGAAAAACAAAAATATGTGGTGTTGGATGAGATTCCTTAAAATGAAATGCCACAGGTACCTAATGCTCAACAACAACAGATTGTCCCACAAACTCCTGTAGGTGTTAGACGTTCTACAAGGACAAGTAGACCCCCTGAAAGATTTTCTCCTTCTTTGTATTCTATTTTATTAACGGATTCTGGTGAACCAGAAGAATATGAAGAAGCAATGCAGGTAGATGCCAAACAACAGTGGGAGCTAGGCATGAAAGAGGAGATGGACTACTTGATGAAAAATAAGACTTGGGACTTAGTCCCTTTACCTGTAGAAAAAAGAGCCTTGCCTAACAAATGGGTTTATCGACTGAAGGAGGAGAAAGGAGGTCAGAAAAGATATAAGGCCAGACTTGTGGTAAAAAGTTTTGCACAAAAAAAGGGTATAGATTATGATGAAATATTTTCTCCAGTTGTAAAAATGACTTCAATTAAAACTATACTTAGTCTTGTGGCTGCAGATGATTTACATCTTGAACAATTAGATGTCAAAACAGCTTTTCTCCATGGAGATTTGGAGGAGGAAATTTACATGTTGCAACCACAAGGATATGAGGTCAAACGTAAGGAGAACCTGGTGTGCAGGTTGAAGAAAAGTGTGTATGGTCTAAAGCAAGCACCCTGACAATGGTATTTAAAATTTGATAGTTTCATGGTTGAACACGGTTATCATAGATGTCATTCTGATCATTGTGTATATTTTAAGAGATTTCATAATGACAGTTATATTATCCTGTTGCTTTATGTTGATGACATGCTTGTTGCTGGGTCTAACATGCAACATATAAATGATCTTAAACAGAAATTAGCCAAGTCATTTGCTATGAAGGATTTGGGTGCAGCTAAGCAAATTCTTGGTATGAGGATTACACGGGACAGGAAAAATAGAACCTTGAATTTGTCCCAAAGTGAGTATATAAAGAAGGTGTTGAAAAGATTTAACATGCAGGATGCAAAAGCAGTTAGTACACCTTTGGCTAATCATTTCAAATTGACTAAGGAGATGTGCCCAAAGGCACAGGAAGAGGTTAATAAAATGTCTAACATCCCGTATTCATCAGCTGTTGGCAGTCCGATGTATGCAATGGTATGCACAAGGCCAGATATTGCACATGCAGTGGGAGTTGTGAGCAGGTTTATAAGTAATCCGGGTATGGAACATTGGAATGCTATGAAATGGATTCTTCGGTATTTGAACGGAACTACTACGAAGACATTATGTTTCAAAGGATCTAATGTTGCTCTGAGTGGATTTGTTGACTCTGATTTGGCGGGTGATATTGATTCACAGAGGAGTACTACAGGGTATGTTTTTACTATAGGGAGAACTACAGTCAGTTGGATTTCTAGGCTGCAAAAGGTTGTTGCACTTTCAACCACTGAAGCTGAGTATGTTGCAGCTACAGAAGCCAGCAAGGAGATGATTTGGTTGCAATCTTTTCTGAAAGAATTGGGTCAGACACAAGATGATAGCCCATTGTATACTGATAGCCAGAGTGCCATTCATCTTGCAAAGAACTCTGCTTTTCATTCAAGGACAAAGCACATTCAGCTCAAGTACCACTTCATCCGGACTGTTTTGGAGGAGGGTTAGTTACGGCTTGAGAAGATTCACACAAGTGAGAATCTTGTCGATATGTTCACAAAGGCAGTTCCACAGGAGAAGCTGATTTCTTCATCAGTTTCTGTTGGTCTTCTTGATTGATAATTGTGGAATTTATACCAGTTAAGTCCTAGTGTTTTATCCAGCGGATGTTGTATGTACAGTGGTCTCGTGTAAGTATCAGTCTCCAAGTGGGAGATTGTTCAGTGTGGAGCCTGATCAGTCTCCAAGTGGGAGATTGTTGAAATGTGGCGACTGATCAGCAAAGTACTGTACACTCTGCATGTATCCTCACCGGGGTTCGGGGCTAGGCTAGGCCCCAGGTACGGGTTCGAGGGTGGCAACCCTCGAGAAAAGCGGGGGTTCGGGGGCGGGAGCCGCCAAGAAAAAAAAAATTTGGGTATTTTTTTGATGAAAACCAACATTGCAATAAAAACCCTAAAAAGGCCGACTTTGTTTTTGCCCTAAAAATGCATGTTATAAGCGGCTGGGATGCTTAAGGCAATGTAATGTTGATGTACTATTTTTGCTGGATAATAAGAAAGATTGGATGACTGTCTATGGTGGACGTAACCCATTCTGGGAGAACCACGTTAAATCTCTGTGTTATCTGTGTCCTGTTTTATTTCTTTATCTTTTGTATTTAAATTTGCATATAATTGTTAGTTCATATTTGCTTCGGATGTGCTTGAAACCCTAACAATTACTTCCTCTGAACAATTTTTTGTGAAGTTAGACTGTCCTTGACTATCTTCCATGAAGGATATTGCTTCTCCAATCCATAAGTGTTTGAAATTTCCCCACAATGCATAAACCATAGCTATTAACCATAGCCTATTTCGACCAACTAAAAGAAGTCTAGGTGTTCCAATTGATTACTTTTGGCCTCAACAATTTTAATCTCTTCCACCAAGAAGCGGTGCTCTTTTTCAATCTTATCAAAAATGCAAGAAAGATATGATCTTATCCTTAAGTCAACCTAGAACTTCAAGACTTGATATTCCTATCATTCCTGGAAATGAGGTTCTTCCCTTGACAGATAGAACTAATTTTACTCCTAAGGAAGATTCCCAACCTATTCCTATGGATGAACCTATGCCTTCTCCTAAAAATAATAATAATGTTCATCATAAGGTTATACTTGTACCTCCTCCTCATGATGGACCTAGTCTCCTTCCTACACTAAAATTTCCTCCTTTATATGGTGTAGTTCTGCCTCCTTTCTCTTATAGAGAGAAGAGACCCGCCTCTCCTCCTGTTCAAACTAAAAGACCTCAACCTAAACCTCAAGCTACCAAAGATGAGAATATTCCTCCTTCAACAAATATTCCTCCTTCTCAACCTTCTTCTAAGACTCGACAAAATCATTGTGTGAGAGAACGCCGACAAAAAAGTCATGCTCGAGCTCATGAAATTGTTCCTCAAACTATTCAATCTCCCAAAACTCCATCAGTTGACATGATTCCCTTTTCTCCTAAAAAAGATGTTGAACCTACATCTCCAAATCATAAGTTGTAAAAAACATGTGATAGTTTCACTTCTATTCATGTTTGAGCTCCTCTTTCTATAAATCTTGATGAAGAAATAGGTTAAAATGTTATCCATGATGGAAAATACAACTCCTAATGCTTCTGACAATGAATATGAATACGTTGATGTTGACAAACATTTATCTGTAGAATTTTCAAAAGCCTTAATCCTATCTCTTAGAGTCAAACAAAGTGACATAGAACATGAGCATAGTCCTTTCTTGGATCTTGTGATAGCTCCATCTATTGTGCTTGATTTTGCTCCTTTGGCATGTTTCCCGCCTTCCTAAAATAGTGATCAGTAAGATTGGGAGGTGGATGTCATGCTAGACTAGCTGCATTAGCACCATAGATTTTCTACCTCTCTCTCTTTTCTTTCTGTTTTGTGATCATTATTCTATATGTATCCCTATTCTCATATTTTCCCTTGTAATGTCTATTTGAGGACGATGCAAAGTATTGAGATCTCTTTTGGTCTCTTTTATGTTGACTCAAAAGGCACCTATGTTCGCTTTCTTCCATGGTAGTTTTCTTTCTTTGGGGAATGATGACTATTCTATGCATATATATACATGATATACATGAGTTATCATACAACATACTATCCCTCAAGAAAGTGAAACTACCTCATGCTTTATGTTTTGTGTTCATTATCCTTGGGTTTATTCCTCCACTGGGGGCTAAATAATTGCGATAATGTTCTCCCTCTCTTTCTTTGTTGGGTGTATCATCCTACCTTAAAGAAATCACTCCTAATAAGGTGTGTGTGATCACTTTAACTCATATTTTCCTTCTTGATACTCAAAGTTACTTAGTGAACTTGTCTTTTCTTTGTAATTTTTGGTTCCCTTTCTTTTCATGACTCATAGTGAGGAGAACCTTACTACTTGCAATCATGGTTTTTCCATCTCGATCTTCCTTTTTACTTTGTCAATCGAAGTCGTAAGATCCTTAGTCCACTAGGGGACTGGTTTATCTTGCCTCCTTGATATGGTGAAAGTCTTTCAATCTTGTTTCCTTGTACTTTACCGGTAGTATTGGCATATGCTTATACTCTCGCTAAAGTGGGGGATAAATGTAGCATTATAAAATTGTGACCTTGCAAATTTTTATCGCATTTGGGTCTTCACATTGGAAAAATGAATCCCTAAGCCTGATTGGAGACCCAGGACATGCTCATACCTACTGAAACATGCATTTCCTTGCACCTCACACTGCCTGTTCCTTCTTTTTGTCCTAAATTAGGGAAGGATAGGGGTGTGGTGCCCCTGTCCTTGCCCTATTTTGGGCCCTCTCCACTTAAAACCTGCATTGGCCTTGTCAATTTTGAAGCGGGAAAAGTTTCCCTATGTTGGCCTAAGATGAAAAATCAGTCAAATAGCCCTAATTGGAGAATATATAAGACACATTTTCCCTTCCTCTTTGCGTAAGTTGATAAAAGACAATCAAGTTCAAAAAGACAAGTACAAGCATTCAAGCATTCAAGCATCCATTGAGCATCTCATGTCTCCTTTCAGGGCTAGGTGTTGCATTCAAGTCAAGGATTCAACCATTGAAGAGAAAATCTCTTTTGACATTATATTCTACATATCCTTTCAAACAACTCTGTCTACATTTCAATTAAATCATCTCTTGAGGTGAATTCTACTTCAAACATTTCCTTTCATTTACTTGCAAGTATTTTTCATCATTTGGTTAATTCCAAACTGGGGTTTGACCTAAAGGCAAAAACCTAATCCCAACAACATTTCCTCTCTTTTCTATGTGTAGGTTGTAGGTGTGTAGCTGTATTTGTGGGTTTAGACTTCATTTTTCAGAGACGAAAAAACCCTTTTCAGCGCACGAATTTTTTGGAGGACCAAGTACGAATTTTTTTTGCCGTTTTTCGTTGATGAAAACCGACATTGTAATAAAACCCTAAAAAGGCCGACTTTGTTTGTTGCCCTAAAAACGCATGTTATAAGCGGCTGAGATGCTTAAGGCGTTGTAAGGTTGATGTACTATTTTTGTTGGATAATAAGAAAGATTGGACGGTGGTGTATGGTGGACGTAACCCATTCTGGGTGAACCACGTTAAATCTCTGTGTTATCTGTGTCATGTTTTAGTTCTTTATCTTTCGTATTTAAATCTGCATATAATTGTTAGTTCATATTTGCTTCGGATCTGCTTGAAACCCTAACACTAGCAACCAACCCCATCTCCTATTGATCTTAGCATTTATCGAGTGTCTAGGCTTCACTTTTATTTGTTGTGTGGTTGTGTGTTTTAACTTTTGGCCCAACCTTGTTGTCTGTGAACCTGCACAATGCCTTTTGAACTAACTTATCTAATGTGCATGTATCTAGAGATCACCTATTACGACTGAATGCATTCTTGGGTAGGTTTCTTATTACTCTTAAGTTTCTATGTGTGCACTGTTACATCCCTGTTTTTCACCAATACTATGCTATGCTTTATTTGCACTATTATGTGATGTCTAGACAACGTTGAAAGAAAAATGGTTCAAAATTTCATATGAGAAATGATTTCTTTTGGAAGTTAATGAAGTATTGTATTTCTATCTAATCTTATTCAAACATGTTAGAATGATTAATAAGATTTTGGGCTAACCACATTTTTTATTACCTAGTGGTTGTAGGAAACTCATCATCCTCCAAGAAGAGAGGGAAAGTATCATCTAGTAGAGGGAAAGTTTCCATCTAAGTTTTTGAAGCCTATAAGTATTGGACATGTCATGTCATGTTAGATCCTAGGGTTGTGGAGTCTTGAACTAGGTTCCTGGTTTGGTTAGCCCTAGATTGTCAGTTTAGTTGTTAAGGTTCCTCTTTCATTGTGAACTCATGACGTTGACTTAAGCTTTTGTATAACTAATTTAAAAATTAAGATATATATACATATGCATACACACACACACATACATGTGTGTGTGTATGTATGTATGTATGCATACATATACATCCATACATGTGTGTGTGTGCGCGCATATATATATATCCGTGTGTGTGTGTGTGTGTATACATATATACATATGTGTGTGTGTATAGACAAGTATCATGATAATACTAAGTGAATCATATGATTTATTATTTAAATCATGTTCAACATAAATCAATACATTGGTCGATGACCATATATTAATAAAAGTATAAATAACTTATAATTTGGTGGCACCAAACATTTATATTGAGTAGCCACAACACATATCGTGGGAATAAGATATTTAACCCAACAACGTGGGTGATTGAATTTGATGCATTTGCTTATTGAATTTGTTGAAATGAAGTTTGAACTCATTGATATTAATACAAAGTGAAATGAAATTTTCATAATTGTTTTGGAATTAAGAGTATTGAGGGACTTTTGAAGTTTGTGGCTTATATATTGAATGAAGATTTTCAATCAGTATTATTGTATGAACTTCTTCGTTTGGAAGCTCAAGTAATATTTCTACAAACTGGAATGATAGAAAGGATTGGCAACCAAATTGAAGCCAAGAAGGAGTATTCAGTTGCAACAGTATACAAATAGGCACAAGCTAGGTTATCTCTTGTGACACCAATGCAATTTTATGTTAATTCAAAAGAAGTGACAACTGAAAGTTTAGTTTTTATTTTAAAGGAAATTCTTTCTTGATCTGTGAATATAGGTTGTATGAGCTCTTACTTGATGTTATATTTATTGAAGTACATAATAGTGGCTCGATTATAAAAACATGACCATACTGGTCTGTTTCAAAATTAAAATAACAAGGTATGAGCTTGTTTGTGTCTTTGTTTAAGGGCAAAAGAAAAAAATAGTACTAGTTATATGGAATTGTTTATAGGGTGGCTGCAAGAAGTTGACTCTCCAAAAACTTCAGTATAGAAAATGTAGTGCTCGGAGTCTACTTTTCAAATATGTAATTTATTTTAATACCCACATGCTAGAAATCCCTTTTTAGTAGGCATGTTTAAAAAAAAAAGTTTTTCAAAATATCTGTTTCAGGACCAGACCACACGTGCACGACCACCCTTTTTTGAAGCAAATAAATAAATTTTTGCAAATCCTTCTAGGAAATGATACCTAAGACACCAAATATTGATCAGAATATTTTTTCTTATTTTTTTATTTAATATATTTTTTTTATTAATTTTTAACTGACAATAAAGTATACATGGTGGAGACTCTTCTATACTGTACTTGATCGGTTATATACAATATTGAATTATTGAACTAGTAGTTACATGGTGGAGACTCTTCTATACTGTACTTCCACCAGACAAGTGATGTTCCTGTCCAAAGCCATGTCCTGCTGTTCTTGGACAGAAAGGTGAAATGCATGTAGTGAGTGGAACTTGAACTACAAGATTCTGAATTTTGTCATTTATCAGCATTTGTAAGTGCTTAAATCTCGTCAGCTGTGGATCATTTTTTCTAATATGTCTGAGGTTTCCTCATGTTGGGATGGATGTGCTTGTTTGTTTTTCTATTGTGATATGAATGTGTATGTTCAGTTGTCAGTTGTATGTTCTCTCAGTGCGTTAAGAGTTGCTATTCACCAAGGTATGTGGCCGCCAGAAGCAAGACCGTGTCCTTGTGGCAATGCAAGGGCTAGAGAAATGATTTCCAAAGGACTCCCAAAGCAAGACCGTGTCCTTGTGGCCCCTACATATGAATTTATTTGTGCTTTATTTATTTGACAAATAATGGTTTGTCTATTATATGATAATGGGAACTTAGCCAAGCTTGAGGTTTTTGCTTCTTTGCATGGGATAACAAATGATGAGGGGATAGTTCAAATGTGACAATAATGCCTTGTTATCAATTAAAGTTAGTCGTTTGTGGCTAACTTAGGTTCAACTGCACAGACATTTTGATCATAAAGAGTCAATTTTATAAGTTTTCTTTTCCATATATGCTATGAATGTTTATTCTTTAATTCTGTATTTGGGGAGCAACGTGTAATATTCTATCATCAACCGTTGTAAATTTATAATTTTAAGAAAAGTCTCTTTCTATAATTATAAATGTTTAATATACAAAATTTGAACGAAGCATAACTTACATATTCTCAAAGGCAGTCTTGATCTGCTTCAATTCATCCTTAGGAGCTCAAGCATTTTGAATACTGTGAAGAAGCCTTCAAACTCAAATGAATGTTCATTTGAATTTGAACTTTAAGCTTTTGTAGTGGTTTGATCACCTTATGCACCTCTTCTATGGTGAGAACCAATTACTAATCTTTAACGATAGATTCATCTTTCTTCTTTTCTTTTGTTAGCTTGATGGACCTTTCGGTAGGCAACTTGATTTTGTTTCAATTGGATGGCTAAGGTAGACCTTGTTTGACCAGTTGATTAGCTTGACCAAGGATACTTGGGACATTTTTCTACAATATAATAAATTTCTCTCTGCATTTCTGAGCTGCTTTATCCTATGTGGATTGCCTGTTGCAGTCAGTGAATTTGTTAGCCGGATGGAAAATTTATGATTGAATAACTTGAGATTTGCAATAATTGGGAACAGAGTGGTTCTCTGCATTTCTGAGCTGCTTTTTCCTATCTGGTTTGCCTGTTGCAGTCAGTGAATTTGTTCAAAGGGTGGAAAATTTATGTTTGAATAACTTTAGACTTGCAATAGTTGGGAACGGAGTAGCGGTAATGCTATCTATCTCTGCTTGCATTTCCTGAGTTTGGAAATATGCAGCATTCACAAAATCAAGGGCAAGATCAATCCTAGTTGTTGCCTAAGCAATGCTATGCTCTGCTTGTAGGTTTCAATGTTTGTTTTGATGGTATCCTCCTTTTTCATTAATTCTTTAACCACAAGCATTTGATTGTCAATTTTGCTCTGAAAGATGGTGAGGCTGCTATCCTGGTTGCTCACCTTTTATTAGATGTCGTTGATCACATTCTTCAGTGCATCTTCTCTTTCTTGCAGCATCAAAATTTGTCTTTTTGCCTCCTACTTGAGTTGGTAGCTCATAGCCCTTCAGGATGAAGTGTTCCACTCAGAAACCACCCACAAAATCTAAAATTCCCACTCAGAATAACCAGGTTTAGTCATACAGATATCAGATATTAAATAGTGAAAATTCCACATTTAAACAACTCTGACCACAAACTGATTTCCAACAATATCTCCAGTTTAATCAGATTATTTTTTGAATAAAATTGCAGCTGAGATAGGCCTTAGAGGCAGGTTCAGTCA
This sequence comes from Cryptomeria japonica, assembly GCF_030272615.1. NCBI lineage: Eukaryota > Viridiplantae > Streptophyta > Pinopsida > Cupressales > Cupressaceae > Cryptomeria > Cryptomeria japonica. Next base: position 172,989,002 of record NC_081406.1, on the reverse strand, counting down.
TACAGTTGATATGCCAATGCAGATTGAATAATATTGCTTAGTCCAGAAATAGCAGAAGTAAATCAATTACATCTGTCAATAAATTTATACTAACTTCGGTGGAAGTGGTCACAGGCTCCTATTATTGGCTCGATTAATGCATTGCTTCTTGGAAATGGCACAATCAGTCTCAATAATGGTCAGACATAGATCTGCTCAGTTTATTTACTGATTCTGGAGACTCGGGATATACCCCTCTTCATGATAAATTTTGAGAACTGTGCACCTTTCTATGGTTTGATTGCATCACTGTTGTTCCCCATGGCAGTGCCTAAATTGCCCCCTAAAATGGCCTGCTCAAATATTCACAGATACAAGGCTCCATGGAATCTCCTCGCCCTTTAAATAGTGGCCAGGCCTGAGAAATTACTGAGGTTTCGTCTCATTAATATAAGTAATTGTGTAATTTTAATGTCCCCATTTTTGTTACATCCCATTTGTTGCCTAGTTGTTTTTATGCTACATCTATGCCATGTTGTTTGTGGCCTAGTTGTTTTCTGTTATATTTACGGAATGCTTGTAACATGCTAAAATTAAATGAAACATTTATACATAATATAACTTGCTGAAACGAAACTCGCCATTACAAATATAACCCTTAGCATGATCAATTTCAAACTTAACATAAAAGGTAGAGATTTTTTTTTTTTAAGATAAAAATAATTGGAAGAATTACATTGAACTAAATCAAACATAAACGTAAAATAAGGAAATAAACAACATTGCATTGAATGAAAGAGACAGAGGGTTTAGAGAGTACATTTCAACTGATGCTAACATTCTGAACTTTATAACTTCATCAAGTTACCGATGACTATCTAATCCCTTGTGCCATATCCAACTAGATTGGCCCGAACCTTTGTAGGGTGGTAACGGGAAGTAGAACTCAATGCCATCTGAGACTTGGTATTAGGCCCTACACGCATTAGTCGGTCATACACTAAGGGTAACTTCCTATTAGTATGATGCTCCTGACTAGAGGTGTATTTGGTACTAATGATCAGACGAATGCATGTTACACAACACCACCTTGGCCAAGGTTTAACACTACAAGCATGAATTAATACGTTGTCAATGATCACACCCTTCTTGGCATGGATATAAAGTCAGATGAGTTCGACTGAACTCATATAGGAACTATGACCATATCTATGTTTAAATTCTCATTTGTTATGATCTCTAGTACTCTTAAAGTTACTGTTTATTTCAACTAAATCCTTGGCATGGGAAAATAGGGGGTTTGTGATGGTTTGTGATTGCCTGACATGACAGTGCTGTCCTAGGCATCTTGAAAGTAATCTCTCAATGGTGATGCTATCTGCATCGAAGGACAACAGTGACCTTCTACCCATTATCTTCCTAGGCTAGGGTATTAGTTTATTTTATAGTCTAATCTAGGTATTCTTGATCAGATAGTTTTCATTATTGCTGTCTTGACTTTTCAGACTTGGAAAATTATGAAGTGATTCGAATAAGAGGTCGAATTCTTCATAATGTAGTCTCGGGCATGAACACCATCCAACTGAATGTTATATGTTTGCACCCCTATGTTGATTGTAAACTTTAAGATTTTCAGGTTTAGTTTGACTGAATGGTGCATTTTTGTACCTCGATACTGGTTATATTCTTTATGAATTTCAGATTTAGTTTGATTGAAAGGTGCAAATAAATCTAGAACATAGACCTGTAGTATGTCAACAACATATAAATATCCTTTATAAGCTATGGTAGGTGCTCCATCTGATAATCTATCCACCACTACTAGAATGACATTATGTTTATTCTTGGACATAGGCAATCCCTGGACAAAGTCCATTCTGATTATCTGCCATTTCCAGTTAGGTTGTAAAAACCATGCTGGGTGTTGATGTTCTTCCTTAACTCGCTGGCACTTAAAATAGTTGGCCACAAATCTTGCGGCATCCTTTTTCATCCTTTTCCAAAAATATAAAGGTTTGATGTCAGCGAATAGTTTAGTTACTCCTGGATGTTAAAAGGAAGGTGTAGAGTGTACTTCTTTCAACACCAATTTTCTCAACTCAGAGGACTCAAGTATATACATCCTACCTTGGTATGTTAATAGTCCATCTGTTTCAAATCGGAATCCTTCATACCTTGGATCCTGGAAATCTATTCGTAGAGCTTTTTTACCTACTAGTTAAATCTATCCCCTCCTAACAACGTTAGGACACAGTTTTTGAAATCTGTATGCACTGCAGTGATGGCAATGATATGGCATCTACGACTCAATGTGTCTACCACTCGGTTTTCTTTATCCTTGATGTAGCTGATCTAAAAATCGTAATCTGAGATTAGTTCTAACCATCGTCTTTGTCGTGCATTAAGATTGGATTGAGTGAAAACATATTTCAACCCTTGGTGATTTGACCAAAGCTTGAATTGCTTGCCTAGCAAATAGTGATGCCACATTTGCAGAGCATGCACTATTGTTGTGAGCTCTAGATCATACAGTGCATGGTTTTGGTCATAATTTTTAAATTTCCTAGACTCATAAGCGATTACTTGTCCTTTTTGCATAAGGACTCTGCCTAGTTCTTCCCTTGAAGCATCAGTCACTACTAAGAATTGGTCATCTGGATCTGACACTTTTGGAATTGATGTCGTGGTGCCCCCCATGGCGACACACTAGGTCTTATCAAACCTTTGTCCAGAAGTTCTTGAAGTTGAGCCTTTAACTCCATCAACTCAACAGTTGTCATACAATAAGGAGCTTTGGATACTGAAGCTGCCCTTGGTACCAATTCAATGCAAAAATTGAATATCCTTTTTGGTGGTAAACCAGGTAGGTCTTTTGGAAATACATCCTAATAATCTAGGAGGTAAGGGTATTTTACTTCGAACGGCTCTTTTGGTTCCTCATCCTCACCAAACTCTTCTGCATGATGATTACAATTTTTATAAATCACCATGTCACCCTGATACTTAATATCCTTTGTTTCATTGATTTCATCCATTTTAACTGCAAATACCTGACATCATTTCTTTTCGCTTCGCCTTAATTGTATGGCAGAAAGTCACCGCAATACGATTTCTCATTGGATTCCTTGCAAGAAAATCTTATTGCCATAATCATCTTGACACTCAACTACGTTATCAAAACAATTGACCTTTGCCCTATGCTACCCCAACCACTTCCTATCTAAAATGACATCATATGTGCCTAGCGGTACTACACACAGGTCAACTTCAGTGGTGAACCTTGGAAAATCTATTCTTGTCCCAAACAGGCATTGCTCCACCCGAGCTCTTGACTGGTTGACATTCTATAGTCCATGAGTTAGTCATATAGACAGCTTTCCTAACAAACTTATTAAGCAATTTTGGTGAAATATAGTCCATGAGTTAGCCATATAGCCAGTTCTCAGTGGTAAACCTAGGGCACATCCCTTGCATGCCTCTGAATGATATTGTTGCAACTTAGGTAAACCTGTGACAAGGTTTCCCATAGATGATACAGTTCTATAATTCAGGTGGCCTAGTCTTCTATGTCAGACCTCATTTGCATTTGTTGCTTCATGAATTAGGGCTAGGTTGGGCTTTGTGCACAGCTCATACAAATAGCCTTGTCTTTGACCAATGACTTTAGCTTTCTTGATGGAAGAATTTCTTGACCAAGCCAACACCTTGTTCTCCATGAAGGTTACTCTGTATCCGTTATCTTCTAGGGCTGATATGGAGACTAGATTCCTCTTGATGTCAGGGACATATAGTACTCCTTCGAGTTGCAATGATATGATTGTCTTCAGTTTGATGGTGCGAGAACCAATTCCTCTAACTGGATGTGAGGAATCATCTCCGATGGTTACTTCCTCATCATTATCCTCTGTCATGGAGTCTAGCACTTCTCTAAACCCTGTAAGGTGTCTGGATGAGCCACTGTCGATCACCCAAGAGTTAGACTTATGTAATGCATGGCTTGTAAGTGCTGAGTAGAGGACATAGTTCTGGGATTCTTCTCTTTTAGATTTTCCTGCTCTGGCAAACGTGGCTTGTTTGGCTCTCTCTGGACATTTTGCAACAAAGTGCCCGAACTTATCGCTCCTATAGCATTCAATATGTGATAGGTCTCTCTCTGAAGTGTTCTTGCCTTGATGACCCTTCCTCTTCCTAAATTGCTTCTTCTTGGTTGTCTTATTTGTGTTAGTATTTAGAACTTGAAGGTCTTCGTCTATATTCTTTTGTTTTATTCCCATCTTGTTCAATCTTGATTCTTCTTGGAGACAATTGTCCCTTAATCTTTCAAACTTAAGATACTTGGACCTTGCACTGATGCCTTGGACGAATGTACTCCATCCACTAGGCAACCCATCTAGAGCAACGAGTGTTAACTCTTTGCTTTGGATTTCGTAATCCAAAGTTGCTAGTTCATCTCTTAGAATTGATATCCACATAAAGTAGGCATTTATTTTCTCCCCCTTGTTCATGGTGAAGAGCACACGGTTATACTGAGAGGGTGGGGGGGTGAATCAGTATAACATCAATATTTTACCAATTTAAACTTTTTCAACTTCAATCACAAGTATATAACTTATCTCATTAACATATTCATTGCACACCAACATTCATATGTGATCTAAATAATATGGACACAAGTAGAACACAAGATATATACGTGGAAACCCTTACAGTAGAAAACCACGACAATAAATGATTTTATATAAATGTTCTTTTACAATGTTCATAGGCACCAACCTACTAGAGGCACCAAACCCTAACTCTGTTTGTGAGCAGCAACCCACTGGAAGCACCAACTCTCAAATCTGAATTCGTGAGCACCAACCCACTGGAAGCACCAACTCCCACTTCTAGATTTGTGAGCACCAACCCACTGGAAGCACCAACTACCTAATCCAGAATTAGTGAGCACCAACCCACTTCATATAAATCTGAATTCCCATCTTGACAATGTTGCTATCTCAACTGATGATGGACAGTTTAATCTTTTGCATATATTCCTTCCTCACAAGCATATATTCTTCTTCATAAAACTGTTATATTATCTTCCACAAATCTGTTATGATCCTTTCATAAATCTGCCATAATTCTTCTTCAAAATCTGCATTAAAATCTTTCTTATAACTACTGCAAATTCTTCCTTAAATCTTCTATTTTAATGTTGTCCCATACACACATACACTATATCTTTTGCACAAATTCTGACCATGAAAGTATTTACAAATCTGCTGTAAACTTCATTACAGACTTCTTATATATATCCTTCATGAACCTGCAATTCTCATCGATCTCTTTGGTGTATATGATGGAAGTCTTCAATGCTTTTACACAGCTTTCTTTTTCTCTTTACACCCAACAATACTTGTGTCTGATTATATTTTCAGAATAACACAACACACACTACACGTCTGATTATAATCTCAGAATTATTCTCTCATACTTCTGAATTTTCTTCAGCATATACGTATCATACTTCACACACACCTTACATACATATTGTTTTTAATTATTCCTTATTCCATACACTTTTCACACACTTTACATGTATTTCACATATCTCTACTCTTTACAGTCTGAAAATTATTTCAGAATTATTATTCTCCACTTTCTGAGTTAATCTCAGTATTTTTCTCAATACTTCAGTTTCAGAATTATATTTTCAACATTATACTCACGTCTCATAAAGGTCTTCGTTATTTTTCACACACTATAATTTCATGCTTCAACCGTACCACACCTCAGACATTCTTCACTCAAATCTACAATAATATATATCTACATATTCTTTCTCAAAGAATGTCCCTCCTTATAAGACACCACATTTCCTAAGAGATACAACTCTTAATAACAAACATTAGTTTATTTTAAACTTGGATCAATTGTATCTTTTAAATCGCACCTCCTCATGACTTAAGGAGTTAACTTTAATTTACATTATTTCATTATTAATGAGTGCCAAACCTTTTCCCTTTTCGATTAAGGTGATCATTCCTATAAGACACTAGCTTTCTTAACACCTGTTCGCATACATGTCTTTTATACCTGTTCATACATGATAACTGTGTTTATATCTGCCACGTCTCTGTTATTACTGCTCCCTTGATTATTCACAAAGAACACATAATTGTTCTTTAGCAAATTATATTTATCTTGATCGATCACCATTATTATTAATGCCATCTGCTGTATATTCACTTTATCATTTGTAGTCGGCATGGTCAAATGGCATACGTTTATATTAACCACCTCCTAATAATTTGTATGTTGTCGTATTATCGCTGCTATATTATATAAGTCTCTGATAAAATACAAAGAAAGTCCGATATGAAAGAGTCTCCAATATCGTCGACTTTAAACTAAACCTCCAACCTTCTATTTGTCGTCACCAAGGAGAGTCTCTATTCTTATGAACTTGGACCGCACCTTATTTGTCTTCAGATAATTGCCATACTTTGATGTTAAGTGTTGGCTTTAATCAATATTATTTCATGGTAGCCTGGCCCATCGACATCACTAGACTCTTCATTTGCACCCCCTGTCTTAAGAATCACTTCTTTTTCTCCATTAAGTCTCTGTTATTAAATTTATTGCCACATGTTTGAAACTGATAACACTTTTTCTATCATGAAGACATAAGGACGCTGACTATTGCATTGTCAATTAGTCACCATAGTCTAAAACAGATTGCTTGCCATCTGTTGATCACTGTCTTTGTTACTTCCTTATTATCCTTTTACGTAAGATTATGTCTTTAGTGGGGGCTCTAACATTAAGAGGTGGGCCCCATAAATTTGTCTTCTAGTGGGAGCTCTAACATGAGGAGGTGGGCCCATAAGTTTTGTCTTTTAGTGTTTTTTATTTTTATTTTATTCCAATAACTTTGTCTTATGTGGTTTGCTGTCTTCCTTTTTGAATAAACTAACCAATCACTGGTTTTTCACAATTTGTCTTTTCTTTAACACATCAGCAAATTACTAACCAATCACTCGTCCATTGTATATTCACTGTTCTTTCATAGATATATATACATTTGTTATCTTTCCATAATTCTGTGTACTATATCAAGAAAATATGAATATACCAGGTGCAGGCTGTAATATGCCAAACTTCTGATGTGCTGATGCTGTCATCTACTCTTCATATATAAATCTGAAGCAGAACTGAAATTACTTTCAGACTTTATTATCATATATCTCTGTTTCTTAACATCTTGTCATTAAGATCTAATTAATGCTTCTAACAAACACATTGTCCTCAAAACAGATCACACCCTTCCAATCTGCTGTACATATATATTATACATTAAGTTGTAGTATATGTATTCATAATCACTGCATCATCACTGTATCGAGGCATAATGTAAGCATAGTAATCCAATATGTTCATCAATCTCCATAGCATGATATGTTCATTAATCTCCATGAATCAACAAATTCTTTGACATCAATGACAACATTTTCATCACATGGTGATATGATTTATTTCTCGTTTTAATGCCAGAGTTCGACTTGCATTTGATATCTCAAATGTGCTTTCAAGTGCTTTGAACATTTTATAGGCTGTCTGATGTTTTCTTATGATGTGCATTATGTTGTTTCTCACCCCATCAACTATTTTTTTTATGGCCTTTTCATTTCCCTCAATCCATGCTGTTTTGTCAAGTTCATTTTCAGCTTGGTCATTTTTAGTTTGAACAAATGAATCCACTTTGTTCTCCTTTAAGATCATCTGGATTCTGAACTTCCAGGCTGAAAAATCATCGCCACCTCCGACTCTGTCTTCGAATCTGGTAGCGCTGGCCATTGGAGAAATGTGATGTAGTATATAACCTTGTTCTTAAATTATTCACAAAATTGAATAGCCTCAAGTTCGATCAACGTGGCTTTCATACCATGTAAATATTATTGCAATTTCCAATTTAATGAACAAGTTATATGCAAGATGGTGTATTTCAGATTTTGGTATTATGACTATGATAATAATATTGTCGTCTTTCTTTTGCTGCAGGTATCAAGGATGAACATGTATCGATTTCAATGTCATCCCCTTTATTTTGAATGATGCATATATAGTAAGGTAGTCACAATCAAGTGGCACCTTGATCGGACATGTCTTTAGACATGTCCGACCAAAATGTCACTTGGTCGTGACTCTTATAAATGTCAACCGATCCACTTGGTGTCTATGACAACTAATCGGTGCCATTGTAAATGATAACAGATCGATATAAACACACCCGATAATGAATCCGTATCAAAGCAAACAAGCCCGATAACTAATAGCATTACATATGCTATCGGGTTAATACCCCGATAGTATATTAATGCCGATTCATAAATGAATCGACATTAATATGCTATCAAGTTACTAGCCCGATAGCATTTAGATCGGCGCTTAACTATGTTAAGCAAGTCGTCGATCTAATCCATCTTTATCCAATGTCAATATCATAATCATGATCAATGTTACAGTCTGATAAACATATTCAGTTCGGAAAGCATAAATCAGATAATCTAATAGCATAGATGAGTAAACCAAAACAGAATAGAGGAGATTAACGGGTTAGGAAACTCTTATCTTGCAGAAGCTACTAATGCATTAACAATTAGATGGTAAAATTTATGTTTTCATTCCATGCTCTTATTGATGGAATTAGATAGAAAACTAAAACTTCGTTAACTGAAATAACAAGGTAAACAAGAAACTATAACATGTCTCATCACCAGTAAGGTGGGGGAGAATCCAGAGGTCTGGAAACTTCAATGGATAAGTTAGACAGACTCATTCGATTGGTAAAAAGAATGCAAAACAGGCTCCAAGTCTTGGAGCAGAGGGCGAGCGGCCACACAAAAACACCCAGTGTTGAATATGAGTCTCAATTCAGAGACAAACATACTGAGTAGGAGCACACTAGTCAAAGTGGGTTCCAAGAAACCCAAACCCAACACAGAACAGTAAGGATAAACAATTTATGGGGGCCATACCTGATTATATGGAGAAAGTTAAACCTCCACAGGATGATGGGTTTAAAGGAGGAGGTGCCGCCAAAGTCTGGCTTACGGGCATGGAAAAATATTTCGAAATCAAAGATTACACCGAGAACATGAAGGTTGTTTGGGGAGCCTATCAACTAACCGAAGAAGCTGCCATAGTTATTTTAGGCAAAGGTGGCTGCCATAGTTATTTTTTGATAAAAAACAGACAAAGTTCTAGGATTTAAAGCAAGGGGAACTTTTTGTTCATGCATACTGGAAAAAATTCACACATCTCCTGAAGTATGTATATTACTTCCAAGTAGACGAGATGTATAAGATCAGGAAGTTTATCATGGGTTTAAACATTCCTATAAGAGGATCAATAGATGGTCTAGCTGTTACAACCATGGATGAAGCCTATGAAAAAATTGTTAGGCAAGAGCAAAAACTTTGAAAGGATGATTCCATAAGAGACAAGAACATGAAGAAGAACAATTGAGTACAGTCTTCTCGGAACTTCAAAAAGAAGGGAGATAAATATGGATCCAACAATAAAAACAACAAAGGACACAAATGGTGTCAACAAAACAATCGTGGAGACAGAAAACGCTTTGATAAACCTAGGAGAGACAATGGGGGGAGCAACAACAAATTTAGAAAAGAAGGGACTGCCAGGAGGTTGCTTTAGTTGTGGTGGCGATCATTATGCCAACCAATGCCCAACCAAACAACAAGGAGGGCAGCAACAAAGAAACCCATTGCCATCTCAGCAAGCAGTGTTTCAACAAAGAATTCATGCAACGGTTGATAACTGTCAAGTTGAGTATCAATTCACATCGGTAGAGACTCTAGGTACTTTATATGGTGTTCCTATTACTAATCTCATTGATACAGGTACCACTGAGAATTTTATTTCACCAAAACAACTCAGTAACTTTCCTTGGAGAGCTGGTTATATGTCTAACTCATGGACTGTAAAATATGCCAACCAGTCAAGAGCCCAGTAGAGCAATGCCTGTTTGGGACAACCCTCGGTCCATAAATGCTCTCAAAACTAGAGGAGGAAGTTAAGCTGATCAAAAAGAGGTTAGCAGAAGCTAACGATCTGCAGAAAAGCTATGCAAATGCAAACGTACTTCCAGACAGTTTGTAGTGGGAGAGAAAGTGCTTCTATGCGTGAAATCAAACAAAAGTAGCATGAAATTTGGAAAGTCTTCCAACTTAGGTCCAGGATATGTTGGACCTTTTGAAGTGCCGGAAATCATTAAACCAGTTGCCTATAGACTTACTCTACCACCAGCTCTTGCATGGTTGCATGATGTATTTCATGTTTCCTATTTGAAAAAGTATGTTTCAAATTTTGCACATATGATTGACTGGAACTCCTTGCAGGTACAGGACCTAGGGGTGGTCATGATCAAGCCAATCAGGGTGCTCAAGGTACGTAAGCAGTGCTGACGTAACAGAGAAGTTACTCAGTGCAAGGTCTAGTGGGACTAGTACACTGAGGATAGTGCCACCTGGGAGGATTATAATGAAATCCATCAGTGTTTCCCTCATCTATTCAATGTTTTTAACAACTAAACTTATTTTGTTTGTAATACTGGATAAACAATGGTATGTTCATATTTGTTTTAAATGATACTTAAACTCATCGAGGATGATGATTCATAAGGGGGAGGATATGTTACATCTTACTTGTGACCTAGTTGTTAAATGCAGTATTTACTCCCTAATACATGTTTGTCCTAGTGCAATTATGCTAAACTTGCAAGATGTTTAACATGCCCTAGTTTTCATATTTACATGGAATGAATCTGCCCTAGTTTTTCATGTTTTAATTGATTAATATGTTAAGATGTTTATGCACATTGAATGATGAAAATTTTGCTTATAATGATGATTTGATGGACTTTAATTAGTTAATTGATGAATTTATAGTTAACAATGTGACATAATGTTTTATCTTTGTCAATGAATTATGAATTGTCAGAACAGGACAAGATTTTGGATCTAACTGATTTACTTGGCCAAGTGTGTGCAAGAGATCCTCGTCCTCTGCAAGGGAGGGAAAGTATCATCAAGTCGGGAGGTAGAGGAAACTTCACTTTGGACAAAGGCTTGGTAAGAATATCTGCAACCTGCTCATCAGTGCTGACATACTTCAGCTGAATGGCGCCTCTTTGCACCATATCCCGAATGAAATGATAATGAGTTTCCACATGTTTTGACTTGTCATGAAACACTGGATTAACAGACATTTTGATACAACTCTGATTATCACAACGAATAACTGTAGGATCCCAAGGCTGACCAAACAGCCCAACAAGAAGCTTACGAAGCCATACTGCTTCCCTAGAAGCTACACTTGCTGCAATATACTCAGCTTCAACAGTACTTAGTGCCACTAAGGATTGTTTTCTGCAAGCCCAAGAGATCACTGTCGATCCCAAGCTGAAGCAAATGCCGGAAGTGCTTTCACTGTCTTTGACGCTTCCAGCCCAATCTGCATCTGAATAACCTTCCAAGGTTATTGAAGTGTTAAGTGGATACTTTAGCCCATAACCAATTGTAGCTCACAAGTATCTTAGGATATGCTTGGCTGCAATAAGATGAACATATGTCTGGTCTAGTGTTAACTAGATACATCAGCGATCCAATCAACTGCCTGTACTTTGATGGATCTGCAAAATCCGAGTTAGCTGCAAAAACACTTAACTTCTTTAAGTTAGATTCCATAGGAGTAGACATAGGTTTACAATCCATCATTCTAAATCTTTTCAAAATATCAATAGTATACTTTCCTTGACATAGAAAAATTTCGTTAAATCTTTCCCATACTTGTAGACAGAGAAAATAGTGCATTAGACCTAAGTCTTTCGTTTCAAATTCTGAAGCTAGTTCTTTCTTACATCTAATCATAAGTTCATCTTTACCAGTAAGAAATAAATCATCCACATAGAGGACTAGAATTAGCATTTCATCATTGGGTAATTTAAAGTAGATGTTAGAGTCAGCATCATTTTTACAAAAACCTAGACTTAACAAGTATTTATCAATTCTTTCATACAAAGCACGAGGAGCCTATTTAAGGCCATACAGAGCTTTCTTCAACCTGCACACATGAGTTATTCTATCCTGAATCTCATAACCCTCAGGTTGTTCAATATAGACCTCTTCCTCAATGACACCATTAAGGAAGGCAGTCTTAACATCCATCTGATGTAGCTTCCATCCTCTAGCAGCAGCAATAGCTATTATTGTTCTAATAGAAGTATATCTAGCAACAGGAGCAAATGTTTCTTCATAGTTTATGCCTTCCTTTTGAGACAAACCACGAGCTACAAATCTAGCCTTATATTTTTCAATACTACCATCAGCATTATGTTTAGTTTTAAATAACCATTTAGACGAAACAATCGATTTACCTTTGGGTCTGGGCACAATATCCCAAACATCATTCTTGATGATTGACGGATACTCTTCATCCATAGCAAGCTTCCAAGCATGATGATTCAAGCCTTCTTGAACATTGCAAGGTTCAGATTCAATGAGATTGCACATCAATGCAACATAGTTGGACAATACTTGAGTTCTCTTGGTTTCAGGGAAGGTGCCACTGTGAGCAGCAAATATTTTGGCTTCTTGAATGGTGTTTCTTACCCAAAGTGGCCTCTTTTTGGTAACAACAATGTCACTAGGAATGTCAGTGGGATTCATGGGCTTTGGTGGATCATTATGCTCTTCCTGAGGTGGAGGTTCAACACGCTCCCTCTGAACTCAGGGTCAGTATCAACATTCATATCTTGATTGTCATTAGCTTCATCAATAACATTAGAAGCTTTTGATTTCTTAAAAGCAATGTCTTCTTCAAAAGTAACATCCCTACTTACCTCAACATACCTTTGACCAGGGATATAGATCCTGAAGGCCTTGGAGGATTCACTGTATCCGACTAGCATGCCTTTCTTCCCAGAGGGTTCCAACTTGGTTAGCTTTTCCTTGGGCACATGAATATAAACAAGACTTCGAAAAATTCTGACGTGACTAATGTCTGGTTTGGATCTTGTGAAGGCTTCTTCAGGGGTCATGTTCTTTGGGACATGGACACGGTGTGGACATCTATTTTGGATATATACGGTTGTTCTAGAAGCTTCAGCCCATAGAAAGCTTTGCAAGTCTTGATCATGAATCATAGCCTTTGCAGACTCAACAATAGTCCTATTCTTTCTTTCAGTAACAAACGAGATGTCACTAAGATGCAGTGAAATACCAGAGTCTAAATTTAAAGTAGTGCCGGATCCTCTTACCGACTATAAAGCATCATCACCAATTACCGCGTGGAGGCTGGAACCCTTTTCTACTATGTCTGAAAGATGATCACGATACCCTGTGATGTGTCTAGAAGCAGCACTGTCAATCAACCACGTATTACAGTCTGTAGGTATGCTAGTTGACAGGGCAGAGATGAATAAGAAATAATCATTTTGTTCTGAGACTTCATTTAGGTTGGCTTCTCTTTGAGTAGGATCATTCTGACATTCTTTAGCATAGTGAACAAATTTGTCACATCTGAAACATCAAACACGAGATATATCTCTTGGTTTCTTCCAAGGGTGCTGAGACCTAGATGGTCTGAATTCCCTATTTCTCTTTGGATAATGTTTCTTCCAATTTCCTCCTTTTTTGCCTTGGGCAGCAAGCATGTGTTGGTCATCTACATCAGGACTTTTGGTTTGCCCTCTTGTGATCAGGCGAGACTCTTCTTGAATGCAATCATTCTTAAGGCGATCAAGGGTAGGTAGCTCAGTTCTACCACTTATGGTTGGAATAAAGGACTCCCATGAGTGGTGTAAACCATTTAGAGCAATCATGACAAGGTCTTTCTCTTCCATGTTACGTCCAATTAAACCTAGCTGATTCTTTAAATCTGAAATTCTCATAAAGTAGGAAATAACAGAATCTTCTTTTGCCATTTTGATATTAAGTAGTTCTTGTCTTAAGGTAATTGCCCTACAGAGATTGTTAATTTCATATGTACCTTGTAGATGGCTAATTATTTCCCTTGCAATAGTGAATGAGGCAATAGAGGTGATTAGGTGGTGATCTTTAATTGAATCAATGAGAATCTTTCTGGCCTTGACAGCATTCTTTTTGAATTGTTTTAGCTGAGTTGCATCCGTAGGTTCAGTTAGCTCTTTTGCTTCTATGAATTGAAGAACATCTTCTTCCTCTAGAGCCAACCTGATTCGAACCTTCCATACAGTAAAATTGAAATTCCCATCAAGCCTATCTTCAACTTTCAGCCCCATTGACCTGACCTGTGAATAGACAACAATCTGGAAATAAAGGAGTACTAAATTCTGAAAACTAAAAGTAGATCTAGCCTATAGCTCTGATACCATGTTGTTTTTAACACTTCTAGATTAATATAAACTCAGAAAAATCAGAATTTGTTTCTAACTAGATTGATTAGATTAGAGATTTATAGCTTTCCAGATTTCTGCATAGCAAAGAAAGAGAATAAATAAGAGCAACACACAGTTACCCTGGGAAAACCTCCTAGGAGAAAAAACCCAACCAGAAAAAGATCCTCAGATTCGATTATAGATTAGATTCATATGATGATTACACACTTATCTGGAGTACAGATGTTGTTGTCACAAGAAGGATGGCAGAGCAGCCTACAAGATTAACTCACTGACAGAGATTATGATTGTCACCACATGAAAGATCTTCGCAGCACCTTTAAACTGGTTCGCAGTCCTTCTATAGGGTTTGTTGAGCCTTCAATGGAATTCGATGTGCATCAACAAGGGTTCGCTGACTTCAAATGGTGATCTGCTGAACATAAAGATGTTTGCTGATGTATATATCTAATCGCTGCCCCAACCTTCACCTTGAGCAGATATGTATATATTTCGCATGGAGTTGTAGTATGTATAATGAAATGAATTTGATATTCATTTATATGAGGAGCAAGCTTGATTAGTTAGGTCGGCCTTGCTTTTATATTTAACCTTTTATTTATTAATTCCCTTTTCATCGAAATGCTTTAATGAGATAGGGTAGGCGCTATTTTGTGGGTACACTTTAGAGTGTGCCGTGTGGTTTAGAGTGTGCCGTGAGAGAGGGCCCAACCCTACACGCTAAAGGAGGGACCAGACCCTTAGGCGGATTCCAATATTGCCTATCCACCATCCCTAATTACAAACAACAGTATGATAACAGTATTTCTATAATAAGGATTTCTTGGCATAACATGGTAAGTGCATTCTCAGAGATATACATATGCATAACATGGTAAGTGCATTCTGGATTAATAGTAGAAAAATGGCAGTTGTAGTACATATATTTCCTTTTATTTTCAAACTACCCAAAACCCTACCTAGTATTAGTGGGATTAACATCAAGTTGGTTATTAATAATTGTTTAAGCAAAAAGAAATAACTTATATACTTTATAAGACTCCAAAAAGGTTTAACCCCATACGATTTCCCAACCATAGACTATCTAGTTCCGCGTGCCATATCCAATTGGGTTGGCCCGACCCTTTAGAGTGAGGTAACAAGAAGTGGAACTCAATACCATCTGAGACTTGGTGTTAGGACCTACACGCATTACTCGGTCATGCACTAAGGGTAACTCCCTACTAGTATGATGGTCCCGACTAGAGGTGTATCTGGTACTAATGATCAGACGAATGCATGCATTACGCAACAACACCTTGGCCAAGATTTAACACCGCAAGCACAAATTAACAAGCTGTCAATGATCACACCATTTTCGTCATGGATTTAAGGTCAGATGAGTTCGATTGAACTCATATAGGAATTGGGTTGTCAATGATCACACCCTTGTCGGCATGGATTTAAGGTCAGATGAGTTCAACTGAACTCATATAGGAACTATGACCACATGTAAGTTTAAATTCTCATTTGTTATAAGCGCTAGTACTCTTAAAGTTACTGTTTATTTCTCCTTATTAAAGATTGCAATGATTTGTGATGGTTCAACTAAATCCCTGGCATGGGAAAACTTTGTCTGACATGACTATGTTGTCGTAGGCATCTTGAGAGTAATTTCTCAATGGTGATGCTATTTGCATCAAAGTACAACAATGACTTTCTACCCATTACCTTCCTAGGCTAGGGTATTAGTTTATTTCGTAGTCTAATCTAGGTAATCTTAATTAGATAGTTTTCCTTATGCAAACTCGGGTATGAACACCATCCAACCGAATGGTACATGTTTGCACTCCTATGCTGATTGTAAACTTTATGGTTTTCAAGTTTAGTTTAACTGAATGGTGCAAGTAAATCTAGAACATAGACCTGCAATATGTCAACAACATAAAAATATCTATATTGATAGATATAAATACACACATGAAGTATATTAATATATATAAATATAGACCCCCTTTTTGCTGGTTTTAAGCCGGCTTATACTCGCTATTCTAATGAAAAATTTAAACCCCTGACTGGCACGGTATGATGTAATATCTCGGTTATTATTGTTTTTGTTTTTTAAGACCAATAATAATCATCCACAAACAGATAACCCGTTAAGGTTAGAAAGCATAAACTAAAAGCTTGCTGGAAAATGCAACCCTTCCACTTTCTAATCACCAAGTGCCCAATGTGGGAAGGTGAGAGCATATGGTGAATAGGGGATTGTTGGAACTCAAATCTGCTGAAAAGATAAAGTGAACACAATCCTGGGCGACAATCCAGCCTCTTCCACTTATCCAACGGGAAAGCAAGAAACTTGGCGGTGAACAAGCCAAGAGAAACATACAGTAAACACAAATCACTCTAACGGGATATTTCAACAAGAAGACTGAATTACAAAACTCAACTCGACTGCTTATGCAGCAAGAGGACCATTACAACCAACCATCACTCGATCGCTTATTTAGCGGGAGGACTGAACTACAATATAACTGATATTGGCGGCAAGCCAGCCTCTTCCACTTTTCAGCGAGATGAGAGTTTACAAGCCAGAGCTGGTTAGTAGTAATACTACTTAACCTTACAAAAATAAAGAGAGTGAGAGTAGAAGAGTAATGTTGAACATCCAAATAATAAGCATGAAATTCTGCTAACATCAAAACTGCAGGCTGGAAACGCAAAACCAACAGCCTATGAACCAACTAAAACACTCATAACTCTCTCAATACTCACCCAATTCACCCCAAAACAGTTCTAAATCAATACTATACTGGCAACAATGAAAACAAACCCAAGGAAAGCTATCAAAACACTCCTATTTATTTGGCTTGCTTCCCAATGCACCTCCTAAACCCAATGCCTAACTAGAGATTTTCAATTTGAATTATAAAATTCCATACTCAATGCAAGGTGCTAAAAACTTACAAGATGAATCGCCAATAGCAGAAAAGATGAATGGTGGAATCGCCTGGCCAAGAGCTACGAGCAAAATATAGTTTAAGCCACTCCACGACCAGCAACCAGAAAACACTCCAATCCCACACTAAACACTCCACAATTTGCAAAACCCACTCACTAACAGCACTGGAAACACCAAGACACGGCTAGGTACTATCTTCCAGGTACAAAACTGAGACTTAGTTAGGAAGCCACACTTCGAAGCTTAAATTTTCAGTCGCCAAACCGGCAACATAACGATGCAATTTTCATAGATAACCAAAATGAGAGACAAATTCAAATGCAAATGCTCACAAATTCAACTTTCCCATTTACATTTCATTTACCCAAGTGGACCCCAAGGATGGCGCCATACTTCAAGTCAAACTCCACGCCAAGCAAGCATGGACCACGATTTTTGACTTAGCCATTACTTTATTGAATAAAATAACATCTCTCATTTTTTAATATTGGCGTCCCCACTTCCAAATATAAATAATTTGCCTAGCACTTAGGAGACATGATGTTATGCACAATTTTCAAAGTCATTAATCAGTAGCAAAAATAATTAAACTAATTAAATATTAAACCTTACGATAAGGAAGTAATATTTAATTACATCACTTATGACTTCAATACTGATTATTAGCAAAACTAGGATGAAGTTGAGCAAGGGAGACCACTGAACTGTTGCAGGATCAGGACCTTGTCCACTGTCAAAAATAGAAACACTCTATACTGCCACTTACTATAAATAGTAAGTCATGAACTACTACTCGGAAAAGCTTGATCTTCGCACCCAGTGACAGAGCATGGAAAGCTCAATAGGATAGTATCACCAAAACAGCCAACCCCTGCCTTACTAAAAATAGGAAGTTCTCGCCTCATCAATATTGGGACCTAGTTCTTCATTTCACATAGCCTACGGGTCTCCAAAAATAGGCTAATGGACCACTGGAAGTACATCAATGAGAAGGGGACATTACAATCCGGCCTCCCCAAATTTGCTTGTCCACAAGCAACTGCAAGGCTAGATGCAGTAAAATCTACTCATTTTCCCATGTAGCATCCTCTACTGGTAAATTTTTCCATTTGATCAAGTATTTTTTGATCCCCATGACTTTGAATTCCTCAACTTCCTTTGCCACTAGTGCCCTCTTAGCAACAATCCTTTCATCAATGAAACTGTGGGTCGCCCCTGTGTCAATGAGAGCAATGACACAATGCTCTCCAATCACACCTCGAACTCTAAAGGACTCATTAGTGTGAATGCTCGAGAGTTTAGCAACCACTCCTCTGTCTTCTGACCCAGTTTCAGACCCTTCAGGAGCCTCTTCATACTCGCTGTCCTCAACTTCAGTTTGTTGTTCTGAAATTTCAGAATCTAATCCATCCACAAAATAGCACTCCATCTGATGCAGATTGCCCTTCCCATGACACTTATGTCCTGGGGCCCAAGATTCTTTTCAAGAATAACAAAGATTCCTCCTTCGAAGCTCTTGACGAAACTCATCATCCATTCGCGAAGGGAACCTCTTGGTCTGATTTGTCAGCTGCTTCTTATCCTTTCTGAAAGGAAAATGCTTCGACTGAATTTTATTCCTTGGGGCAGCCAACTCCATGCTTCGAGATTTCTTAATAGCTTCTACCAAAGTGGGCGGGTCAAATGCTTTAACCCAACCTTTCAAAGGTACCTCGACTCCTTCAATGAAAAGGACAACTAACTGCTTCTCAGAGATGCTACTTACCATAACTGA
Organism: Cryptomeria japonica; assembly: GCF_030272615.1. Taxonomy (NCBI): domain Eukaryota; kingdom Viridiplantae; phylum Streptophyta; class Pinopsida; order Cupressales; family Cupressaceae; genus Cryptomeria; species Cryptomeria japonica. Next base: position 172,969,865 of record NC_081406.1, on the reverse strand, counting down.
TAAATTTTGGGACTTAGTTACGTAAGTGCCCAACGAACCTTGTTGTTTGAGTTCAGCAAATTCTCTGAATTTCGCCTCTGGATCCTTTGTGTCGAATCTCTCAATCAGCGTGTTAGTGAAATCTGCATAGGTGGTGATCATGTTATGTCCAAGGGTGACCAACCCATGGTACCATGATTCGTGGGCCACTCCATCCAAGTGCAAGGTAGCAAACTTGATGGCATCTTCTATCGGCATAGGCCTCAAGGACAAGTAATTGTCCAACTTCTGGACCCATGCTCTAGCTGTGCTTGTAGTGCTTCCATCAAAGTGTGCTAGAGTCACTCTTCGAAGAGCTTGTTGATAGTCTCTTCCGGCAGCAAATCTATTTTCATTTTCTGATTCATAAACTGATCCAAAGTAAGGATATCTCGGTTCTCACCAAGGAGAGAAGCATAATCCATGTAGCTGTTTCTTATTTCATAGGTATCTTCGTTTCAGCTTGTTGTACTTCTCTTCGCGGGAATACAAGTTGTAGATGTCTTGGGGCTGAACCTCCATTGTTGCTCCAGTTGTTACTCCCATTTCCATTGCCTATAGGAGCATTGGAAGTGTTGGCTTCCGGTCCATTGTTGGGTTGGTTAGGGGTCCCAACAACGTTCTGCTTAAGTTTGGCCAACAGTAGAGACATCATGTCCATCATGGCATTGAATTGTCTCTCAGCCTTCTTATCAAGCGCCTCACTCGGTTCTGTAGTCTTGTCTGCTCACAAGCTTATGCACTTTGGTTCTACGATGTGGGGGACAAGACCATATTGGAACAAGTGTCGCTCTGAACTAACAAACATGATCAACTAAATAAGGTCTCCAACTACTTTTCACAGTAAGTACAGCGGATACAAAGTGGCCAATCTACAACAATTGATCTCAAATGACACACTGATGGCAATGCAAACAAATAAGCAACGTTTAGAAAATGTAATCAATAACCCCCACACCACATCATTATAGCTTCAACAACGATTCACAATATTCCGTGAAGAGGTCATTGAGAAACTTCTCGGTGCAAAAGATTACTGGTATAGATATGAATGGCAACATTTGGGGACTGCACATGTACATGGATTCCTTAAGTTGCAAAATGCACCGGACATGGATAAAGTTGATTGGGATAACAATACAGAAGTTGAACATGCAAGAAAATTCTTCGATAAGTATGTCAATGCTTAGAACCCTTGCGATGCATCTTGTAGGAACAACACAATATATCGCGCTTTAACAAAAGATCCATGCTTGCTAGACACAACTCAGATCTTCGCTATAGACCCCTTTGGTGACTATGAAGAGATAATCAACCATGTCCAAAGGCACACACAATGTAGAGAGGGAACATGCTTAAACAAGAAGGGGAAAAAACTAGAGTGTCGATACAAGGCTCCATGGAAAGAGCAAATTGTATCCACCTTATCATGTGACGGTAATGGTAAGAAACATTATGGACTTGCAAGAAATGATGATAGGTTAAACATACACAATCCAGAAATGCTTTTGATATGGATAGCCAACATAGATTGCCAACTAGTTACCTCACGGGCTCTTGTACTAAAATACATTGCCAAGTATGTATCAAATGCGGAAAGAGCATTTGAGTCTCATATTGATATGTTAACAAGAATATCTGTAACCCAAAAAACAAATGTTCAGCCCTCACAGCATATCAAAAATTCCAGGTTGAAATTGTAGTGGAGCATGATATAGGGGCACAGGAAACATGTCATATGCTTCAAAAATTCCCGATTGTTGTTTGTAATCGACGATTCACATCTTTGAATGTTGGACGGAAAGTGTTCCATCGAATAATAAAAAGAACAAATGAAAGCCAATTCCAATCTAGCTATATACATTCATACATTAATCGACCTCGAAAATCAGAAACAATAATTGTAGTCGAGTCATCAAGATCCTTCTCGTATTTTGCGCATCGTAAAGGATGCAACTGGAAAGCCAGACATGTAAAAGCAATTGTCAATGTTTTTCCAAAGTTCTACAACATCCCAAAAGAGGATTCCGACCACTTTGAAACATTTTGTTGGAGCGAGCTACTATTGTATAGATATTTCCGAAGTATAGAAAGTGACATAGGACTTACCAAGGATACAATAATCACAAATTGGAAGCAAATGAGTTCAACCAAATATGATGTATGGCATGTTAATCACACCAGGGATCTAGAAGTAAGCACTGAACAAGAAGATAGTCATACTGGGATGGACACAACAGACACAATAGACCTAACTAAATGGCAACTTTTTTCACAAATGGACCGCTCAAATAATGTCGTTCTAAATGAACTTGAGATGCTTGGCAAGCATGAGTATGATACCAACCACATATTGGATCAAATTGTTGTGCCCAAGGCCCTTCATGAAGTTGCCGCACAATTCCAAATGATGAAGAAGGCATCCAACCAAGAACAGACTGTGCCAGCAAACTTTGATGTACCGAACTATACATTGTCGTTGAACCAAAAACTGGCACTCACAATTATTACCCACCACAACAGACATTCCTTAGAGAAAGCACTACGCATGATCATTCAAGGGACAACAGTTATAGGAAAATCTTACCTGACTGCTTGCATAAGAAAAGAACTTGAAAGTAGGGGATCACAACAAAAAAGCCAGTTGTTGATGTTAGCTCCTACAAGGGTTTCTACATTTAACATGCATGCATCAACTATACATTCAATGGTAATTGCACCAAGTTGTGGTACCAAAAAGGTGCCACTTTTTATCTTTTCATAAAAATGTGTCATTCGCATGAAAAGGTTGTCCAAACCTACAGGTAGGATGCCCAAGGCAAATCCAACCCAAAGAGTTGGTATTCTCCCAAGCAAACCATTTGGCGATCATCAAATATGGCACTCGCCAAATGCAAAATTTTGAATTTTCACATTTGGCGCACGCCAAATGTGAAGTCATTTTTTTGCATTTTGCGAGCGCCAAATGTTCTGCATTGTCCAATGTGAAGGTTTTGTGTGTGTAGATTTTCCAATATGGGCACAAGTTATATCCACCACTAAAGGAGAGTATACATGAAATATAACATTTAAGTATATCTCTATAGGACTTATAATGTAGATTCTAGTTTTTAGAGGATCATATAGAATTTCAAACAGTCAAATTTCAGTAATCAACATGCTCCTATTAGCATTCTTTAGCTATGTATCTCACTCTCTTTATCTTCCCCAAACTCTAGACCTATCTTTCTGACTTCTCTATCCTTGACTCTCTCTCTCTCTTCTCTCCCCTACCACTCCTTTCTCTTGGTCAGTACATATCCCTTTTATCCTCTCCCCCCATATCTAGGGTTGTCCCTCCCTATATTATTACCCACCGTTATCTCCCCCTCTAGGTTTCTCACTTATCAAATTGTCCACCCTCTAGTTCTCTCCCTCCCTCTCCACCTTTCACTCCCTTCTCCTTAACCCTATCTATTTAACTCTCTCCATCTTTTCTCCCTCTCCAAACCTATCTATCTCCTCGTTATCTAGGTCTCTCACTCCCTCCATGTCTACCTCTCTATCCATCTCGTCTTACCCATCTCGTTGTTCTCCTATCTCTTCTATTCTCCCTCCCTCCCCTGTCCAGGTCTCTACCTTTCCATCCCACCCTCTATAGGCTTCTCCCTCCCTTCCTCTCCACCTATCTACCTCTGCATATAAGTCTTGTTACCCACCTCTGTTTATCCTCCTCTATCTATCTCACTCGTCTCTGGCCATATAGGTCTCTCACCTTTCTATATGCCCCCTCTATAGTTCTATTTGTCCCTCTCCACCTCTCTCTCCCTCCTCCTTAACCCTATCCCTTTATGAACTCCCTCCTTTTCTCTTCCGCCCCTAACCCCTTTATCTCCTCCTTCCATACATCTCACTCCCTCCACATCTACCTCTCCATCCATTCCCTCTTACTCCTCTCTGTGTCCTTCTATCTCTTCTCTTCTCCCTCCCTCCAATCTCTAGGTCTCTCCATTCCTTTCTTACCCTCTCCCTCTCTACCTCCGCATCCATACATACCCCCATATATATCTCACTCCCCCACTTTTTTATTCTCTCTTCCTCTTTTCTTATCTCGCTCTACATTCTAGGTCATCAACTCTCTCTCACCTCTCTAGATTTATCAGTTCCTTCTTCTCCACCTATCTACCTCTGTATCATGTCTCATTACTCACCTCTCTCTTCCCCCCTCTATCTATCTCATTCCTCTCTCTTGTCATCTAGGTCTCTCATCTCCCTCCCCCTTTACCCCTATTTATTTTTAAACTCTCTCCTCCTTTTCTCTCTTTCCCCCCACCTCTCTATATTCTCCTTCCCTAAGTCTTGTAGTCCCCTCCATTTCTACCTCTCCCTCAATCCCCTTATATTCTTCTCTTTCTCTCTTCCCCTCCATCTCCCTCCCCCTACCGGTTGTCAGATCACTCTCTCTGATTCTTGGCCTCTCTTCTCTCTCTCTCTCTCTCACAGTCTCCCAACTTACTGCATCATGCTTGGATGTTGTCTTGTTCTAACACAGCTCACCGGTTTGCTTAATTGTTGGACCTGCTACAATTATACCAGTACTCATTAATCACTATAAATTAAATCCGCTCACCGCTTTGCTTGCTCACTCACTTTGCAACTTTCTAAGAATAAATTATATGGCAAAAATGATCCTTCTTTGCACTTAAGTTCTTTTTACTCTTTTTCTTCTCTACAAGCATCAACCTTCTCTGTTTCGAGCTCATGTATTTATATTCATGGTTTCCCACCAAGAACGCATTCAAACACTGCAGTGTTACGTTTTCCTTTTTCAACTAAAGTTGAATCCCCAATGATATGATTTGCTTTTCAGGGATATGATCTTTATAACAACGTTCAATCACCAACTGAACTTTACATTCCAATGTGCGATTTCTAAATCTGGAGTTCTGCACCACGCTTTTCTACTTCCCTTTGTCGCTCGCCATTAATGGATTTGTTGTTTCCTTCACCTAACAGGTACGAAAATCAAATCTTCTTGTAAGATCAATGCGATTGCTTTTCCAGCTTGCCTTCCTCGTCGTAATCTTCTGGCATCCTCTGTCACTGGCGCTTCTCATAAAAACTGACCTATCTGCAAATTTGTTACCTCGATGCACACTCCACCAACCTGTGTTGTACGTCCAGCTGTCATGCTTGTCGACATCCACCTTTACTTGAATTCCTATGTCGGTTTGAAATACTTTGTTGACCCAGGTTGATTATCGGTTTAGCTTATCTCACTGATATGACCATCAACCATCCTTTCAGTTCTGTTCACCGATTGTCCATTGGTTGTGGTGCCTTAATTACACTGAAATAGTCTTCATTCCAGTTTATCCCTTACCAATAAGCTTTCTTTACCGGTCGATGACCTGAATCATGTGTACCGGTAGCCTTCCTTTGGTATGCTCACTCTTATGTGTATCACCATCATATCGGTCACCACTTCTAACTTATCGGTGACCTTGCCAAGCCGATTGACATCAATTACAACTTAGTGCCAAATTGCCAACAATCTCCTTCTTTGGCATTGATATGAACTTACAACAAGAGAATCTCCCCCTTTGGTATTGTACACTCCCCCTTTGATCCATACCGAGCTCCCCCTGAACTACATGAATCCTTCCTGTGACAGAACTCCCAACTTGTGTCGGAGGTACTCAAAGGTGCTCACCAGTAATGGTTTGGTGAAAATGTACGCTATTGGTTCGCCGGTAGGGACATAATCCATCCTTACCTCTTGTCCTTCAACCTTCTCTGTGAGAAAATGATACTTGATAGCAATGTGCTTTGTTCTGGAATGCATCACGAGATTCTTCGCTATGTTGATTGCACTCAATTTATCACACCGGATGAGAATAGGATCAGTGATGTCCACCTGGATGTCCTTGAGAGTCTGCTTCATCCAAAGCACCTGAGACCAGCATGTAGCAGCAGCAATGTATTCTGCTTTAGCAGTTGATAGAGACACTGAGTCCTATTTCTTGCTATGCCATGAGACCAACCGGTCACCTAGGAATAATGCACCACCACTTGTGTTCTTCCGATCATCAATGCAACTTGCCCTATCAACATCAGTGTATGCTTCCAAGATGAATTCCCCTTGTTTAGGGTACAACAATCCATAACTGAGTGTCTGTTGTAGGTACCTAAAGATTATGCTTACAACATTCATATGTGACTGCTTAGGTGCAACTTGGAATCTGGCCACCATGCATATTGCATGTACTCTATCTGGTCTAGAAGCAATTAAATACAATAGACTACCTATCATGGATTTGTACAAAGTCTAATCAACAATCGGTGATTCATCATTCTTGCTCAATTTACTCCCGATCACCATAGGGGTACTTACTGGTTTGCAATCCTCCAGTTGAAATTTCTTCAACATATCCTTTGCATACTTGGTTTCTGAGATAAAGATTACCTTATCTTGCTATAATACCTACAAACCAAGGAAGTATGTCAATTCACCAAGCATTGACATCTCAAATTCTAACTACATCTAATTAGCAAATTCTTTGCAGAGGGTGTCTTTATTGCCTCCAAAGATAATGTCATCAACATACACAACCACGATGATCATGTGGTTTCCATCTTTCTTTATGTACAAATTGTTGTCAACACTCCCCTTTTAAATCCTTGCTCCTTCAGGTACTGATCCAATCTCGAATACCATGCTCTAGGAGCCTGCTTTAAGCCATACAAGGCCTTCTTCAACCAACACACAAATGTTTCATCATCATGCAACAAAAACCCTTCTGGTTGGTCCATGTACACTTCTTCCAAATTTCCATTTTGGAAGGCGGATTTTACATCCATTTGATATACTTTATAACCCTTGTAGGCAGACAAGGCTAGAAACATTCTAATTGCTTCTAGTCTAGCTACCGGTGCAAAGGTTTCTTCAAAGTCAATTCCTTCTACCTGAGAGTATCCTTTGCACACTAGTCTAGGTTTATGCCTAACAGTTTGACCTTCTTCATTCATTTTGTTTTGGTAGACCGATTTAGTGTCAATGATGTTCTTATCTTCTGGTCTCGGGACTAATTCCCAAGTCTTGTTCTTCTCAATTTGTTGTAGTTCTTCTTCCATGCCATCCATCCATTCTTGTCTTTTGCTGACCTCATTCAATGTTTTAGGTTCTACTTCAGTCATGAGGCAAAGGTTGACTTGTTCATCATTTCGAGCAAGTCTTCTTCTAGTATGCACACCATCACTCTTATTTCCCAGAATTTGCTGTTCCAGGTGATTCAGCGGCACAAAGAGGTTGGGAGCCTTCTTTGATGCTTCTTTTCGTTCATTTTCTGACTGAGCTTCATCACCTTTATCACCGGAATCATCATACCGATTAACCTGAATGTAATGTCCCTACTAGTTAGGGATCACTGTCCTGCAAAATACATTGTTAGAATACAACAAATATATATATATAACTAATCCAACTTGCAATTTAACTTTAAAATACTTAATTAACACTAATCACAATTCTTATCTAATAAAAAGGATACAAATGCCATACGAAGATATGTCCTTAGGCGGCCATGAAACTCGCCTTCTTGTAACTCATCTTGGTTCCAAGCCATCCAGGAAATCGAAGGTGAATTTGATTCCTGTCACCATCTAGGAAATCAAAGGATAATTCGATTCCTGTCTTAGGTGTAACTACTTACACCCAAGCCATCCAGGAAATCGAAGGTTAATTTGATTCTTGTCTTGGGTGTAATTTCTTACACCCAAGCCATCCAAGGAAGACCATATGTCAATTCCTTGCCTTGGATGATGCATCCCATCATCCAAGTCTACCAAAGGGGACCGACCAGATCCGTCTCTTCTTGGATGAAATTTGTCAACCAAGCCATACATATATGTATATAGATATTCAGTATATACTGCCTACCAAAGATTATCATAATCCCTCCATTAGGCTAAGGAAGTTTCCTCCCTATAGCCTCCATCATACAATCACATTTATATTACATTTTACAATTTATTACTATTTTCCATTTCATAATCTACATTTACATGTTCCTAACTTAACATGTATTCCATAACGTATATTCAGGAAACATCCATTATCATATATTCACACTTATTTATTAACGTATATTCCTAACTATTCATTAATATGTATTCATTAACATATATTTTCACATATTCATTAACATATATATTAAATATGCATTAATTACATTCATTAACATATATATTAAATGCATTAATTTCATTCATTACATATGTATTAAAATATTCATTCATTAATGTATATATTAGAATATTAATTACTTATATTCATTAATATATACAGTTAATAAGCATTAACATATTAATTACTTATATTAATTAATATATACAGTAAATAAGCATTAACATATATTAATTCATTACTTACCTGTTCTATTCGCAGCAGTAGGTTCTGATCTGTGGTTGCCTCTGCTGATCGTAGTCTCTCCTTATACCTTTCGCTGCCTCCTGCTCCCTTCAATCTTCCTGCGGGGGTAATCGAGGGGGGGAGGGGGGGGGCTCGTTATATAGTTTAATTACATTGTGCGGGGCTTATTACATCTTGAATATGGGTGTTTTAAATACATTAAATATTACATTGTCATATACTAAATATTGCCAATTTAAATATATTAAATATTAAATAATACTTTTCTTTATTATTATATATTAAATATATTCCATTTATTTTTAATATATTACTTATATTATCATATTAATCATTTGTTTAATTAATCCATGTATTAACATTATTAAATAATTTTACATCAGGTGATACCATAGGGGTTATCACAGTCCCCCTGTCTCAATTTTGCTTGTCCTCAAGTATCTTTAGATCTTCCTCTTTTTCCCAAGTAGCATCCTCATTTGGGAGATTCTTCTATTTAATCAGATATTCGGTAATGGTTTGGTTCCTAAGCTCTTATTTCTATGTATCTAGAATGATCTCAGGGTAAAAGTTGAGTTTCCCTTCATCATCTTGGGGTGGTAGTTCACTGCAAGGAGCCAAGTGTTGCCCGAGAACCTTTTTGAGTTCAGTTACATGGAACACATTATGTATTTTACCGTCTTTGGGGAGTTCTATTTCATAAGTTACTTCTCGAATCCTTCGAATTACCTTATAGGGTCCATAGAACCCGGGTTTCAATTTTTCAGCCCCATTCTTCTTGAGGCAAGATTGCTTATATGGTTGTAGCCTCAAGAACACCAAATCTCCGACCTCAAAAGTCCTTTCTGTACTCTTCATGTTTGCATAGATCTTTTGGTGATTTTGGGCTTGTTGTAAATTCTCTTTCAAGGTCTTCATGATATCCTTACTCTATTGAACAAAATATTGTGCTCTTGGTACTCTGCTTTCTTGGTTTATTAGTTCTCCAAAGCTTGTTGCCTCATAGTCGTACAAGGCTTGAAAAGGGCTCATCCCTATTGACATGTGGTGTGTCGTGTTGTAACAATGTTCTCCTAGGTTTAACCACTTGACCCAGGCTGTCTGTTGCCCTGTAACATAATTCCTTAGGTAGCACTCTATCCATTTGTTCACTCTTTCAGTTTGCCCATCAGTTTGAGAATGGTAACATTATTAAATAGTTTTACATCAGGTGATACCGTAGGGGTTATCACACTGAGGTTGACTTCCTTCGTGCATATCCTCATCAACTTTTACATGGACACTCTCAATGACTCTTCTTAGTCTTTTGTTGTAGCATTTTTAGGCCTTGCTATTAGATGAGTAACCAAGGAAGATTCCTTCATGACTTCTGGAGTCAAAGCTTCCTAGACCATCCATCTCTCTCTTGATAAAGCACTTGCTTCCAAATACTTTGAAGTATTTGACTAATGGCTTCCGGTCATACCACAACTCATGAGGTATCATTTTGTTGTTTGTTCTTAATTGAACCCGGTTCAAAGTTTATGCAGCAGTATGAGCAGCTTCCTTCCAATATGTGTCTGGTAGACTGACCTCATTTAACATGGTTCTGGCCATCTCCTTAATTGTCTTGTTCTATCTTTCTACCACACCATTTTGTTGTGTTGTCCTAAGGGCTGAATATTGTCTTCTAATTCCATGTTTTTCACAATAATCTTCAAACTCATTTGATGTGAACTCTCCACCTCGGTCTGATTTTACACATTTTAACTTGCACCCACTTTCCTTCTCCACCATTTTCCTAAAGATCTTGTATCTGTCAAATGCTTGTGACTTATCTTGCAAGAAGGTGACCCAAGTGATTCTTGACTAATTATCAATAAAGAACATAAAATATCTTTCATCGGGAAGAGCTCTTGTCCTAGTTGGACAACACATATCTATATGCACAATCTCAAGTGGTCTGGAGGTGTTGTGCTCTTTTGTCCTGAAACTCATTTTAGTTTGTTTTCCTTTCACACATTCACTACAAAATGTGCTTACCGGTTTGATGATGAGTGAAATATTTCTAACACACCCCTTTCTGCTCACTATAACTTAGTTATCAAAGTTTACGTGGCCTAATCTTCAGTGGCACAACCAACTTTCATCAACCTGTCCTATCAGGAATTGGGAATCATAACATTCCTTCTGATTATAAACATTTCCATTTGTCCTCTTTCCTTCTGCCACAACTTGACCGGTACTGTCTTTCTTTATCTGGCAACCGGTTGAGTCAAAGATGAGTTTATAACCTTTGTCACACATCTGACTCACACTCAGCAGATTGTGCTTTAGGCCTTCCACATAATATACATCATGTGCCTTCAATTTCCCATCAATACTTAGAGTACCTTTTCCCTTTATTTTGATGGATGAGTTGTCTCCAAATCTTACTGAACCACAATTCTAGTCTTCAAGTTTGATGAATTTCTTTTTGTCACTTGTCATGTGGTTGGAGCAACCACTATCTACAACCCATAGATTTTTCCTTTCAGCATTTAAGGTACTCTGCACTATCAAACTTGATTCAGCCTTTTCCTTTTCTTTTTCAAAACATACCGGTTTGGTTTCCTTCTTTTTTTCAGCTGGAATTTTGTACTCAGATTCAACTACTGGTTCTTGATCAAGATTTGTCTTCCTCTGCTTGATTTTCTTGGCTTTACAAAGCCTTCCTATGCATCCAAACTCTTCACAGTTATAGCATTTCGCATTTTTCGTTTAAAGATAAATCCTTAACATTATTGTGGGGCACTGTTTTATTCTTCCAACATTCATATCCCAGAGTGCATTAAATGGATTTCTACTTTCATAACTCATGGAGGGCTTATTGGTAATCTACAATCAGCTATTCTATGCCCAAATTTGTTACACCGGTAACAATAACCATGAAAGTTAGAAACGTACCGGTTAGGTTGCCTTGGTCCTACAAAGGACTGCCTCATCGGAGGTCTTCCCTTCATATTATTGACTCTGGTGAATCCTTCATGGTCAACTCTTCCATTTCTCCTTGGATCTGCATGTCGATACAATGAGTGTGGCCTCCGGTTCATTGCTTGTGTACACCGGTTTGTGTGGCAATTTCAAAAAGCATCCACATATGTCTTTTTAAAAGTATCCTTGCCTACAGCGAATGTCCTCTTTTCTTCACCTTTATTTGAGGAGGTGAACTTTATTTCTTTATTGGATGTGTCTTTGTTGTTTGAACTTTGACATTCTTCAAAGCCTAAGCCACTGATATCTTTGGATTGCTTCTGTTTGCTCAACATCTTCTCGAAGGTTTTAGTGTTGCCTTCATACTTGCTCCTTACTTTCTTCAAACTCCTTTCTGACGTTTACTGTTTCTGCTTCCAGATCTTGATGCTCCTTTTCCTTTTCATCAGGTCAGAGGATGTAACTTCACATATTCTCTCAGTTTCCTCCAACTGCAATTTCAAGTCAGATATGACTTCACTGGACTCATCCAGGGATTGCTTCAAACGACCTTGCTCATCTAGTGCTGCGTGCTTGACCTTCTGGAGTTATCTTCTTGTTTTCCTCAGTTCATCAAGAGCACTTATAAGCTCTCCTTTTAAATCCACTTCAGCGTCAATATCCTCTTCTTCCTCATTTTCAACAACTAGTTCATCAAATGCAATAAAGAGGTTAACTTTTCTGTCATTCTCATGGCAGTCATCTTTTGATGCACTTTCTTCGTCTATGGCATCATCTTCAATAGTATAGAGGTTGTTCTGCTTCTGGTAGCCTCCCCTTCCTTGCCGGTAGACATTTCTTTCTCTATCTTTCCGAGCAGATTTGCTAAACTCTCTTGACTCATCTCCACTGGTTTCATTGGAAGGACATTTTGGAGCAAAGTGTCCAACCTTACCACAGTTGAAACATTTGAGTGGTAGCTTTCCTTTATACTTGCAAGATTCTCTTTTCATCTTTCTGACAAAGTTTACTACCTCTGCGTCAGAGTCTTCACTGGATCCTTTATGAGCAGCTATTTCTTTGCCCTTTTGGGTGGTGTTGAACGTTGCTTCTTTTCTTAAACAAGCATCACCGGTTGTTCTCATCTCATAGGCTGTTAGTGAGCCAAATAGTTCATCCATTGAAAAGATCATCAGATCCTTGGCTTCTTCTATGGCAGACACCTTTGTATCATACTTAGGTGTAAGAGACCTAGGTACCCCTTCGATAGTATTCGCAGTTTCATCAAAACTATGAAGATAATCTGCAAAGCTTTTCATCATCCTTCATCTTGATGCCTTGAAGTTGCCCCCTTTGTGCTTGCAGCTTGGCCTCTTTGACTTTTGCATCTCCTTCAAATAATCTCTGCAGTTTATCCCACGTTTCCTTGGCTGATGCATAGTGCATGACTTTCACAAACTCATTATCAAACAGTTCGCTCAAGATAGCATGTTTGGCCTTTGCGTTGTTCTCATATCCCCTTTTGGCATCCAAATCAGTGGGAAGAACACTAGGAACAGCATATGCATTCTTCACAGACATCCACACATCAAAACCAAGGGAGGAAATATAGGTCTCCATTCTTCTACTCCAGAAGGCATAGTTGGATCCATCAAACTTGGGGGCTTTTGAGGAAGCCGACTCATTTCTTTTCATTGTGTTCTAAGTCCAGAATCTACCCAAGGTTTCTAAAAAATAACCAAGAACTTGGCTCTGATACCAATTGTTGAACACAGAGTACCACTGAGAGGGGGGTGCATTAGTGGTTCCTAAACTTTTTCCTTCTTAAAGCAACTTCAGAATATCGATTATTATCTAAAGCACCAAACAATCAAACCGGTAAAGCAAAAAGGAAAACCAAAGAGAACAATCACATAAATGCAACTCACAACACCAGATATATTAGGAAAACCCAATATAGAAAAAACCTCGGTGAGAAAAGTTGTTGGAGACTACTGCTCCAGTCTAGCCTCACAAGTAAAACACTAGATTACAAAGATTTAGGGCACCAATCCCTACACAAAGCTCCAACTTGGTGATGTATATATTTAAACATAACTTAGATACAGTTATGGCTTCTTGTTGCAAATGAATTATGGAACTCTTGATCAAATGGCTTACTGTCGGTTGAGAGTCTTTTCTTCCCCACTAGATCTCACACTACAGGTTGTGAGCTCTCTCTCTCTCTCTCTCTCTCTCTCTCTCTCTCTCTCTCGCAACTTACGGTGTCACGCTTGGGTGTTGTCTTGCTCTAACACACCTCACCGGTTTGTTGAACTGTTGGACCTGCTAGAGTTATACCGGTACTCAATCACTGTCGGTTAAACCCTCTCACCGATTTGCTTGCTCACTCACTCTGCAACTTTCTTAGAATAAATTCTAAGGCAAAAATGATCCTTCTCTACACTTAAGCTCTCTTTTCTCATTTTCTTCTCTACAAGCAACAACTTTCTCTATTTCGAGCTCATGTATTTATATTCATGGTTTCCCGCAAAGAATGCATTCAAACACTGTCGTGCTAGGTTTTCCTTTATGACAACTTTCAATCATCTATTGGACTTCACATTCCAATGTGCGTTTTCTAAATATGGAGTTCTGCACCACGCTTTTATGCTTTCCTGTATCAATCGCCATTAATGGATTTGTTGTTTCCTTCACTTAACAAGTACGAAAATCAAATCTTCTTGCAACATCAGTGCGATTTCTTTTCCAGCTTGCCTTTTGTTGATGTGTCTTTTGTACACGACCAAACACAGAATAAAATACCCAAAGGTATCTTATCCTCTCTTGAGTAAAGTTTCTGAATGCTGAAGATATCGCAAAAAGGATCAATCGGAGAAACTTCAAGGTTTTGTTATGTAGGTTCTCTACTCGTAGATAAGCACCAGTGGTCGTTGTGTTTACTGCTTTTCAAGGGGCCTTACGTACTTTCAGGGAAAGCTTGTTCGTGCAACTACTTTTCAAATGAGGAAACAGGATTCTCCTAATACTAACTAATGTTTCAAAAAAAGATCAAAAGACAAAGGTTTTAAGGAGGCGAAACTAAACTAATCCTAAGAATGACTCAGTGATGATTGGTCTTGATAGAACTCTATCAATTTTAGTATTGCCAAAAGATTACAACTCCACTGGAATTGGTGCAATCTTCTAAGGGGATTCAATGATTTTCAAATCACTAAGGGGATAGATACTATCAGTAAGATACATATTAATGACTTCAACAATGATTGAACTCTTTAAACAATCTCAATGTTTCCAATTGACCACACAGGGCATTCTTACAATCAGTAAGGAGCTAGTGGTTTGGAATGTGAGTCTCATCAAAGATCAAGCACAACATTCGTCCTTCAAACTTAAAATTTAAATGCTATCTCTACTAAGAGTGATTCAAGAAGACAAACAACCATGAAAATAGCCACAAGGATTGCAATAAAACACCATAACTTCAATATTTCATTGATTGCATAGCCAAATAAAACAACAATTGTTCAACTTCCTCTCTTCACTACTTATTTCTCTGTTGCTGACAATATTAAACTTATAAATTCTAATTCTCTCTCTCTAGCTTTCTAACTCTTGAAATGAAATGAGTGAGGGCTTATATAGCATTCTCAAATACAATGAACGGCCTGGATCAAAAGAAGATCAGCGGCTGAGATTTTGACACGTAAACCCTAATTAGGGTTTGTTACAAAAAAGGTACCCATTTAGATAAACATTATCAATCCATAGCCAATAGGAATTGGCACAAATAATGAGGAGACATAGCCCAATAGGAATTAAGTTGCCAAATCATTTTATAACAACTTTTCATCTCGAACTTTGTTCCCTTTCCTATGCTCTTTTCTAGCATATTCAATGAATGTGGACGTAATCTTTTCAATCTCAACAATGGGAATCTCAGGAAGATTCTTCATTCGTTCTTCCAAGTGAAGGACTTGATCAAAAGTTGTGAGAAGGGTCGCCTCCCATCCAGGCTCAAGTTCTTTTGTCTTCTCAATCAAGAACATAGTAGCATTCATCTGATCTCGTTGCCTTTCTGTGACAATGCTCTCTTCCTTGCAGAAAATGCTCTTGATCCTGCCTTCCAACTCTTGGACATCCACATCTGTCTCGATCCCTATCCTTCAATCAAGGATTGTACACAATACATCAAACACCTTGTCTTGAATAGGGTGGATGGTGTCTTCGACTCGGCTGCATCTGCTACTTGATATCTTCGAAAAGAACTTCCTTCATCTAGAGCAAAGTTTACCACTACAGAAGGCTATGGGCTTCTCCATCCATTATCTTCTCTTGTGCTAAAATCTGTCTCGATGTCCTTATCACTTGCAAGATCGGGATGTTAACGACTCTAGTATGAGTGAATGCATCCACAGTTATCATTAGATTATGGATGATCTCAAGGACTTGGATAGCTCGATGGATTGTCTTCATCATTCTTGTTGCAAATTCAATGGCTACCTTGTAAGATTCATCAATCCAAGAACTCATGAGTTGGACCAAGCTCTTTACCCTTTCTGCCTCATTTATTGATTCAAGAGGAAGTGCATGCAAAGGAGATATTGCTGGATCCTATCGTTTCAAAGGTTGATTTAGATGGCTCAAATAATTCCTCCAAACACTGACCTCTCTTTCTAGCTTCTTCTTCTTTTCCATTTCTTCTTTGAGTTTGTCATTAAGTGCTCTCATTGAATCAGTTGCTTCTTCCATAGGCTTCTCCGAGGTAAGTGGACCAAGATGAACTGTCTCTAAATCATATTCTTCTGCTAGAATCTCATCCTCATACTTGTCTACCACTGGTGTAGCTATCTGTACCTTTCTGGATCCTGCTTCATCTCTAATTACTTTTGACATCTTTGTGCCCTTCCTCTTTTCGATCTCTTCATGAGAATTTCTGTGAGACTTTCCAAGTCGAACACTTGTTCTCCCTCTTCGACCACAACTACCCTTGTCAGCCCTTCTTTTAGCCGATTTCGAATGGAAGACTTCCTTTCCCTCACTTGTATTTCTTTAGGCAGAGGTCTATCTTCCTTGAAAGGAGATTTTGCTTCATCATCATTCTTTTCTTCTTGTTGTTCATTAGCACCAACCTAGAAAGATTGACTCGATGAATGTTGAGGTGTTTGTCCTTTACCTTGTTTATCATTCTGCACCATGGATTCCATAGGCTCATCAATTTCATACACTATCTACCTTTGATCTTCTCCTTGACTTGCTTCCTTCTCATGCCTAGAAGATGTACTCGGTGGACGGTCAGGATTCAATTTTTGCCTCTTCTTGGAAGGTTCTCTCTTCTCAAGTCCTTCCTTTCTCTTCGATCCCTTGGAATGAGAAGCACTCTCACTCACACTTGCTTCTCCTTCCTCTATTCTTGTTTCCAAGGTGAATGTCATAGATAGATTTTGCTCTTTCAACTTTTGATGTTGTATGTCCACCCATCTACGAGTGCAAGTTAAAACGGGATCTATCAATGCTCTTAAGTCTACAACTTTGGGCTCATTCCAATCTACCTTCACTTCTTTATCTTCCTTCTCATAGGAAGATTGGAGATATCTACCATTGTCCTAGGCTTGATCGGCTACTCTATAAATTTTACATTTCGTGATGAGATCCAAGGGTAATCTGGAATGCATCTTTCTTTTTACCTCTACATCATCCTGAATATTCATCCAGAAGTCCTCTACTTGAAACTCATGCTTGTACTGCTTCCCGACTGTCTCTTCCATGTGACCATGAGGATCGAAATTCTCCCTTGAGGCAAAGGATGTGAACGAATATATAGATAATTCATTTTCTGCATCCTCTGCGGCTTGAGAGTTAGGGCATACTTCAATTGAACTCCCTAGAAGAATAGGTATAGGGATTCCATTTCCATGCTTATGTCTTCATGCTCTAGCATAGGCTACCAACTGTTTGGTCACCTCAAGTAATATTATCCTATCTGTAGGATACCTTGGCAACATATAGGGAGGTGAAGGGCATCCATGGACCCTGATATAGGTGAATTTTGCAAACTGAATGAACCATGCACCATGCTTCTTCACGAGTTCTTGCACCTCCGGAGATAATCGATGATGAATCCCTCCTTGCAATGTCCTGGTGATATACATCATGAAGGTGTCATTGATTAGCTTGTAATCATTCCTTGGCGGATGATGTAGTTGAACATAAGAATCACAAACTCTTATTCTCTGGGTCCTCTTCCAACAACTCCTCTGTGTGGTAGCCCTGCCTACTCAAAACTTCTAACTAACGAATACATGACATATGAACTCATGTGAAATGACTTGGTAGGGGCTAGCCTCCTCAACTGCACGTCTAGGTTATTACTAATGATTCTAGCCCAATTGAGCTTTCCTTTTCCTTGCACAATCACTTGTATGAAGAAGAACATCCATTTGTTGAAGAAGGCGACTTGAGAGGCACCAGTAACCCGATTGAGCATGGTTATCAAGTCCTTGAATTCTTCTTGGAAATCAATTTTGTGCCGCGTATTGGGAATCTTGTTCAAGCAAGGTCTACTTTTGAGCAACCAATTCTTGTTGATGAAGTTCAGACAGGAATCAGGATCATCCTCTTAGATAGACCTAGCTCCTTCCAGACTTTTGTAGATCATATCTCTCTACTCCGGGAGAGGAAAAGCTTCACTTATAGCTTCCTCTGAAAGGTAGGCTAAGACAATTCCATCATCAACTACGATCGTCTTTGAATGTGAATAATAGTGTCGGGCACATTCGATCATCAACTTGTGGCACTTGATTGCAAGAGGGAAACCTGCGGCCTTGATGATGCCACTCTCAATTATCCTCTTGGCAATAGGCAACGGCTTGCCGATGTAGGGTGTTTCCCTAAACTTCTTCACATTGAAGTTTCCTAGATTGGTGTCTCTGATATTGCTCCACTTGGACATGATCCTGGTCTCCAATTCATCGTTCTTCTGATCCTCCTTGATGAGAGCCTGTCGGGTAGGGGATCCACTAGCTTTGGGGTCGTCATTTGATAGCTACACAAAAAGCTTAAGTTAGGTTTGAGCATAATATCTTAAGGTAGGATATTTAAGACCTTTGAAGGAAATAAATAGATTATAATTTGAAAATAATGTGATAAATCCTTAGAATTATGAATTTTCAAATTAATATTAATTGTGAATTGAAATCAGATTGTGAAAGACTTAGCCTTACAAAGGATTGATATGGAAAATTAAATCAAATCTTGAATAAGCTTTCAAAAATCCGATTATACATACCTTTTCCTTGATTTCTAGCTATCAACCTTGAAAAAGGATAAAGGAAAATGAGAATTTGCTGGATAAGAGGTCTTTGATCTGAATTTCAGACTCTTCCCTTGGATGAATTAACCTTCAATCAGCTTCCAGCAAGGAGTTCGCCTTCAACCAGCCTTCAAGTATTCTCCAAAATCTGGAAATTAACCTTCAATCTGCTCAATTTCGCACCTCCAAATCTGCTCTTCTAATTCGAATGAGAGAAAATGAATGAATGAAATAAATAAAATAAAAACTCCTCTTCAACCTGGCCGACTTGATTTATAAAGCAAAAATGAAATGTCTTGAGCATTAAAGTGGGCGTTCTTTTATTTTTAGGATAATTTCAAAGCCTAAAGGTTGATTTTTTTTATTTTAAGGCTTAGAAAAAAAATAATTAATCAATTTATAAGTGCCTTAGCTCGTGTGAATTTGTCTTAGTCCCTCAAATGAGATTTAATTAGCAAATTTAGTGAAAAGATATAAGCCAGCCTAGTGGATGCTAAAGTTTGATCAAGGTTTGATGAAGGCGCATTCTCCATTGGCACTAGAATGTTCAAAGTATGAGGAAGGCTTAAATTATTCCAAGGAGGCTTGCTTGAACTTCCAACCTAGGTTTATTTACTGCATCTACCATCACCTTCACAACCTTGATCTGGTCATCATGTCTTTGTCTAGCCCAAATAAGGTGAAGGATAGGTATCTCCAAGGATTTCGCCCTGGACCCTTTGGAAGGGTCAGGAGCGATTTTCTTGATTAGGCCTCAATTACCCCATTTTTTATTCCAAAATCCTCCTGAAAGTGAGCATATGCTAGCTTTAGCTTAACAAAGCTTAGGGATCCATCCTTTTAGCTTCTGACATGGGCAAATTAGGTGATAATGAGAATTTCGCTCTGGACCCTTTGGAAGGGTCGGGAGCGAAATTTGTTCTCCAGGTCAAAACTCACCTTTGTTTGATTGACAACCTTCTCTAAGGCAATCTTCAAGGTCCATTCCTCTTGATCACTGGCTTGGCTCAACGTTATCTTGGAGGAAAACATGACTTCTTGTGAATTTCACTCTGGACCCTTTGGAAGGGTCAGGAGCGAAATTCACCTTTTAGGCTCAATTTCTAATCTAATTCACTTCGACTCATCTTGACTCCCTCATTTTGAATACACTTATCAACTTCGCAACAGTTGTTTAATCCTCACAAGGCCAAAAAAGGAAAATTCGCTCAAAAACCTATCCACAGGACCCATCCAGAATTTCGCTCTGGACCCTTTGGAAGGGTCAAGAGCGATTTTCAAGTTTTAGCTCAAAAGTTGCATTTTTAATGGTCAAATATCTTTCCAAGGCATTCCAAATGGCTTCTCTCACCCTTGTCTAGGCCCGACTTCACTCAAATTTTGGAGAAAACAGTGGTTTTTAGGGTTTTCGCTCTGGACCCTTTGGAAGGGTCAAGAGCCAAAATCTTGTTTTGAGCTTCTTCCTCCATCCTTCAACTTGAATCAACTTCAAAAGGCAAGAAAACACTTCTCCTCACTCATCCAAGCTATAAAAACCCAAGTTTGACTTGATTTTGCAAGGAAAATAGGTGATTGAAGAATTTTCGCTCTAGACCCTTCGGAAGGGTCAGGAACGAAATTCACTATTTGGCTCAATTCCTTCAAATTTGATAATCATTGGCAATTTTAAGTCAATCCCAAGGACTTCTCTAATCTTGATCCACACTAGAATTGGCATAAAATTAAGGGAAAAGATAGGTTTTGCACAATTTCGCCCTGGACCCTTTGGAAGAGTCAGGAGCAAATTTCCCTTTTAGGTTTAATTTTTAATCTCCTTTTCAATCTCATTCTTCTTTACAAGATAAATTTAAACATTTCTCACCTAAGGAACAAAGTCTTAAGCTCAAGCAAGGATAAAAGAATAGGTTTGCAAGGAATTTCGCTCTAGACCCTTTGGAAGGGTCAGGAGCGAAATTTCCTTTCTTGGCTAAAACCCTCACTCTTCAACGCTTTCAAACATTCCCAAAGGCAACAACATGTCCATTCTCCCTTTCAACATGCCTTGGACATCAAAATTTGGTCAAACAAGGGAGGAAATGAGTCCTAGGTAGATTTTCGCTCTGGACCCTTTGGAAGGGTCAGGAGCGAAAATCATGATTTGGGTTTGATTGCTCAATTTTCCAACTTCAATCTTCTCTTCGAGGCAAACATAGATTGTTTTCCACCTAAGGAACAAGGTTTCAAGGCCAAACAAGGTAGCAAATGAGGTTTATAATGAATTTCGCTTTGGACCCTTTGGAAGGGTCAATAGCGAAAATCATGATTTGGGCTAAAATCTTCACCTTTCAAAGTGTCCAACTCCCTCTCAAGGAAAGAACATACCAATTTATCCTCCATCATGCCAATGCCTAGCCGAAACAAGGAAGAAAATAAGAGCTATAAGGATTTTCGCTCTGGACACTTTAGAAGGATTAGAAGCGAAAATCATGTTTTGACCTTGATTCTTGATTTTTCAAACTCTAATCTTCTTTGGGAGGTAGACATAGATTGCTCTCCTTTCATTTCCACCTTGGTCCTGACTTTGGCTAAAGGAAAAATGAGTGTTTTCAAGAATTTCGCCCTAGACCCTTTGGAAGGGTCAGGAGCGAAATTCACCCTTTAGGCTAGAATCCTTCATTTTTTCCACCTTTACTCACTTCCTAAGGCTAGAACATTCAAAAACACCTCCAAACATGCCTTAGAAACTAAAAAATTGGCCTAGAGAAGGAAAAAAATTGATGTCTTCAAGGATTTTCGCTTTGGACCATTTGGAAGGGTCAGGAGCGAAAATCACCTTCTAGGCTAGTTTTTCACTTCCTTTCATCTCATTCTCCTCCAAACTCGATCAATTCAACTTCCTTCTATCGCAATCCAGACAATCTTCCATCCAACTAAGTCTAGGCCAGGTCAAACTAGGTTTTTAACGCAAAAGGAAGGTAAAATGGAGGATTTCGCTCTGGACACTTTGGAAGGGTCAGGAGCGAAATTCTCTTTCCAGGTTAGCCTTCATCATCCCAAGGTCTAAAACCTCCTCTCTAAGGCAAAGTTGCATCAAACCTTCTCAATTATGCCTCAAAAGTCTACAGTTTTGGTCAAATCCTTGAGCAAAGTGGAGAAAATGTAGATTTTGCTCTGGACCCTTTGGAAGGGTCAGGAGCGAAATCCCTATTTTAGGTGGATTTCACACTCAATTCCACTCCTTCTCAATCCAAACTTGATCAACTTCATCTCTCCATAGTACAATCATGTCTACTTGTTGTCCACTTGACTCAAAAAACTTCATTCTGCATGCCTTCACCCAAAATTGGGGGTCAGGTGAGGATTTCGCTCTAGACCCTTTGGAAGGGTCGGGAGTGAAAATCTTTTTCGAGGCTAACTTCCATTATTCTGACACTTCAAACATTGGATATCCTTTCAAAACTCCTTCAATCATCATCAAGTGCATTTGCTCATCAGCTTTTTGAAATTGCCACTTCCATCTCTCCTTAGCCACTGACTCCACTTAATTGAATCTGACTGGGAAGAAAACAAGACTCAGACAAGAAAACCAACATTCTAGACCTACCCTGACCTGAGACCTACCACTTCTTCACTCATTCTATCCATCCTTATTCTTCTAAAAGGAAAAGCTCCACTAAGGCAAACCTAGGGTTCCAGGCAGACAACTAATGACCTCCCAAAACCAGGCTAGACTCAGCTTGAGAGAAACCCTAAGACGAGCTCTCGGAGAGAAACCCTAATCTACCCAGCCCAGGAGACCACTCACTCACTCCAAACCTAGCAAGCAGAGAGAAAACCTAACTAAGAAAAAGCAAAAACCTAAGAAAAAGAGGGGGTCCCCATTCTAATGGGGCGGTATATGAAATGGTCACAACACCTTCCTCGAGCCATAATCTTTTGGCATCCTCTGTCACTTGCGCGTTTCTCATAAAACCGGCCGTCTGCAGATTTGTTACCTTGATGCACACTCCAGCGACCTATGTTGTACCTCCACCTGGCGTCCAGCTGTCATGCTTGTCAACATCCACCTTTGCTTGAATTCTTATGTCGGTTTGACATACTTTGTCGACCCAAGTTGATTATCGGTTTAGCTTATCTCACCAGTACGACCATCAACCATCCTTTCAGTTCTGTTCACCAATTGTCCACCGGTTGTAGTTCCTTCATAACACACAAATACTTTTCATTCCGGATTATGCCTTACCGATAAGCGCTCTTTATCGGTAGATGACCCGAGTCATGTGTACCGGTAGCCTTCCTTTGGTCTGCTCACTCTCATGTGTATCCCCATCACAGTCACCACTTCTAACTTACCGCTGACCTTGCCAAGCCGGTTGACATCAATGATAACTTAGTGCCAAATAGCCAACACTTAAGACCCCCTTTTGGTGCACATACCCTCAACTCTCTGGATCGCTATCAAAGAAATAGATCCACTACAAGGACAAGCATGAACAACATTTCAAGAGGATATGAAACACATAAGATATATCGTTTTAGTTTCAGTTGTCTTTTTGTTTCGTATATTGTCCTTTTGTCTATTTGACAACTTTTTCGTGTTCGTGAACTTAGACTGTTACTCTGTGGTTTTGCGTCCCTATAAACCCACCTTTTTCCTAATAAAAACAAAGCCACATTTGAAATGTGATACTTTGCATATTGAAGTACATTTATCAGCATTTCCTTTTCTTGTGTGTTGATAGTGAACTGCACATATATATTTTTATGTACCATCTTATATCGAAAGATGACCAGCTGAATGACATCAACATGGAAAAAGATCATGTACTACACTCTACAAACTTCATTTCACATGCATGGTTGAAATTCATTGAAGATTTCAAACCACATATAGTCTTAAACACATAGACAACATCATGTCATTCCTGCTCTACCAGCATTTGACAAAAACTATGCTGCATTGCAACTCTTGTTAATAAAGGGTCGTATATCCTTGTTGGTGGAGTGACATCCTTAGTGAATTAAATGTAGCTAACATTTAAGAAAGAGAAGGGTAGACAACTCACATGACCTATATCATGAATACTATATATTAATGACTTGTTAGCCACATTACATGAAAAATAGTACACAAAATAGAAAATGTCACTTATTACAAAGATAAATATTAAACATAAATCACGGGAAGCATTTGGCAATGGGATAATGGATAGAATATTATCTAGCGGTCATAATATCCAAAGTATTCTGCACAAGATGAATCGTGAGAGTATGATGGATTAAATAGTGCCAAAGATGTAAGGTTTAATTTGTATGGCAATAACTAACATTTAAACAAAACAATTCAGCGGGACAAAATGGCAAGAATGGTAGTTGCCCGCTTCACCACTTATAGCAAGAATGGTAGTTATTGCAAGAAACTAATGGAAATTACAAAGACCAAGCGACAAGAATGGGGTCGGAAAATCATAGAAGATATAACTGTTAGATAGATGAAATATTTCAAATTAATCATATAGAGTTTTCTATGCTAATTGCAACAGATGCAGAGCTAGTAAAACGCCACCAAAACGACGTAGTTGTTGCATTTCAAAATTAAGATAAAGTCAAACTTGCCAACATGCTTGGATGGTGGGTGATAAAACAATAGAGGAAGTTATTATATTTGAGAAAGCAATAGTTGCAAGTTGAAGACAAATTGGCAAGGCTATAACCAATAATGTTGCCATGCTTTTGCACAAGCAAGAAACAAAGCTTAATAGGATGTTTCTCACAAAAAAAAGCTTTTGTTGATAAAAATCCAGTAGAACTCACCATTCAGATTTGGAATAAGTCAGTTGGAAGGGTTTATCAGTAAGCCAAAATGGAATGAGAATTATTAATGCAATTTCAACCAGACGTCTCCCATCATTTGGATCATTCAGAGTGAATAAATAATGAGTGAACAAATGATGATGAAATTGGTTAGTCTTAAATTCCACACATTAAGCAATATATTAAATTTAGAGAATGTTAGTCAAATCTGAGTGTTTAACACTTTTAAGTTTAGAAATGTAAAATTAATGTATGTAATTTAAGTCATTCGAGACTGTTGTAATGTATATTCTTTAGGAATAATTTTGCAAGCTTGAAGTTGCCAACTTCAACAAAATCGTATGATCCATTATGCTTGTGGGGTGATACTTATAGGCCTTAAATATCAGTATCAAAATGTGGATTGAAAGAAATTAGGTTTATATTTGTCATTTTGTATAATCTATAATTTGGACCTGTTAAAAGTAAACGACATCTGGCCACAAGGAAAATGAAAGCCAACATGTAATCAATGCTTAAGTAGTTGATAATAGAACAATGCCAACAAGCAACTCAAGCTTATTTGTATTCAGATACATGTCAGAACTTCATACTGAGAGCCAAACGTCATTTAAACAACCTAAACATTAGCGCAATATCTAAACATTATAGGGAGAAAACTAAAACCAGCAAATTTGTTGCATAAATCGGTATGCATTCGATCAAAAGATGAAACTAAAGAGGGCTAGTCAATAACCCCAAATAGAATGTGAGACTCTTTGAATTTCAAATTATCCAATTAATGGTCCAGAAGAAAGCCTTTTAACTGCATTTGCATTCATTCCCAGAAACCACCAAGGATACAACTTTTACTCTACATTGATGATTCAAAAATTGGTAACACCAAAAAAATCATGTTTTTTGTTCTTTGGCTAATAACCAAACAAAGAACTTGAAAAACAATTATGTGTCCAGTTCAAATTCATACTACTCTATCAATTTGGACAATTGGCTAAAGACTACTCGGGGCCTAATTATGTATGGAAAGATACAAAAAGTTGTTGTATTGGTTGCCCCCATCTATAGAATGTTGCTAATGAACTTCAAAGGCTTTTAAGAGACTTTAGGCATTCCCTTTTTAAAAGGGAAGATAGGTTCATCTGGAGACTAGATTCTGGAGGTGATCATACTATTAAGTTTGCCTACCTGTCTCTACAGCACCCCACAGATGGTGGATTGCTTTACGCAATAAAGCCCTTATGTAGGACAATTTAGTGAAGCAAGGGTTTCATTTTCTCAACTGTTGCATCATTTGCAAATAGGGAGAAGAAAGCATCCCCCATTTGTTTCTCCATTGAAGTTTTACCAGGTCTCACTGGGATCTTGTCTTTCAGCGATGTGGGGTTTCCTGGGTCATGGACAAGGATGAAGGCTAATTTGTGCTTTCCTAGAAATGCCCCTTCCTCAATCCCTTTATCTCTCAAATCTGGGAGCAAATCCCCCCTCATTTAGTTTGGTGCATCTGAAAAGAGAGAAACAACAGAAGTTTCCGTGACAAGGAAGGCTCAACCGCTCAAATCTTTGGGAGTTTCCTTCGTCTCCTCTCTGATAACCTTTCTGTCACTAAGGTCA
Source organism: Cryptomeria japonica (assembly GCF_030272615.1). Taxonomy (NCBI): domain Eukaryota; kingdom Viridiplantae; phylum Streptophyta; class Pinopsida; order Cupressales; family Cupressaceae; genus Cryptomeria; species Cryptomeria japonica. The sequence goes on along the minus strand of NC_081406.1, from coordinate 172,943,790 downwards.
AAAGCCCCCCCAATCCTCCCTCTCCATTTGATTATGAAATAGCAAGAACTTGGAATCTCCCTCGCACCTTTGCTATTTTGATAGCACTAAAATCCTCAGAAGAAGGAATACTAAATTATACCTTTGTACCAATTATACCTGTATCACTATGCAACCGGAGGCAGATACTGCGGACAATGGAGTGGGCTATTACCATTCACAAATCAGAAGGTCTAACATTAGACAAAGCAACAATTGATATTGGAAACGTAGACAGGCAAGGGCTTACATTTGCAGCAATTGAAAAGGCATGTTCGGTAGTGGTCTTTACAATACAAAAACTGAGACATTACATGCTCAATCATTCAACCAACCCCATAGCAAAAATAGATCCGCTACGTATCTCCTCAGTAAAGCAGCATTGACAGGAAGGCTCGCCAAGTGGGTCATGATTCTGAGCGAATTTGATATAGACTATGTGGATACAAAAGCTATGAATGGACAGGTTATAGCTGATCAACTCACAGAAGCACCTTTGCAAGACAAAGAACCGCTACATGTCGAGTTTCCAAATGCAACCATCTTGCATACTGATAATTCAACATGGAAACTCTATTTTGATAGCTCATATTCAAAAGAAGGATCGGGCGCACGAATTTTATTTGTCATGCCTAATGGGTATACTAACAGATTGATGTTCCCCTATACAAACAATATTGCAAAATATGAGGCATTAGTAAATGGCATGACGATGGCATCAGAATTGCAGATCAAAGATCTGTACATCTATGGAGATTCGTAACTTGTAATATGCCAGGCAAACAATGATTATCAAACAAAGGATGTAAAGTTGCTGCCATATAAAATAATAGTGGATGCTCTGAAAAGAAACTTTCGGTTTCCATTATTTACACAAATACCAAGAGAGTGGAATAAGGCTACAGATGCTCTGGGTACCCTAGCTTCACTACTACAAGCACCAAAACAACAAGCTCGTTACGAGTTCTTGGTGGAAGACCTACTATATCCCGCACACGATAGTCCTGATTCTCGCATCATCTGCCAAATTGAGAGTTTTGAATCCCCTCACTATGGATTTATTTATACCTATCTCAAGGTCAACACGCTTCCCCGAAACGTATCCAAAAATAAAAAAGCGCAAGTTTATCTGACAATTTGCTTGCTATGCCATTATCGTTGATACCCTTTATCGAAGAGGTCTTAATCGTTCTTTACTTAGATGTCTAGAGTGTGATGAATGTGAAAAGGATTTACAAGAAGTCCATGAAGGTATTTGCAGGGCTCATTCAAACGGTTTATCCTTGATAAAGAAACTCATACAAAATGGGTATTACTGGCCCACAATGCAGAAGGACTGCTTTTGGTTTGTCAAGCAGTGAAAACAGTGCCAAATTCATGGAAACTTGATGCATGCACTAGCCAAACAGCTTCAGCCTCTCACCATTCCGTGGCCCTTCTTCAAATGGTCACAAATTCATCATCACAGCAATGGAGTACTTCACCAAGTAGGTCGAGGCCATACCTCTCATCACTACAACAGGAAAATAAGTATCCATGTTCATTATGAATTACATCATTTGCAGATACAAGATCCCTATGGCCATTGTGACAGACAACGAAAAACAATTCAAAAATAAGGATGTTATAGAGCTCTGTCAGAAGTTCCATATCACACAACACTTTTCCACTATCTATTACCACCAAAGGAATGGACATGCAGAGGCAGCAAACAAGACACTATTAAAAATCTTAACCGAAACTGCATTTTGGCATTTTTAGATGCTATACATCAATTAAAAATCCTGTTAAAATAGTGGCAGAAGACTATTTGTGCTTAACCGGAATTGTATTTTGGCATTTTTAGATGCTATACATCAATTCATTCAATTAGTTATCATTTGTAACCTTTTGTAGGACAGTGAGTCCTCCGAGGGTTGTAGTCCTCTCTTTGTAATTGAGCAGTGAGCTCTAAGCAGTGTTCCTGAATGCATGTGCATTTCGTTTTTAATATTATTATACTCCTGATCATAGTATTATAATATTGTGGGTCTCAATCCCACCATGGTTTTTCCTTTGACTGGGTTTCCACGTAAAAGTCTTAGTGTTATGGTGTTGTTGATCTTGGCTTTGTGTTTCTGCACTTAATTTTCTTCTACACTTACTTTTTTTCATTTACATGAAGTGGTTGTAAGATCATGTTATTCAAGTTAAATTTGTTAAACATTGATTCACCCCCCCTCTCAGTGGTCCCTTGATTCCAACAATTGGTATCAAAGCCTAGTTCCTTGGAAGGAGCCAAACAGACTGAGGGATATCCGAGAAGGTGTCTAAATGGATTCCAGTGGTCTTAGACAACACCTACTTGTTGCACTTGATGATCTTGATCAGTCCAAAATCAAGGTCCAATTTTCTTCTACACTTACTTTTTTTCATTTACATGAAGTGGTTGTAAGATCAGGTTATTAAAGTTAAATTTGCTAAATATTAACTCACTCCCCCTCTCACTGTTCCCTTGATTCCAACAATTGGTATCAGAGCCTAGTACGTTGGAAGGATCCAAACAGACTGAGGAAGATCCGAGAAGGTGTCTAAATGGATTCCAGTGGTCTTAGACAACACCTACTTATTGCACTTGATGATCTTGATCAGTCCAAAGTCCAAGAATTGAAAACAAATCTCAAGGATGCTAAAAATTTCATTCAGCCATTAAAGGAGCAATTGAGTAAATCCAAGGAAACAAGAAAGGAGCTTGTTGATCAGCTTTAGGAGAAAGAAAGTTGAAGCATTGATGAAGAGCCGTGAAAGGAAATACGGAGGAATGTGACGGACTTGCTAGAGTTAATGCACTTTAGAAGAATGAGATGGACGCCATTCTGATGAAATTGACAAAGTAGATTGAAGACAGGAAGAAGAATGAGGAAAGCATGACTCAGTCATTAAAGGATAGATATGATGAATGTTGCAGACTAAATCATGAAAATAACTTGTTGAAGCTTGAATTGATACAATCCAAAAATAATGAGCAAGACCTTGAAGGACATATCATAATTTTGAGAGATGAACTTACCACTACTAATGAGTACAAAGAAAAGTTCAATGCTAGCTCAGCTATGCTGGATGAAATGCTACAAAGTCAGAAGAAATAAAGGTGATATGGGAGGACTTGGTTATGAGAAAGGAGAAAGCTCCAAATCTGGTCAAAACAATGAGCAAAAGAATAAGAGATCTCTGATAAAACAACCTAATGCCTATAAATTCAATGGTAAATGCTTTGTTTGCAATAAATTTGGTCATATGGCAAGTTAATGCAGAAATAGAGCAAATCAAAATAATTCAGCATTCTGCAGACAATGTTTCAATTGCAATAAATATGGTCCTAGGTTAGTTGAATGCGGAAGTATGGTGAATAGGAGAAATATAAGATGTTATGATTGTGGAAGATTTGGACATATTGCTAGCCACTGCAGATCAATGGGAAATCAAACTAATTACAGGCCTAGTCAGAGAAACAACATTGTTTGCTTTGTTTGCAACAAATCCGGTCACATTGCTAAATTCTATATAACCAAGAGTGTGAACGAGAATGCTCCTACAGACAAGAAGGAATATGTTGACAAGGGAAAAGTGAAAGTTGAAGAAATCATAGACTAGTACAAGAAGAAATGGCTCAAGAAGATTGATTCTGAGGTAGGAAATGGGTATGCACCTGATTTCGATAATGGAACCTCATCCAACAACTAATCAGATATCTATAATAGATTTCCGAAATAATCTGAAGGTCCACAAAAGATCTTTGTGAAATGAAGAGTATCCAGATGTATTAGGGTTAAGTGCATCTATTGCAATGAAAAGTTAGGTATGCGAAGGATAAAATGCAAATTGGAGTCACATTGTTTAAAACCATTCTTTTACAACATTATGTCAAACCATTCATTATTCTGGAAACAATTGAGCAGTAAAGAATAAAAAATAATACTCCTATTTGCTCTCATAAAAATGAGTCATTCACAATGATAAAAGTTCTAAACTAATAATATCTCCAAATTTATAAATATATATTCCCAAAATTTATGTTTTTTAAATTTTTTTTATTAGAAATAAAAGTAACATAATCCAACATATAAATAACGGTTTTCTAAGTGAAGGAACAACTTCCCGTCCAGTTTTTGTCTTATCTAGCCTTGTGCAATGAATTTTATGCTAGGAGGAAGCAAAACGTGTTTCACAATCCAAAGTTTCGTACTGCGCATTAAGATTAAACTGAAATAAGCCACTGCAGATGTCGTTGAAATCTAATCTCTGCAACAGCGTTTATTTCTTACATGTAGAAAAATGGCTAAGTTCGGTGTCTACCTAAGTGGTATACCAGCTACAAGAACCAGCAAAATGAATAAAAAGTAAAAAGAACGAGCATGCATCTAATAAATTTTAATCATTCATTCTAATTGATCAGAAGCAATATAAATAGAATTTTAAATAAATGTATTAGTAACCTACCTATTGGCATGAACTAATAAATTTTATTAAATATTTTAGATAGGTCAATAATTTATCTATCGATTATCAATTCAATGTTTCTATTATTTTAATCTTCTGTAAATCATAGAGCTAAAATAAATTGAATATAAGTTCCCCTTCATTGCTAAATTTTTAAATATGTATTTAATGATTTTCCGGGTGAGTGATCACCTCGAATAAAGTGGACTAGTATACATGCTAGTGGAATACTATCCTCCACCTATGCCCTCGTAGGGTCCTACCTCCATCCGTTGTCGTAAAAGTCAGCAACTGTGCTTAGCTTAGCACTATAACTGGAACAGAGGTTCCTACTTCAGAACAAATAGATCGTAATCAATTGATCTAGGATTCTTCAGAAAGTCTTATAGGTCTAATATTAAATCATATAACTACATGAGATTACTTGGATCCAACACATGACAACCTCTACTCCATACACAAATAAATCGACCATAAGGTGGTTTACCCTTTCACTTTATCTAACTCATTATTAAAAAACGTGCAATATATATTCAATATGAGTTATAAGGCTTTCTTAACTATTTCATAATCTTCTAATGCCTATTAGGCCTCATTTGAAGCCTACTAAAGAGGAAAGGTCGATGAGTTAAGAACAACCCCATGCGTTGGAGTTATCCCCCCTAGACCCTACCCCTATGGACTTGAAGTCACAGGGGCATCCTTCACCCACGGACCGCCTACGTTCCCGCTTCCAAACTGTCAGTCACACGTAGTTCTCCTTACAAGGTTTCTCATTGGACGCCTATACTCAAGTTTCCCATAATCAAAGATTCATCCCTATTTCCTTTCCCCTATTAACACTTAGCAATAAATAGGAAATCATAAATAAGTTCATAATTTACTAACTGGTACAATACAACTCATCCTTTAAAGATATCAAGGTTTTATTCAAAGTCCTCCATTAGCATTCATTCCAATTTGAATGTCCCAAGGTTTGTTTTATCAACCTATGGCTAAACTTAATAATCAACCAGAATCACCTTAGTTCGCATAAACCCTAGGGGCAAGTATATATGCTTAGTATTTCAAAATTCACCTAATAGGTTTAGTATGGACGTTCTTCCACCCGAGGGGTAAGTATGTATGCTTCATATTTCCAAAGCCACAAGTATTTTAAACCTCATAGGACTTAAAACAAAGGTGTATCTTTTCCTAAGGCATTATTCCTTCACAATCATACAATCAACTAACACAACCATTTTACCCTTCCTTGGCTCCCATTATAGTTCCCTCCTCAATTTTATTGTATTTAACAAATTAATATTTATTGTGTGGTCATAATATCAATATGATACAAGATACTACAAAAGCCTCGATAAGGCTTTGAGTGGCATCCCCCTTCTATATGATATCAAGCATCATAAGAATATATGACATTATCCTATTAAAGCTACATAAATTTCTTCTTGATCCCCAAGACATGTCCTAGTTTACAAACTTGCATCAAGCATGATTAGTGTACGTATCGCACTTAGGGAAATACAGTCGATAAAATCAGCCAATTTGTAGGATTTAGGCTTCTAAATATATTCATAACAGTCTCCAGAAATTTCGGGAAAAAAGTCAAGGACTGTGGCGAGAACGCACATGGTCCGACCAACTTTTTTCGAAATTTTCAAGGATGGATATTACAATGATTTTAAAACCAACCCCAAAAAATTGGCGAATTTTTCAATCTCTAGATGGGCAAAATGAAGTCGCAAATGTGAAAATAGGACCTTATTAGGGTTTTGAAGAAAAAGACGAATTAAATTGCAATTTTGAAAAGGATCAAACCTGATGGACAGAGAGACCATGGAAAATGATTAGAAATCTGAATGTAAATGAAATTGATTTGAAATTCTCACAAAATCCAATTAATTTTAAAAATTAGGGTTTGATGACCTAACCACTTAATTTTAAATTTTGAATTTTGGGAAAAAGGGGGGAAATTGAAAATTTGAATTGTAGGATTACAGATAAATCTGAGAAAAATCAAAAATTTGAAAATTAAATGGAAATCCAATTTTTGCACAAGTTCAAGATGATTTTTGAAAATTAGGGTTTTAACAAGTAACCTCTTAATTTTGGAAATTTTAATTGCAAATTAAACAAGACAATGAAGAAATTGAATTTGACAATCAAAACAATTTTCAGATCTAAGATAACCACAAGCAATTTTTACAAATCACAAGTTCAATTTTAAAAAAACTAGGGTTTTTAATGATTTAACCACTAAGTTTTGCATAAATATGAAACTTATAAATGAAAAATATGCAATGTTGTTCGAAGGAAAAAAAAAAAAAGATGTTGGGTTCACCAAAATGTAATGGTCAAAAAATGGTGAAAGATAGATCAAGACGAAAACTACCCTTTCCCTCAAAGAGAGTGTTGACGTCTATAAAATTGCGGAACTAGGACTTCATTCGGCCAACGCAGAATAGAAATGCAAAGTACCCTATCCTCTCTTGAGATAAGGAAATCCCTAATGCTGTGTTAATTTGACTAGTGGGTATGACCTCAATGTTTCAGTTGTCAGGTCTTGACTGCAGGATAGCTTAGTAGTTGATGTGTTTTGTTGGAAACACAAAGGGGACTTACGGTTAGACGTAATTGGTTTCGTATAGGTTCCCTAAAGTTTTACAGTCCTATCTCATCTTATTTGCTTATAACTTATGCTATTTTAGCTTGACTGGGGACTTCTTTAATAAAAAAGGGAAAAAGGGGAGGGATAAGGATAAAGTGTGAATAAGAATAGCTAACTAATTTAACTAAGACAACAAATTTCAACACATAGATGGAAGTCTTAAATAACTAGAAATTACTTTGCCAGCTAATTAGCACAACTCGGTAAAAACCGGTGCAATCATCTAAGGATTTTGAATTTTCAAGCTACTAAATATAAATGATGGACTCTTACACCCATTCATCCAAATCCAATAACCGAACTGAGCACAAAAGGGGCTCAGACTAACCATGCAAAGGAAACAATAATCAACTATTTCCTAATGGCATGAACCAACATTTTCTATCAAATACATGCATAAATAACTGTCTGAAAGTGAATACAGTTGCAGAAATATCAAATAAATGGAGAAGAAGACCATGCACTTACAGTAAAACAAACACAACTTTAACATCCATTAAATCATGTATATATTTCGGTAGAGTTTTTGCAACATCTTTGTTTTTCTACCTACAACAAAAGAGAAACAAACTCCTTTATATAGAATTCCCAAAAATGGATGAAAGGCCGAGATTTAAACTTAAACAAGTGGGCCAGATTCATCCTTTATCAAAACTGCCCATACATATAAATCCATAAATGGGAGGCAAAATATCAACAACAACAAAAGGAGAAACAATAACTACCAAAAAGGTCATCAATAACTACCCAAAAAGTTGCTCCAAAAAGTGCACATGCACAAAGCTCAAGATTTACAACTGTTTTGGTAGTTAGGAATGAGCTTTACGTCTGAAAAGTGCTTTTTAAGATTTAAAAATAAACTTGTATTTTAGGAAAGCACTTTCCCCTTTCCTGTTGTAGACTCCTTTTCAATAAATTTGACCTCGTAGCACAAGTACTCTCCCCACATATCCTGATCGGTTGCACGCTCTACCTGAACGTAGTCCTAGAATCTCAGGCACAACTTAAACGGTTCGGTTGTTGGATGCATAGGAGGATTAAACATTTTATAATGAATACCCTCTAGGAGGCTATCTACATTCTCTAGCTCCTCTCTCCAATATGATCTATGATCCTCAAAGCATGATATATCTGCCTGTAGCCCACTAGCAAAATCGAGGTCCTCCATGGAGTAGGTGACCCTGGTTTGCAGCTTGTCCTCCCATTGTGGTTGCGCCTCATTGTCTATCATAATACTTTTCCAACCAGGAACCATTGATTTGAGGATCTTTTCACCAAGATCCTTCACATTCGACAAAGCGTCATCGCACCTATCTTGCATTTTATTGATATCATCCTTCATGTTGTTCTTCATGCTCAAAATTCAATACAAATCCTTCAAGAAGGATCTAGGAAAACATCAAGTGTGGGGATTTGAGAGCAAGTCCAAAATAGAGCCCTTATTAGGGGTAATGCCTTGGCAATCGCCTCATACGCGTTATAACATTCTTTCCTCATGTTACTCATTTTGATAAGAGTGGATTCCCTATGCAGAGCCATTTCTCGCAGATCTTGGAAGATTTGCTCTCCCTTTTCCTTAATGCCTTGAATCCATTCCCTAACGACTTTGGCCGTATAACGCACCTCGTCAAATTCAGTTGTGGTCCTTTGTATTAATGCTAATGGGGGATGATGGTATTCAGTGGCATGTTGCAGCGGCCCCAACAGGTGATCAATATACCCCTCAGCCTGCTCAGCAAGAGCTCGATACATGTCTATCTCCGTGGTCATTTCGTCGAGCTATCTGAGCATGTTCTGCACAAAATCTTTGAACTCTACCCTTTCCTTCTCTTTGGTGGCTCTCCCCGTTGGGATGGTCGTAATACTATACTTGGCCAATGCAATCTGATCCACTGGCTTATCTGTAGGCGGGGTAGTGATATGAATGGTGTGGTTCCTCTGCTCATCCTTAGTGATCCTGGAGTAGGTCTTGGGCTTTTTCTTACCTTTGGACTTTATCTCTCCCATGCGAGAGAAGATATCCTCCAGGTTGATAAGTGGCTTGATGACTGCTTTCCATTGTACACGAGGAATTAACCAGTCTTGAGGGATGGTTTGTCCGGATGTTATTGCCAAATTCCCACTCTATTCCTTGGAGGTTTCAGCTGGCTCACTGCCTATTTGCAATTGATCGGTCATAGAAGGAACGGATGCAGAATCCAATCCCTTACCCTCGCTAAACAACTACCGGGTATCCCCTTGTGATGGTTGTTGTTCAGTTTTGTCAAGCTCCTGGGTCTCATCCCCCTTTTGTTCTCCCTCAACCGTGGTGTCATCTTTGCCAGCGCTATTGAATTGCAATTCATGTTGACTTCCTTCTGTCAGCTCATGCTTATCAACCTCTTAATTCGGTGGAATTTCTCCCTCCTCAACTTGGTTCTCAGCTTCATTGAAACCAACGATACCTACCTTTGCATCTTGTTCATCTTGTACCTAAGGATTATTTGTCTCGAATGCACCAACATCACTTGATGACGAACTAACTTCCTCTATTGGCTCTATCTTTCTTCCTCTTCTTTCCAGGTTTCACAACCTCTTCTTTTGGTGCGCTTGAGGTTCCCTCATGCTCCGAAGACAGGGAATCGAGATTGCCCATCAAATTGTATGTAAATTGAATCCCTTCATGGGACAGTTTCTCAATTTGATGGGATAACCAGTGATCAGTATACCTTCTTGGAGCCTCCATGACCGCCTTAAAATTAGTAATTAGATCCTGAGTCCAATGAATGCCTGGCAAGAGGTATTTAATTGCCTCAAATTCTTGGACTTGCAAGCAATTGCCATAATTTGTTACCTAATCTTGGACCCGACAGTACTCATAAAGCCACATTTGCTGGACACTTAGCCTAGAATACTCATGTTGTCGGACCTCATAGTCATCGGAACAAGTTCTCCAATAATCCTCAATTGATGCCTTCGCCCTATAGCAACTACCATAGGCTCTCTTTGCCAAATTGTCATGATCGAAGAACTTCCTAGGGAAATGTTCCTATAGGCCGTAGGATGCTAATTCAGCAAACGATTCGTCATCTTGCACTGAATTTTTGAAATGTACTTCGAGGGCACCAAAGATCATGGGGAAGGTGAATCCGGACTGCTTCTTATCTCTGAGTAGGCTGCCTGCTAGGTATGCATGTCTTGCAACCTCCATAAGGACTATTTAGTCTGTTGGATAGCGTGGAAGTCGGAATGGTGCTCCCTCAAAGCCTACTATCCCGAGGTAAGTGAACCTAGGGAATTGGATAAACCATGTGCCATACTTTTGTATCAAAATGATAGCCTGCTCTGAAAGCCTTATGTGCAATCCCCCTTGCATCCACCTGACTAGGCGCATTGTAAAGGGGTCATTGACACACTCATACTGACCAATTGCGTAAGCAATTTTGTTCATTTCTCCTTGAGCTATGTCTTAGTAATGTAGTTGAGGGTAGCATTCATACACCTTTACCTGATTCAGCCCGTTACCGATCTCACCTTTTTTGATTAACTCTATTAGTGGCTAGTGTTGAGTAAACATGTAAATCATCTTTTCTTCAAGCTCGGCCAGCTATATATGGATATTATCGTTGAAGATCAGAGCCCAGTCGAACTTGGACTTCCCAGCAAAGACCTGTTCAGTAAAGTAGAACATCCACTCTTCAAAAGATTAGATTGAGGGAGTCCCATAACTCGGCTGAGTAAGGTGACCTATTGGGGGTCCTTTTACTGATCCTAATGCTTGGAGGCCTGCTTTCTCTATACCATTCTTCGTTTATCAATGTCTTGCACTTAACAGAGTTCATGTCATAAGCGATCTGCGCCTCATCAGTAGTTGTAAGAACAGGATTATCGAGAAATGGGATGTCAATTGCCTCCCCAATGGCCTCGGGTGTGAAATCAGCTAGTATCATCCCCTCTAGGACCACTAATTTGGTCTTTGGCTGATAATGTCTAGCAGCCTCAACTACTAGTTCATAATTTTGCACGGACGGAAGGAAACCTGCAGCCTGAGCAATAACACTCTCCACCATCTGGCTAGGCTTGCCATAGGCGTTACAAGAGTATACCCTATTCCTGAAATCCTAAATGTCTATGTGGCCCAAATCAGTATCAACTATGTTCTCCCATATGCTCTCGACTTTCAACTCCTTGACTCCTTTTTGGTATTGGTACGTCGTTTTCTCGACTCTGCAGGGAATTTAAGACTTGGAAATCTGAGATGTTCCGGTTGCACCATGTGTCTTTGAGGATTCTACCACCGATTTAGGCATTTATCCTGCACAACCGAACACTAATTACGAGACGAGATGAAGGAAGTGAATGGGCTAGCCAAAACAGAGGATGATGTTAGCGCATGAAACCAATGATCAAATCGAATTCGAAAAAGCAGGGCACTTCAATAAAAGAGCTTGATTAATTGGAAATGAAATGCTACTTGAAAGAGGAAATTAAGCTGGCTCTGTTTAAAATTTGTTACTCAGAGCGGGTTCCAAAAAGTGCCACTTCCGACCAATTACGATGGTATGAGCAAAAGTTCAATTTTGCAGCTCAGGGCTCAGATGTTCTAATGATTGTCAATTTTCGCACTTAGAGAAGAGTTTTGCCTAACTTCAATTTTTTGAGATATTCAAAATTTCTCAAGTCTGAACTTTATTTCAATGGTCAATTTTTTTGGCAAGTTTTGCTTTCACGCTATGTTTAATGCTTTGCTTGATATCTTTTAAAAAGAAAATTATGATCTACAAAATTTCACCATCTGATTAATTCTCTGATCCACTATTTAAGCATTATGACCAATTTTGCACAAATTAAAGACTTAAAGGAGAGAATCGAATCTTACCTGGCGAATTGCCCAATCGATGAACGAACTTCGGCCAAAAACGACCCTCTACAAATTGGAATTCTTGAAATTTCGGAGACTTAGGCGATTTTCCAAGGCGCAACGCCTTTTGCGACTTTGGACAGCAAGGGTTTTGCAAACTTTGAAACATCAACGATTTTGGATGCTGGGCAATTTTCGAGGCTGAGGAGACATGCAAAGCTATAAAATGCCTGACCTACAACTCGTGTGATTCTCTGTTTGGCGATTTTCCGGCTGAAAGGATGAAATGTAACCCTCTACTTTGCAAACTTCGGAAAAAAAAACGCCCGTTTTAAATTGCACAATATTCTACTAGGTTTCGGATCAAAACCATAAAATGCAAACCTCGCGATTTACTCCTTTGCCCAACGATTTTCGAGATGAAGAGACCATAGGCAAACTTGGTAAATGACTTATGACGCCCATCCCCTTTTTCGCGATTTTATGAAGTTCAGCGATTTTCGGGTTAAAACCCTACTATGCAAACTTGTTAATAGCGCCTTTTACTCCCGACATTTTCACGGCAAGAGGCAATTTTGTGAACTTTGAAATGTTATAAAGTTTCAACGTCGCCTCTTACTATGACTCGCGATTTTCGAGTAAAAGTCACCTTTTGAAAATTTGCTTTTTTTTTTAAAAAACGCCTTCCCAAATTTTGGGCTGATAATACTTTTTGAAAAGTTTTCAAACTTAACACTTTTACTTTCACACCATTCTGGCGATTTTTAGCTACAAGGTGATTTTTGAAAGTTGATTTTAACGTTAAACGCCCTTTGCATATTGCGCGATTTTCACCTTGCTTGCCCATTTTCGAGCTAGAAGGAATATTTACAAACTTCAAAAACGCCTTTTTTTTATTTTTGGGTAAAAACCTACTTTTGTGAAATGTTTTAAGTGACACCTTGCCTCATGACTTACATAATTTTCACCCTTTTTGCCCAATTTCGGGGTGAAAAGACTTTTTGCAAACGTTTTTCATTTTAAAGCTTAACGCTTTATTCATATATTTGCGACTTTCAACCAAGATGAGCATTTTGAAAAGTTTTAAAATTTTAACGTTTCCTTTGGTGCTTGAAGTTCGGCTTGAAGAGGCCTTTTGAAAAGTTTTATTTTTAAAATGCCTTCACTAACTTGCTATTTTTGGACTAGAATCATTTTTGGCAAACGTTAAAATTAAACGCCCTTTTTACGTGGTTTTCAAAATTCGGGCAAAAAGGACGTTATGAAAAGTCTTAAGCTTAACGCCTTCCAACTGCACCACGCGATTTTTCATGTTTGCCCATTTTCGGGCCAAAATGACTTTTCGCAAAGTTTTAGCTCAATGCCCTTTTGAAATATTGGCATTTTTCGGGCTAAAAGGCGATTTTGGAAAGCCTAACATTTAAAGTCAAATTCGGCCTGAAAGGCCATTTTGCAAACCCGTGGATAACTGACATTCTTGCCTACTTAGCTGACTTTCAAGCTTATGCTAAAACTAGTCTCCCTTGCAGGAAATCTTGAATATTCCAGATTGCGCGACTCTCTGCAAATTGACCCTCTAGCCTTGCAACTTAATACTTACGGACGCCCCAAAACTTAATGGTTGCATAGTTGATGATTCAATCCTCCTATCCCGGAGGGGATCATTGTTGATCCCCCTACGAACTCCTCAGGACTGGAGTAAATGGGCGGGCTTACTTTCCTATAGGATCACTACTTCACTACTACCTGCTGGATCTCAAAATGGCAGATAAACATTCATAATCCTACACTAAGCGAGACGAAGACTAGAAAAGAAACGAGGGGGACCCTGTCGACGACAGGGAGTGTGTGCAACGCACAATAGAGAAATGAGAGCTTCGCTATTGATTACCCTTCAAACACCTTTCACCATGTTACATTAGTAAGAGGAGAGGATAATTCACTAGATTCAATCTCTCCACATGAAGATGGTAGATTGAATTCTGAATGAATTGGAAATGTTAAGTTGATCCCCTCTTCCTTGTTTGAAATGAAAAGGAAATTGATTGGATTATGTAGTGCAAAAGTGACAGAATTGATTATAACTTGAGATCGGAATATTGGATGAAGTTGTGCACCTGGATCTGGCAGTAATATGTCGAGACGAAGTCGCCTTGCGAATTTGAGGAAAAGTTGCCTGAACCGTGAAGGGACAGTACACGGTCCTCCGAAAAATCCGCGAAACGAAAAGGGTTTTTCCGCCTCTGCAAATGAAGCCTCAATCTTTAAGTACAGTTGTGCACCTGCAACCTACACACAAAAAAGAGAGGAAAATGGGTTGGGATTGGGGGTTTGCCTAATCCGCGAAACGAAAAGGGTTTTTCCGCCTCTGCAAATGAAGCCTCAATCTGAAAGTACAATTGCGCACCTGCAACCTACACACAAAAAAGAGAGGAAAATGGGTTGGGATTGGGGGTTTGACTTTAGGTCAAACCCCAATTTTGGAATTAACCAAGTAATAAAAGAAAGTACTTGCAAGTAGATGTAAATAAAAGATTGAATTGTAAATCACCTCAAGGGAATTTGTAGTACCAATGTTGATAGAAGTGCTTGTGTGGAATTGAATGTTGAAATCAATCTCCTCTTCAATGGTTGAATCCTCGACTTGAATGCAACACCTAGCCTTGAAGGGAGACTTGACAATGCTCAATTCTGGAAAAGAATGCTTGAATGATTGAATGCTCTTGAATGCTCAATCGCTTTTGCAACTTGAACTTATCCAACTTCGACATATCCAACTTATGCAAATGAGAGGACGAATACCCTCTTTAATACATGTTAGTGGATCTGATTTTCATCACGGACCAACATCGGGGGAGTTTCTCGCCCGATGCACAACCAACAAAGCAACCCTAGGAAGGGTCCTGCCCCAAAATAGGGCAGGGACAGGGGTGCCATGCCCCTGTCCTACCCCTTTCTCCAGGGCAGAGTGGGCACAGGATGATGTAGAGGCCAAGGAAGAAGTTGTTTCTACAGGCTAAGCAATCTTCGGTCTCTGATCAGAGGCTAGAGGATTCGAACTCGCATGCATGAGGACCCTAATGCAGTAAACAATTGCTAAGGTCGCAATTTTGGGACACTACATCGTGAAATTCCTTTTAAGTGTAATTATTGTCAACTCCATGCTCAAGATACGTGAAGGCGCTATATTTGTTGTCTTCATATAAAGATATACCCATCATAATAATCAATACTCTACACTTATTATTTTAATTACTGATAGAGTAGATCAATAATTACCATAACTCATGGTTAGGTTCTAGTATATAAAGTTTAATGAACAATAGTTGTAAAGATATTAATAATCAATACTATATTTAATTCACATGTGTCGTAGTTTTCCTAAATTAAAGGACACATTGAAATGGATCCTAGGAAAGACGAATAATAGAATTTGGGATTGATAATATTTATAAGGGTATCATAATCCTAAATAACATTTCAGCCAAAACCAAACGCACTAGGATCTCTTCACCACATAAGAATCTAACTTAAAGATAGAGGTTAAGGTATAAGACACTTCTAAGCCATTGAGTAATAACATATTTTATTTTACACAAACATCTTAAGGCGCTATTGGCTATAATATTTTGAGTTTAATATAACCCAATATAATTAGTATCGCATATTATGAAATATGGTTATCAGCAAAAATTTATTAAAGTTATAGCATGCATTAGAATGGTTGTGGTTGCATATTTAGCAAGGCTGAGATCCTGAATTGCATTATCATCTTTAAAATCTATAAGTTTTTAAGGTATAAAACAATTAATATCATATTTCCTAGTTGGTTTTAATTCTAAATAAAATCAAGAAATATTAGTTTGTACTCATTATTTCGTAGGTTGTAAGCTCCTATGTACAACTGATCCGATTTTATAATTGCTAAGTGACGCACAATCACATAGTACTCTTCGCCAGGTCCCAATTAATAAGTCCAATAACATTACATTCAAGCTGGGTTTTCTTGGCCAAAACAAATAACATTAATAAACGATACTCATAAAGAAAAGAATCACAAGCACCCTATCCTTCAACATTATTTACAATTAGAAGAAAACCGTAGAAAATAGTTTTATTATTCAACAACCAGCATCTTGCATAAGAACTTAAGTATAACTTCCAAAACATCACTTCCAAAAAAGTTACTTTAGCTGTCATTCATTTTCCATAGCATATTCTTCCCTAAAAATCCTTACATGACAGCAAGAGAAATAGATATCCTAAACCCAATAGTCTTGAGAAATGTTTATACTTAGGTTTTGGGATGAAATTGAAGTTATTCCCAATTCAAGTGTCGAAATCTGCAATCTACAGCCCTTCCTTCTTGTATCTCTATCGCCATGTTTCTTCCTCTAATGCCATTTCATGTTTCCAACATTCCCTCTTCCCCCGTCCTGGTAAGTGCTGTTCAAAATCTACTCTCTTGTGTCAACAAAATCCCTCGTGTCAACAAAATCCCTCTACCTTAGATTTTGATGAGTGACCATACCTTTCTCCCTACAAAGCATCTGCCTATACTTTACAAGAGGTCTCGTGGAGCTAGCTCCTATTTCATCACAGGTAGGGAGGATGCTAGAAATGGCTATGGAATCCGGCTTACATGGCCAATTGCATTTAGTTGAAACTTTATAAATCCTATACCAAATAAGACTTGTGCATATCCTATGATTATTGCATTCGATTTCCATGAGACCAGATTTCTCTCAAGTATTTTGTCCAACAGTTCATGTGCTTCCAAATTTTGCATACATATCGACCAAACCAACATTCAATAAAATTACTTTTTCTTAATGCTTTTATAGACCTACGTAGCCCACTGAAAGCTCTAATTTCCGGTAGAAATAGGTTGGATGCTCACACGGGTTGAGGAGTATGTGATTTTACCTCTGTGTTGCCTCCCTTTTTTTGCCAGAAAGTCTCCGAGTCTTTTTCACTAGTCGATTATTTTCATGCAGATAAATGACCTCCATACCATAATAATGGCACAAATGCGTCTCGCTCAGCTTTGCCCATTCTTTGTTAATATAAAATAAGATTTGCCCATACTTCAACATGAGTTTGCCCCCCCTAACCTTTCTTGGCACCATACTCCTTTATTGGGGTTACTGGTCAATCATCCACCGTACATTGTTTTTCAAACAATTGGCAATCAGGCCTCCCCCTTTTCTCTTAATAAATGCCATAAGAGTTTCAATATGTCAGATACTTTATTTCTTGATTTCTAATTTTTGGCAGAGCAAAATCGGGGATGTGACAAAAATAATTTTAAGGCATTTTTAAAAAAAGAGAAAATGGAAGGCAGAGCATCTATCTCACCATCCCCAGCACATGCATAAGCCCCTTTAATCCAGGTTGAACCATGAGGCAAGGTGGCACTGAGGAAATAAAGAAGCTGGCCTTAGAAATAAAAGATGTGTCACATAAACAAAACATCGGGAGATTCCCTTAAAATTCAGAAGCAGATTATAAAAAAGGCAGAATTACAATGTCCTGACTTTAGACCAATCTTATTTATTTGATCAGATACTCATTTCCAGATTGGAGGAGGCATTCAAGGCTTGTTTGATGAAGTATTGGGGTAGTTTTTTTCTTATGATTTATGATTCACAAAATTCTCTGTTCAGATTGAAGCTCAAGGAATGGATCATAGTGCAGGGCATTTCAAAAGAAAGTCAGAAACAAGATACAAAATCAGACCTGCAATGCTAAACTCAGGCCTACAAGAAATCAAATCAGACCTGGAAGATGTAAGATCAGACCTACAGGAGATTATAACCAGACCCAGGAAGTGAAAATTAATTGAAAAGACATGTAAATCAAACTTTAAGTATGGGTTTCAGATCTAGGAAAGCAAGTAATCAGGCCTAACGTAGTGAAGATAAAACCCAATTCAGAACATGGCTTGAGGCAAATTCCAAGGGCAGAGAATGATTACAACATTGCAGAAGTGAATAGAAACAATAGGATGCACATTTCAGATTACATCAATGATGCCCTTAAGACCGATTTTAATAAGTTGCTGCAAAGTCACCCAAAGATCAAACCTGCTCATACAAATTAGTGCAAAAAATACCGATTGGAAATGAAAGAATTGATGTGAGCGGAGATAAGCAATGTGTTTGTAAAATTTTGTTTTGTACAAACAAGGCTACAAAGACCGATTTGTTTTGTTAAGGAAAGGCAAGCAAAATTTGATTGATCAATCATCTGCTACAAATGAAGCCCTACTCACCTATTCAGAAATGAAGATTTTTGTTCATACAAGGATAAGTAATGTTTTTTTAGAAGATGACTTTGTGCAAATGATCCTATTAAAAGCCTCCTCTTCAAGTTTGGAATTGGAAAGAGGAAAATGATGCAAATGAAAGACAAAACCCCGCCTAGCTAGTGCAAATGAAGGATAAGATGCCGACTTGCTGGAAGCATATATTGGTACAAATGGAAGTGAAAATCCTGCCCATGATTGACAGTGTACAATTGAAGAACAAAACACCGATCTGTCATCAACATTTGATCAAAGGGATAAGCTAATACAAATGAAGATAAAATCACCGATTCCCGGTGAAAGAATTGATGCTAGAGAATATAGGTCATATGTTGTACAAATTTTTTGCCCCGTGCAAACAAAATTCAATAACCTGATCTGTTTGATAAATGAAAGCAAAATAATAAGTGCAATTGAAGGTGCAAATGCCGATCAAGATCCTGAAGTACAAATGAAAGGGTAAATACCGGTCAAGGTTTCAAGTCCAAATGAAGGAGAAAAGGCCGCTCAATGTACTAAAGTCCAAATGAAGCTTGAAAGGCCGCTCAATGTGCTAAGTCCAAATGAAGGTGAAATTGCCGCAAGTCCAAACGAAGCTTAAAAAGCCGCCCAATTCATGAGGTGCGAACGAAATAAAAAAAGCCGCCCAATTAATGAGCTGCAAACAAAGCTTGAAAAGCCGCCCAATTCATGAGGTGCAAACGAAGCTTAAAAAGCCACCCAACTCATCAAGTACAAATGAAGCTTAAATATCGCCAAGGACATAAAGTCCAAATGAGTAACAAAAGGCCGCCTCAACTATGAAGTACAAACGAAGTCCAAAAGGCCGCTCAATCTACAAATAAGTCCAAATGAAGATGAATTTGCCGCTCGAGTAAAGGAGTACAAACCAAGCTGTCATAAAGTACTGGATTTACTGAGCTTTATACAACTTTGGTTCTCACAGTGGATGATGGTAGGATCCAAGGATTGTCCAAACAATCCTACAAGGAGTTTTCTCAAACATACTGCTTCTCGTGCTCCCATAGATGCCGCAATATACTTTTCTTTTGTAGAGCTCTAAGCAACTGAAGATTGCTTCCTACTAAACCAGGAAATCATAGCTGATTCTAAATTGAAGCAACACCCTTATGTGCTTTTACGATCCACCACACTTCCAGCCCAATCTGAGTCTGTATATCCGTATAAGTTTAGATTAAATTTTTTATACTTTAAGCCATATCCAATTGTTCCACGCAGATATCTCAAGATGTGTTTTGCTGCAACTATATGTAAATGCTTCGGTTCACACATGAACTGACTGAGTGCATTCACAGCATAACAAATATCTGGTCTAGTATTGATCAAATACATCAATGATCCAATCATCTGCCGGTAGAGGGTTGAATTTGCTGATTCAAAACTTGCAGCTCCCTCTCTTAACTTGTGTAAGTTTGTTTCCATGGGAGTGGACATAGGCTTACAATCCATCATTCCAAACCTTTTCAGAATGTCAATAGTGTATTTCCCTTGATTTAGGATAATCTCATCAGTCTGCTGCCATACTTCTAAACCGAGAAAATAGTGTAGAAGCCCTAAGTCATTCATGTCAAATTCGGATGCAAGGTCTTGTTGTTTACACTTGATGATGAGATGCTCTTCGCTTGTGATTAACAAGTCATCAACATAAAGAATAAGAATTAACATATCTCCACTTATTACCTTGAAGTAAAGGTTCGGATCTGCATCATTATTTGAGAAGCCAAGTCCAGATAGATAGTGATCTTTCCTTTAATACCAGGCTCGAGGAGCCTGTTTGAGCCCATACAAGGCTTTCTTCAATTTGCTAACATGAGAGTATTGTCCATGCACTACAAATCCTTCAGGTTGTTCCATTTAGACTTTCTCCTCTATTACGCCGTTTAGAAATGCAGTCTTTACATCCATTTGATGGATTTTCCATCCCTTTGATGCAGCAATAGCAATCACAACTCTGACAGAAGTGTATCGGGCAATAGGAGCAAATGTGTCTTCACAATCAATTCCCACCTTTTGAGAGAAACCTCTGGCAATAAACCTTGCTTTGTATTTTTCAATACTTCCACCTACGGCATGTTTGATTTTGAAAAGCCACTTAGAAGACACCACTGATTTGCTCTTAGGCCTAGGTACAATTTCCCAAACATCATTCTTGAGAATAGACTTATACTCTTCTGTCATGGCTTCTTTCCAGGCTTGATGTTGGGAGGCTTCCTCAACATTAGAAGGTTCTAAATTTATGATTTCACTCATTAGTGCAACATAGCTGGAGAATCTATTTGGTCTTTTATTTTCCCTGAAAGTTCCTTTTGGAGTTGTATAATTTTCAGCCTCCTCAATCATCTTCCTGGCCCATAGTGGTCTCTTCTTAGTCACATTAGTGTGTCTAGGTTTGTCATTATAGTCCATAGGTTCAATGTGATTGTTCCCTTCAATTGATTCATGAGTCACCCTCTGAATCTCAGAGGAGTGACCTTTTCACTGTATTGAGGAGATTCATCATCTGTTTCATTAACATGTTTAGATCTTTTGAATGCAATATCCTCTTCAAATGTTCCATCCCTGCTTAGTTCAATTTGTCTTTGACCAGGAATATAGACCCTATAGGCTTTATAAGTTTCACTATACCCAACAAAGATTTCCTTTTTTCCAGAGGGTTCTAATTTAGATCTTTTCTCCTTAGGGATATGAATGTAAACAGGGCAGCCAAAAATTCGTAAGTGACCTATGTCAAGTTTGATTCCTTTGAATGCTTCTTCAGGAGTTTTGTCATCAAGAAAGGAATGTGGAGATCTGTTTTGGATATACACAACATTACTAGAGGCTTCGGCCCAGAAAGAGGTATGAAGGTTTTGGTCATGCATCATGGCTTTGGCCGCTTCTACTATAGTTCTGCTACCCCATTTTGTTGAGGATTGTAAGGAATAGTGAACTCCCTCTTAATACAAACATTATTACAAAAAGTTTTCAGAGATGTATTCCCTCCCATTATCTGACCTAAGGGTCTTAGTACTTTTAGCAGATATATTTTATACCAGAGCCTTGAATTCCTTAAACCTTTTAAGGACTTCTTCAGACTCTTTACACTTTACAAAATATATCCATGTCTTCCTAGAATAATCATCTGCAAAAATAACATAATACAAAAATCCTCCTAACGAGGATACTGACATAGGTCCACATAAATCAGAATGAACAATTTCTAATACATTTTTGGATTTACTTTCACTACTATGAAATGTGCCCTTGGTATTCTTTCCTAAGGCACACCCTTTGCAGATTCCTTATGTTCTTGAGTCAGCTTAGGTATGCCTATCACCATTTTCTCTATAGAGGGTAAAGCACTAAAATGAAGATGCCCTAATCTTCTATGCCATAATTCACAAGTGTTAGAAGATTCATGAAAAAGTGCTCGTGAAGGAGATGTGCAAAGTTTGTACAGACACCCATGTCGAACTCCGATGGTGTGTGCCTTCTTGATATTTGAGTTCTTAGGCCAAGCTAAGACTTTTCCATCCATGAAGGTGATTTTGTATCTCTTATCTTTCAAGAGCTCATATGGAAACCAGGTTGCGTGTGATGCCCGGCACAAATAACACACCTGTTAATTTGAGGTTGATGCCTGATTTTAGTTGAATGGTATAGGTTCCGATCCCTTTCACTGGGTAGTTTGAATCATCTCCAATTGTGACTTCCTCATCAGAATTTTCTACCATGGTGTCTAGGTGCTCTCAAAACCCTGTTATATGTATGGACGAAGGAGGAAGATCTGATGCCAGTACTCTCATATAAGCTGATTGAACCGATAGAAAAACAAAGGTTGGATCGATCTGCTTGCCCTACCTATATTAGTTTAAAAGTAAAGTGACGAAGCCCTACAATCAATTAATTAATTAATTAATGGCATTCTCCTGCTCCCACCACCCGCTACTGATATAAGGGAGGTCTGAGAGTCGAAGGGACTGGACTTGGCACCTCACTTGGGTACTCTTTTCATGATGCCCCACTATCTATTACCCCAGGTGCTAAGGTTGGTAGATACTTGACTGGAGAGAGCTGAGTAGAATACAAGTCTTTCTGAATCTGAGTTGGCCTTACTAACTTCTACAATTGAGGCTTGAGGCTTGGGCCTATCTGGGAACTTTACAGCAATATGACCATATTTATCACATCTAAAGATTGAACTTTAGATAGGTCCCTTCTCCTTTTGAATGAACGCTTCCCGGTTGAGTCCTTGCCTTTCTTCTTCTTGAAGTTATTTTTCTTTCCTCTTTTGAGCGACTAAGAGCTTAGGAATTGCATGTCTTCATTTAAAGAGTTTATTCCAATCCCTCTAGTTATCAATCTTGATTCTTCTTGTATGCAGTCGGTTTTTAATCGATCAAATTTAGGAAGTTTGGATCGTGCACTAATCCCTTGAATAAATGATTCCCAAGAGGTAGGAAGTCTGTTATCCTGATGAAATATGAAGTGATAGTTTCTCCTTGGTTCACCTTGATATGGTGGAGTTGTTGTTTTAGAGCAAGAGCCCTGCTAGTATTATTTATCTCAAACATATTCTCTAGAGTTGAGAACATTTGATAGGTTGTATTTAACTCTGAGATAATAGGGATGATGTGATCTTTTACTCCATCTACCAGTAATTTAATGGCTTTGTTGTTGTTCCTTGTCCATTGAAGTTTCACGTCTTCTTCATCGGGTTCGGGTATAGCCTTCTCCACAAACATGTTCAATTCGTGTTCCTTTAGTGTGAGCATCATCCTAAACTTCCATGATACAAAATTTACAGCTCCTTCAGGACGATCCTCGGGTCTAACTCCATTCACCATTTTGTTGAAAATAGAATTCTAGAAAATTTAATGGAAGTTAGTTAGACCATTCACCATTTGGTTGAAAATAGAATTCTAGAAAATTTAATGGAAGTTAGTTGTTTCTTCTTGTAAATCTGATCAGATCTTTCCTCACGCTAGCTCTGATACCATGTTAATGTTGATCAGATTATGAAGGTAGAAGAGTTTTAATTTTATTCTTTATTGCTGTTACTGCTGTTGAGAGATCAATACTAATATTTCAATTTAATTCGACTTGATCTGGTGTATATCTGAGTATCAATATCTTTGACTTGCACTTTCGATATTGTACTAGCTATGAATCGCTACTCATGTCCATATATATATTATTTAGAGGAGCCATGTCTCCAAAGAGTCATGCCTCCACGTGAATAAGATTCGCGTGGAGTCATGCCTCTTTGGCAAGGCATGCTCCTCTAAATTAATTGGTTGTGAATAGAAAACGATTACATAATCGAACAACATTCATATAAGATCGATTCATAATTAATAGTAACAGATTGATACATAATTGAATCTCATGATAACGATTAGTTTTTTATCGATTTATATATGATCGATTTAATATAATGCTATTATATATATCACCGATTCTCTTAATCGGTTTATATGATCAAGGTGGATTAATATATGATTAGTTTATATAATCGATTCTCATAATAGATTTTCATACTCAACATGATTAACAATTAGATACGATACAATAGAATTCTAAGTTATGTATATATGTGCTTATATATATATGCGCATATATACATAATGATATCTTCCTAATTATTAATCATGCTGACTATGATCAGTAATAGAGATCAATCATGTGTATGATAGTTTTACTCCGACCGAAGCTACAAATCATTAACACTACCTACCCTCATTTTCTATCGGTTCACATTCAATATTGGACCTAAAATGTAATTTTCTCATTGGTTAAAGGGAGTTGTTTTGACAAACCCTAATTAGGGTTTTCTATCATGTAATCTCGACCATTGATTGTGAATCAGATTGAGCTATTCAATGTAAAGAGCTATCTATATAGGGCTCAAATCTCTCATTTGTAAAGCAATGATAATAAAAGACAATAAGAGTAGAAGAATAGATAGATTAGAAGTTACAAGTTAGATTAGAATAGGAGAAGATAAAATTGTTGCTAAGACGTGTAAAAAGAGATACTCTTTTCATTAAAGTTATGGTGAAATGTGTTATTTCAACAAGTTGCATGATTTCTATTTCTCATATGCTTTCAAGTTGATTAGATGAATGAAAGGAATTGTGAATAATTAATGGTGAAATTCATTTATCCATGCCACTAGCAATTTGCTGATTGTAAGTTTGCCTTGTGTGGTCAACTAGAATCCTTAAATGAGCTTAACTTCAATTGCTATTCGTACCTTGATATGCATAATCTTAATAGTATCTTTGTTGTTGATAGTGATTTGAACATCACTTGCTTTCCTTAGAAGATTGCATTAAGCTTTGCAGAGTTGTTGCTTTGCATGTCAAAGCAAGGCTTAGTTCAGTTTCACCAAAGGACGTTCATTGTTCTCAAATTCTTAGGAATTATATAGACTTCTTAAACCCTATCCTTTTGCTAATTTAATCTCCAAGCCAGTAGTTAGAATCTAAGCTCTAGCAACATCCAAATGTTCAACATTCATGTATTCAATGCAAGTCCCCTTGGGTTACCAACAATCACATCAACCATTGAGCTTATCCACCAGTCAAGCCCTGACAGTAGAAGCCTTGAAGTTGTCTCATTTGATTGTGAAGCATACCATTTGAGAGATTTTATTCAAAAGAGGATAAGATACTTTTGGTATTTGATTCCGTTTTTGAAGTGTCTAAAATAAAACATCAATAGGACCTAGGACGTCTAGAGTCTTATCCACAAGTCTAAGATCTAAAGCAAAAATACTAATATAAAGGATTAATAGTCAATACTCCAAGGTATAATGTCCATTGTATAGGATCTTGGGTACAAATAGGTTGAGCACCATGATAAATGGTTTCCAATCTTACGTCGGGTATCCATTATCCAAGGTTTAGGTTTTCAAATTGTGGATATTGTATAAGGTTGAGAGTTTTTTAATCTAGCATCTAAAGGGAAAAATCTAGGGTCCACCATGCACAATCTAGTTTTAAATTTCAACCTTTAGACACAAGACCCAAGATCTAAAACTAGTTTGCAGAATCTAATTTTAGGTATGATAGATTCAATGAATGATTCTATTCTACAATAACAAAAGATTCAAACTTTCAAGATGATTGGCAAACCTTCTATTTAAGAGATACTCAACGCTAGGGTTTTAATGCAACAATTTAAATTTGATGAGTTTGAAAATGGTGTTAACAATCCCACATCTTAGAATTTGCACATTGAAATCTAAAACATTGACCATAGCCCTTGCAACTTATATCGAAGACAACAAATTCTAAACTTAAGATATTGAACCCTACACTAAGGACACTGGACTCTTAGATCAATGACCTTGCACCTTATCTCGTAGGCCAAAAAATCTATAACTTGAACAATACTACCCAAGACCATAGATCTTGCAAATAATATTTGGGACCCTACACTATGTATATTGAACTCCTAGAACACTAACTTTGCACAATCCACTCTAGACCAAGAAATCTATATCTTGGGCTCTTAGACCCTAAACCAAGCTTTAGGTTTCCATGTCTAAATTCTAAAATGTGGGATTATTAGCCCCATTTTTTAATTGTCAATTTTTAAACTTTTACATTATAACCCACGCGTTGAATATCTCCTAAACAAAAAGGTCCTAAATCATCTTCAAATTTGAATATTTATGTTCATTTTAGAACAGAATCATTTATTGCATCAATTAAAATCCTCAAAAGAGCTATCCAACTCATCAAGATTTACAAAAATTATTAAATCGCAAATTCCCAAATACATGGTACATAATCCTTTATTAGGAATGTTCCTAGTTCTACGTTACCAAATTTGACAACTTTTTAATGTCAAAAACAATTTTGGCATTGGGAGATTTTAAAAGTTCAATTCTTTGTCAAGAGATTTATGAAAATAATCGATGTGCGAGTTTTATTGAATTTAGAGTCGAATTCTTTGGCAAGGAGATTTGTAGAATCACCATATACAATGTGGTAAGGTTTCACAATAAAACATGGATCGTGATTAAAGCTATGAAGTAATCTGAACATTTTTCAAGTTGACAGATTTATCTGATAAATTTTATAATATTTTAAAACATAAATTAACACATTTACCAAGTTGTAAAATAAAATAAAAATGATGCCCAATGCCCAAGATAAATCATCATCATAAGATAACATAATTTGTGCTAAACCCCCTGTTCTAACCTATCATCCGTTATCAAATCTTAGATGGTATTTACATGTCTTGCTGTGACGTTATCAAACATCGCCCCATTGCAAATGGGGACCCCCCTTGTTTTCGCTTTTTAGGGTAGTGTTTTTACTCGCCAATCTTTGCAACTAAAAAGGTCATACATTTCAAGGTGAAAAAGATTTAGAACCAATGATAGACAACAAATACAATCTGTCTCCTACACCCGTTGCTCAATAGAATTAAATTCTCAGTGATTCTAAGCAAATCAAGTTTTTGAAAAACTTCAATGGCAATAGGTAACTTGCTTCTAACAAAATGCATCCTTCATTGCTTCAAACATTGCAAGAGATATCAAATAAAAAGACGAGGGAAAGAATTGTTTTCTTTGAGAGGGACACAATTTCAATGAGAAGTGTTGCAATCCAAGTATTAAAAAAGATCCATCACAACATGCATGTACCCAACAAGATGAAGCTATAGTTGGTCATAAGAATACAAGTCAACAGAAATATCAAAAGGAAGTGATAAAGATAGATAAAGAAGATTGTCTTGCAACATGTCATGAGTGTTGGCATTATTGGATGAATTGATTATGTATTGCATTGATGTTTTCTCATTGATGTCAACACTAGCTGATATGGTTGGTTACTGGTAGAATATCTAGTGTTATTGGTAGAAGAGACTATCTGTTGGACACTTTCGACATGTTTGGATCTATGGAATGTGATACGTGCTTCATGAGCATGTTTTGGTCAGTTGGTATCGGCTTGGTATTGGATGCTATCATACATTTTGGTAAACCCTTACCTGCATTGGTTTAAGACCTTACTGACAGAGCTTTCACTAAGGAATCTTGACAAGATGCATAATTGGTGTTGGTGCAGCTTCTACATGTATTTCAGGATGTTGAAGATGTTCTTTGATCATGCTTCAA
The DNA here is from genome assembly GCF_030272615.1 of Cryptomeria japonica. NCBI lineage: Eukaryota > Viridiplantae > Streptophyta > Pinopsida > Cupressales > Cupressaceae > Cryptomeria > Cryptomeria japonica. The sequence continues at coordinate 172,916,339 of NC_081406.1, read as the reverse complement.
CTGCTTGAAGACATTGCTTTGGCGTGGTGGACCCAGAATAGGTTCGGTACCTATCTAGGTTATGGACCAGTATCATGTTAACGTGTACTCTACACGTTACCGGGATGTTTCGAGATGATCTATGGATTTATTATTATTGTTTTGGTCTTAAGCGGACATGGCATATCATTGTAATATGGATTTATGTAATGATCTTATTGTAATATCTTTTATGTGGCCGACCTAATTGGTTTATGCCTTAGGGTTTGTATAAAATGATGCAAGATCCCATTTGTAGATCGTGGTGTGGGGATTATCTGTCATGATCTTGGAATGCAATATCATATGCGAAGGAGATTTGGTCGATCATAAGTGATCGAATTGGGATTAAGGAAGAGGTCAAAGGCCTTCGGTATTGAGCTTATCCAGGACTGTAATCAGGCATGGTAGATGCTATTTTTAGAAGTTCACTTTATTGGATTGTTGTCCATTTATCTTGAGATGGTTGTATCCTCTTTGTAGTCAGTGAGAATCTTTTTGTAATGAGCAGTACGCTCTGGGCAGCGTGCCTTCCAACATGTGCAGGCCCCTTATTGTAACACATACTTTCTGTAGATGTATCAGCTATATGTGGGTAGGCTTCCCACAGTGGTTTTTCTCTTTCCGGATTTTCCACGTACAAATCATGGTGTTATATGGTATGGTTGCTTTGCATTGATTATTTGGTTAATTGTTAAGTTGTATTGTTTACCGGCATCTGTATGTGCTTTACCGATACTTGATCTATTTTAAGGTTGTATTGTGGATTAAAAGTTATAATCTGTTAACAACTAATTCACCCCCCCTCTCTCAGTTGTTCACTAGTTATCCTAACAATGAGAATTATGGAGATTGTGATAGAAAAGAAGAAATCTTTCATCCACCTATAAATAAGGAGCTTGAAGGACAGATCCATCAAAATGAATCTCGTGTAGACTTTATTTCTACTTGGTGTTTGAATGCTTTTGATTATCATTTTCTATGTGAAGAAAATATTTCACTTCATCCATCACCAATCACTAAAGAGGAAAGCTTTGTCGATGAAATCAAAGGTATTACATCTAGTGGACAACCTTGTATTGATATGCCTAATAGAGGGGCAACCACAAGTTAACTCTTGCTGATATCTTCTTCTCTTTCAAAGTGGTCCTAAAAGATATTGATGAGCTTTCAATTAATGGTGCAATTGACAATGAAGTTGAAGACTAGCTCCAAGAGGGGAAGGACTCATCAAGCACACACTAGTTATCATACATGCAACATGAGTATGAGTTTTTCCAATTTCTTACTCATGATTCCCAAAGTACAAATGTTTTCTTTTTCAATTTCGTATCCAATAGAGAATGAATTTTACAATATTTTTATAAAAAAAGAGGAAAAGAATGTTTTGAGGAAAGATGACACTAAATTATTGCAGGCTTGTATTGAAAAATCAGATTAAATACTTGCATCAACACAAGTTGCTTCTTATCACAACCTATATGAAGGATGTCCAATTCGTGACTTGAATTATTGCAATCCAAACTATAATAAGGGTCTTCAGACAGAGCATATCAAAATGATTGGCAGGAAAGCTAGAGTTGTAACCAATATTGCAGAAAGTGGTATCAGTTTGATTCAAGAGGTCTCAGAGATTTATGATTAGAAATGCTTATTTCGTTTGTTGAATTAAAGATCTTTCTCATCTCATGTACGGCAGTTTGGTCAACCTACTGAGCTCACAGGTGCTACGCGAATGCACTCATTTTCACACATGTTCCTACTTCTCTAAGCCTGTTAATGGCTTCGTATGATCATTTTGTAGCCGCCTGAGGTAGAGATACCTACCATGTACATATTTTAAGTAGGAATTTTTTGTTGTGTTCGTTCCATTTTTTTGTTTCTGTCCAATTTTTCCAATTGTTTCTCACAGTATCTCCTATCTTTTTACATAACTCTACTACCTAATGTTTAATTCACTAATCACTTACAAAACTTTTGGGTTCCTATTACATCCTTCATGGTCCTTCTCCCCAGTTAGAGCTAGTTGCTATCCCAATTTAAGGTTAGAACAATTTTCAAACTTTTCATCAAACTCACTACTAAGCCAATTTGATATGTGTTTCAAATGCTTCTAGACCATTATTTGTGAAACTTATTATCAATCAAACATTAAAGTCCAATTAATTGTAATAGATTGATGATGTCAAAACTCCCTTGTCAAAGAATTATCATTCTTCATTGTGGAAACCTACCAAGTGGTCGAAATTCTGGTAATGATTAAATCAAGAGTTTTATTCAACCTACATAGAACTAGTTTTATTTTTAGTTTTGATTATGGTTGTCTTATCGAGAACATTGAAAAATTTCACACCAAAATAACACCCACAGCAGAGTCATACATTACCTCCATTTTCAGACTGACATAATTAATTAGAAAAGAATAAATATTAGCTGTGAAGCATCGATGGCCACAATATGGCTAAACATACCATATATTAACAAAGGAGTTGGTTGGTAAACTAGTGAATTGATTGTTTGGTTTTGTTATTGGCTATTAAGATATCATCGCGAGTTTATGTGCTTGGACAAATTACCAAAATTATGAAGGTCACCGAAATAAGGAAAGACTTGGTTTGTTTTAATCTCCATTCAAACAACATCAATCTATAGGCAAGTCTACCCATTTGTGAAAATCACCGAATGAGAAGTTAGTTTTCATTAACGGTCAAGATCACTATCGGAATATTAACCAAATTTAAAAAGTACAACGAAGCACAGATGTATTCTCACACATCTAAAAGTTATTACAACTCACACATCGGCAATTTCATCGAATTAGTTAGCTATTATAGCTAACCTCAAAGCTACTATTAAACTATATCTGCTCATTAAGCGCAAAGGTTAAAGACTTCTGATAGATGCGGTAGGTATTGTTTCCTAGGCAGACATACACGCAAAATGTCAAGTGTGGACACCACTATTAAACTGCCAAAAAGAAATGCTCCAAAAGAATGTAATCTCATGGCTGCCACGATTGCAAGATATGCACATAATGGTTTTTCTTAAGAGATTCAAGAAACTTTCAAGCAAATGAAAAAAAATGAAAATTCAATCAAATGCGGACTTATCTAATAAAATGATTGCTCGATATGCACAAACTAACCTGCAACATATTGAATAACAACGCCTTAAAGAGAAATCAAAAAAATGAAATGGAATCATATCATTGTGGGCACAACTCAGATTTGGCATAGACGTTCTCTAAATATTTGAATCAATGAAGTGCTCTGGAGCATATCGTAACATTGTAAAATGTTGTTTATGTTGTATATGCACACGACTATGCCGATGTATCTCTTTCAATCCTGCTAACAGCCCTTATCACAGGGCGTGCATGGGACTTTCATGGCTATTGTGGCTATCTTGAGGACATCCTAAATCATATTATTAAGATGTGATTTAAGCCTATGGTGGCTGCACATAAGTGTTTTCTTGGTGCCTGTAGGTCATATATGAATATCGATCGAGTTACTGAGTTGCTCGTGCTAACATGCAAAACGTGGAGGCACAGGTAAGCTAATCGATAGAGCACCTTTATGGCATTGATCTCGCAAAATAAAATGATGGCAGGTTATCAACAATAATGGCTTGTTGAAAAGGATTTAGGATATTTCAAGCAAACGCAACTAGTTGGTGTAAATCCAAATTCTTCAATATTGCAAACTCCTTGACAAATTTTCATCAAAAGAATATCTTTTCACAACACGTGGGAAGCTGGACAGAAGTCTTAAAACCAATGTGTAAGAAAAGACAACACACCTGAATAGTTTCTAAAAGAAATCTGGAAGCAGAAATAAGGCAAGTGAACAGTTGGGCAAGGTCTCTCAAAATACCAAAACCACGGCCTCTACAGAATGCACATAGCAATTGAAATGATTAATAAAATGTCGTGACGAAATCTCATCTCATGCAATATAATAATTACACAGGATGCAAAGAATGGATTCGTTGTTAAGTCTTAGAAACTTTCAAGGAAATGCGACTGGCAGACGTAAATCTAAATTCAACAAACTTCGCCATTCCTCTCTAGCCACACGCAAATTAGAGCTTTAAGGGAGAAGAAACGTGTTCCCATACGCTGATCCGTTTGATACAGAAAAAGTATTGACTGAACATCTTAAAGAAATGCTACCTCATTGAGAGGAATAACTAAAAGATTTGCAAAAAAGGGTATGTTGAAAAAAGTTTAGAAACTTCGAAACAAATGCAATTTTGCAACTTGTTGCAAGGAGATGGAGATTCATGGTAGTGTAGTTAAAAGCAGGCTTTCATTCGATATATAACTATGAAATGCCCTTGAACGTAATGAAATGTGCTTTACCCAAGTTTGTTTAGACAATGATAAAGATCTTTATCATTCAAGAACTCTGAATTCTTCTACTTGGCGGTGACAGAGATCTTAGATGTGTCCAATGGAAAATTCAGTTTGGAAATTTTTTCTACCAACGCCTTACTTGGAACTTGAGGACCCTGATAGGCTAGTACTTTTGTTGTTTGAACATAGGCTTGTAGTCTCTTCTAGGATGGTCGAAGCCTTCAAGAATAAGGAAGACTTTTCAATACGACGAAAGATGTTTTCTAGTATTTTCACTCATGGAGTATGATGTTTGTAGATGATAAAGCTTGTGTCATCACAACAAATTTGAAGGATATTAGTATCATGTTTGTTGATGTTTTGGCTGCATGTTGTCATATGGAACAAATGTATAATGAATAAGAACGCAATGAAACCTTGAACTTCATCAGCAAAATGTACATTCAACATTCAGTGACTGGAATTCTTCACATTAAGGCAAGATTCACATGGAGATAGATCTTGCTACAACTACAAGAGATGTACCTGAAGCTTTAGAAATTATTTAAGAGATGAAACTCACTATGCAAGATTCTCAATAAATAACTATCAGATTGAATATTGCATTGGATTTCAACTTCTCAACTAGAATGTGCAGGAGGTTTTGATTGAAGAACATCTGACTTTGAAAATCTTACCATCTGTTATTATGCACCGTCTTGTGGTCACCTATGTGAAAAGTGTATCCGTTCATGCTATGCAACAAAGAGGACAAGTTCAGACAATGGTTGGTTCAAAGAAGATTCTCAAAAGTATCCATGGCATAGTTAGTGAAGATTGCCAACTACCTCAACAAGATAAGTTAGAATTTGAAATTAATTTCTATAAAAGTTAGTTAAAACCTAACCTGTTTCTAAAGGGTAATTATCAGATGTGGTCATTAAGATAGTTATCCTAAGTGGGTACCTAATGTTGGTTAGGCTAAGTGATTACAAAGTAGTTATCTTCTAAAGCCTATAAATGCAAGGCATTTTCATTGTAAAGGTGACTCTTGCATAAGGAAAACTTTGGATATATTTCTAGAGAGGCATTTTGATGACTTTTAGTGCTCACACTTTTGTAGCTAAGAGCATTTGAATTTGTATATTTCCTAAAGGATGATAAAGAATGCATTTGATTTGTATATATTGAATGTCCTGATGAGTTATTGTTACTGATTTCCCATACGTTAAATTGATAACCTCTTTGTGTATTTGTGTGATCCATTAGTTTTCAATTCAAATATATATGTAATTGATTAAACACAATCATACCCTGGTATCTCTGTATGAATGTGCTTAGGTAACTTATTTCTTTGTATGGCAAAATATGTTTTATTTCTTTCATCACCATTGCATACAAAGACTTATTTTGTGCGTAAAACCCCCTTGTAATCTGCCATCCTTTGTGATATCTTAGTTTGTATTCATATGTCTACCGTTGGGTTTCTATTATTCACCTTTCTTTAGTTTAGTTTTCTATCTTTTATGTACTTTCAGCTTAAAAGTGCACAAAAATCTGAAAAATCACCATCATACGAGAGAGTTGGCCCTCTCAAATGTAGAGGAAGATTGTGGCTTCACCAAAATCTCTCCAACTATTGGCACGGTTGTCACTACTCTTCGAGCAAACAAGGTCAGTTTCAAAAAAACATTCGTAGTGACAAATCTATTTACCAAAATGGTCCAACAGTCACAATCCAGTTTAGGTTTCAACCCTTGGACACAAGACCCAAGACCTAAACATAGGTTGCATGATTTAGTTTTAGGTTTCCACATACAATTGAATGATTTTATTCTAAAATAATAAAATATACAATATTTGAAGATGATTGGGGACCCTTTTATTAAAGACATACACAACACAGAGGTTTTAATGAAAAAATACAATTTGAAAAGTTCAAAAAAGGGCCTAACAATCCCACATCTTAGAATTTGGAGATTGAAACCTAAAACTTTGACTATAGCCCTTGCAGCCTAGATAAACGACCATGAACCCTAAACTTAAGATATTGAACCCTACACGAGAGGCAGTGGACTCTTATACCAACGACCTTGCACCTCAAGTCCTACACCATGAAAGCTACAACTTGAACTATAAGACCGAAGACATTGACCCTGCAAATAACATATTGGACCGTATACTATGAATATTTTACTCCTAGAACATCTACTTTGCACCATCAATCCTAGACCAAGAAATCTATATCTTGAAACCCTAGACCTAAGACCAAGTTTTAGGTTTCAATGTCCAAATACTAGATCTGGGATTGTTAGACTCATTTTTGAATTTGTCAAATTTTAAACTTTTACACTAAAACCCTCATGTTGAGTATCTCCTAAATAAAAAGGTACTTGAACAAAAAGGTCCCCAATCATCTTCAAATTTTCAATCTCTTGTTATTTTTAACAAAATCATTCATTGTATCAATCAAAATCTTGGGTACAACTATCCAACACAAAAATTTACCAAAATTATTAGATCTCTAAATCCTCAATAAATGGTATATAGTACTTCTATGATAATGTTCCTACTACTACTTCACCAAATGTTGCGTGTTTTTAAGGTCAAAATATCATTTCTACTTTGGTTAAGTTCAATTATTTGTCAAGAGATATACGAAAATAATCTGAGTGAGTTTTATTGAATTTGGAGTAAAATTGTTTGGCAATTTAATCTTCATTTTTCGTGTTGATAGATTCATCAAGTAAAATTTACAAGATTTCCGAACACATTCACTCATTTTCCAAATTTAAATGTGTCCTTTAAAAGTTGAAATATAATAAAATGATTATTCACAATGCCCAATCAAATTTTTTATCAAAAATTAAGGTGATGTTAGTTGGATTTTAAAAACTAAGCAATTCTTCGAATCAGCATCTACGTGTTGTAATTCCTTGTTACCATTTTAAAATCCAATTTGTAATAAAATATTGAAAATTCCTACCCTACATGCAGTCCCCGACTATTCCAAATAACCTTCAAACCTCTGCTTTTAGTAGATTTCTAAAACAGAAGGAAGGGATGTTGGGATGAATGGGAACTTGTCGAAGGTTATACCATCCAAAGGCTCGATACGTACAAATGGATACATAGACATTTTAAATTACTTAGTTCAATTCACAATATCAATTACATAAATATATATAAGATTTTTATATAGTGTATCATAAAAACTTCTTGTAATAATTTATATATAAATTATTTTAATTACTCAAACAAAATATTAATCAATTTCTTATAATATTTGTTAACATATGTAGGTAAATGTTAACATATGTAGGTAAATGAAAAATTGGTTAAGTCTTCTCTTTAGAATTGCTTAAAATACACTTCGCATAATATAACATAATTTTATTCCTCTATTTAACCCTGCCCAAATTCACAATGTGGTATATCAAAGTCGTGTATCATTCTTTGGTGAATGCTACGAATCTTCTTACTGTGGATGTCAAGTTCAGATTCGAGATCTCTGCAATTACCACCATCACATTGTGGTTTGCTCTAGCTTGATTTCAGATTTATCGTCATTTTTATTTTTTCTTTTATTTGAGTTCGATTATATACGACAAGTTAAAAAGAAACCCACCGTGTTGCACATGTTCCGAACCGTTGATTATAGTGTCCACATTCTATATAACCAGAGTTGCACTTTAAAATTCCTTTACATTTGTTGTCATTTAATGTGTGTGTATTGTTGGATGGGATGTCTACATAGTAGTTAGTGATGCACTACTATTAAATGTGCATATGGTGAATGTGGTTAGATGGGTACCACTAATTGCTGAGGAATTACATTGACGCAGGATTTGTACATAAGGCCAATGTTTCAAAATCTACAAACAATGAAATGTCGTAGGACAGTTGACAAATTGCCTTGAAGAAATATGTTTGATGATTATGCCTAAAATGGATTTGTTGGAAGGACTACGATACTATTAACAATCTTTCACAGTACACTCAAAGCCTATGTTAAAATGGCGCCCTTCAAATAAAGCATGAATGTCGATCTAGACTTAGTCAAAATAAGGTTTTTTTGTCAGATATTTTAGTTGTAAATATTGTGGAAAATTTATATTCAAAATATACAGGTTTAAATAATAAATTTGTTCTGATTGGCAGAAAAACTGGAAGATATTTGGTCTCCTATGTGCTATGGACGTTGACTTGCACGCATTGCCAGCCTATGTTACCCCTAGTTTTCAAGACGGGGATGGCAGGGGACGGGGTATGTGTTTTCGGGACAGTGATTTTTTGTCAATTTGGGGGATAGGGTATGGCAAAGAGGACGACTATATTAAAATTGGGAAAATTAAAATATACAAAGAAAATTTAAAATATTCATATGAAAACATGGATAAAACATGCTCATATACAAGATAGAAGCTTAACATATAAGAACTAGAAGATTTCTTATGGCAAATTTGTGTTAAATTGAGAGTCAAAGTCAAATTTCTTATAAAATTCATTGTCAAAATTCACTCTCTATATGCATAAATTATGAGGACATCCCCTAGGAGTCCTTTGTCCCCGAAACGGTGATGGCTAAAAAAAAACGGGGAAGCACCCCCAGAGAACGTAGCTTTCAGCATGATAAACGCTACAAAAGATGATAGAAATATTGTCATTGATGCCAAAATAGTGATACTCAGAAATATATGTATACAGTAAATAGCCAGCAATGATCAAATACACAGAACAAACTATCTACAGGACTACGATACATAAAGTCAGCATATAAAAGTTACATTAATGATCCAGACTGCATTATATATGTACAGGTGTGTCATAGTAAAGACAGACTCAAATATACATACTCTTAAGGCAGCAGCATATATATAGAGACAGCAAATATATGTATATATACAGACATTGGAATTGTTTATATTAATTATATAAACAATAAACCTTAAGCAGCAGTTACGGGAAAATAAGAAATATATTAAATAGAAAAGGTGGTCTATTAGGTGCAGCAACTAATGTTAAGAAGAGTGGCAAATTACAATAAATTGTTTTGGGGCCCACTTCCTTATGCCAAAATTCCCCACTACAAGACAAGATTTATGGGACCCACCTCCTTATAATACAGACCCACTAAAAGACAAATTAATCCCACGTATAAGTGCTCTAAGACAGTGGTTAATTCATTCAATTTGAAATAAAGATGAATACGTGGCAATCAAAAATATAAAATAAACATTATAAATTATGGAAAGGTGCAAGGTAAGATATACATTAATTGATGAGTCATTATTGACATTGGTCAACACTCCTTGCCACCCGTAGGATGATATGGTACGTGGTTAAAGAATGAAAAGAAACTGATTAATATTTATCATACAGACATAGTAAACAGACGATACAGCAGGACCAAAACATTTCCAGAATCCATTCTAACACTGCCAGCAGCAAATACATACTATATAGAGTTATATTATTCTCAATCTTTAAGGAGAACGTGGAAATAAAGATGGTAATCAGAAAATACGTAGTCATTCTACGTATTACAGAATTTTAAATATGACGGGACAATGGAATGTGGTGGCAGGTAGAAGATTCACGAGAAACAACACCAAACATTGACTACTGTCAACGCAAGTGACGAGAGGTGGCTACTATGAAGCACAACTACATTAATAATAACAATATCGATGGATATTTGAATAAAATCATATAAAAGAATTAATTTATAAAGACATCAGTTCGAATAAAGATATGACTAATGAATCTGTTCGTTATAGTTGTAACAAATATTTGTTAATTGGTTTGTGAAAGGATATGTGACCTTTCACGTAAGCAGACAAATGAATAGTCATGTCGTTTGAAAATAAGACAGACTATATAATCCAGTTTTGTGTATTGTGAGTAGTGCGTAATGTATGTGTAATCAGGAGAAAAAGGAATAGTGTAAGGGCAGGTTTACGAAGAAATCTAATAAATAATACTTGAATAAAGTGCAGAAATCTGAAGCAAACTAGAGAAAGTATAAGGGTAGAATTGTGAAGAACATAAGGGCAAATCTATGAAGACTTTATGTACAGATGTATGAAGAAATTATCAGCAGAATTTCTGGAAGATAATATAACAGTTTTATGAAGAAGAATATATGCTTGTGAGGAAAGAATATATGCAAAAGATTAAACTGTCCATCATCAGTTGAGATAGCAACATTGTCAAGATGGGAATTCAGATTTATATGAAGTGGGTTGGTGGTCACTAATTCAGATTTGGGAGTTGGTGCTTCTAGTGGGTTGGTGCTCACAAATTCAGATTTGGGAGTTGGTGCTTCCATTGGGTTGGTGCTCACAAACGGGGTTAGGGGTTGGTGCCTCTAGTAGGTTGGTGCCTACGAACATTGTAAAAGAAGATTTATATAAAAGCATTTATTGCCGTGGTTTTCTCCCATAAGGGTTTCCACGTATATATCTTGTGTTCTACTAGTGTTCATATTAGTTAGATCACATATGAATGTTGGTATGCAATGAATATGTTAATGAGATGAGCTATATAATTGTGATTGAAGTTGAAAGAGTTTAAACTGGTAAAATTCATTGTTATACTGATTCACCCCTCAGTATAACTGTGTGCTCTTCAAAAGAAACCATATCTATGGTCTGTTCAACTACATTTGTTGTTGATCAAGATCACTTACTATCTATTAAGGAAGAAATTCATCAAAAGGATCGTATGACAGTTAAAGTTGCTACAGCTCTACTAACTGCAAGAGATAAATGTAGAGTTCGTTTTTGAAGTGGGATTATTGTTGATTAGTAGCAAACATCTAGAGATTGCTTGTTTAAGTGGGGATGACCAAGAAATTCATTCACCTTCCACAAAAATGTCTGGACCATGGGAGTCAGAGTAGTGTTGATGATACAATGAGGGAGTGAAAGACAGAACAAAAACAGAGCAGAGCCAAAACATAAACATTTGTATTTAATTAAAACAAAATATTACAGATTCATACACTTAAATACTTTACCTCTGAGAGCTGGACTCTGCTGTACTGAGAGAGTGCTTACAAAAATGAAGTCCTAAGAAATATATAGACCTTCTAAACATAACTGAGGGCAGAAGGCATACATAAAATAATATATTTTTCACTGCCCAAAAAGTATGTGATCTGGTAGAAAGACAAGCTAAAGAGTACATGATAATCCATCCAAATCTATGGAAAATATGTTGGTGTCATGTCTGCAGATAGGTTATGCATACGGATGATATATGGCTTGATATGTTAGGTGGGGTAGTTGGGATTACATTTCCAACAAATGAGGTCCAAAGCCTTTGAAGGATATAAAAACACTAGTTCTTATCATGCACTAGGTTTGTTGTACAATTCTGTTGAGGATACTCCAAATTTTGTTTGACAATTTTGCTGAGCATACTCCAAATTATTTAGTAATTTCTTCAAGAAATAAAGGATGCTTCTAAGTGCGATATTTTTTACGCAAGCTTTGTTTATTTTTTTTATCGTGCAATTGTGGATCGTGGAATTTATGATGTATGCATTTATAATCAATATAGCATCATAATCTAAAAATGGTTTCTCTAAGTAAAGGATTGGTGATTGGTTGTTTATGATTCATAGAAACTAGAAGAAAAATTGATTGCACAAGAAAAATAAGGATTGCTTGTGTTATTCTAATCCATGTCGAGAAAGTTCAAATATTAAAAGTCTCGCCAAGCACAATTTAGCCAAGACAAGGATACAGAGATTGGCAAATAATGATTTTTTAAGCAAAATCAGTTTTTAGTTATCTCGAGAAAAATCTACACTAATTCGCTCTATTCTTCCACAAACATGTTTGTGATTTCTCAGAATTTCTTAGCATTTGTGTTACAGACCTAGCTTACATGAATGTGTTGTTCAAATTTATCTAACTATCAAAATGTTTTCTCTTTGTAACCATTTTAGGACAATTAATGAGAAGATTGCACATTTATCAAGGGCAACTCGGGTAGCGATGAAGAAAATCTTCATGATGTACTAAATTATGATATATATAGTTCAAGGAATCCTTCTATAGATGACAAACTAGATGAATCCTTCTATAGTTCAAGGAATCTTAGGTCCAATGTCCATCATCCAAGGTTTAGCATATCAAATTTAGGATGTAGTATATAGGTGAAGTGTTTAAGAGGAGCATTTGGAGCGTATGATCTAGGGTTCAAGACACACAATCTAGTTTTAGGTTTCATCCCTTACACACAAGACCCAAGGCCTATAAAATAGGTTGCACCAAACAGTCTTAGGTTTTTCTGATAGAGTGAATGATTCTGTTCTAAAACAAAAAGAGATTAAAAATTTAAAAATGATTGGGTAACCCTTTATTTAGGAGATACTCAATACAAGGGTTTTAATGTAAAATCTTAAAATTTGACAAGTTCAAAAATGGGACAAACAATCCCAGATCTTAGTATTTGGATATCGAAACCTAAGCCCTTGTAACCTAGGTCAAAGACCATCAACCCTAAACTTAAGATATTTAACCCTACACTAGCGACTTGGACTCTTAGACCAACAACCTTCCACCTTAGATCCTAGACCAAGAAAGCTATAACTTGAACCACAACACCCACGACCATGGACCATACAGTACGAATATTAGACTTCTAGAATATTGAGTTCACACAATTGACCCTAGACCAAGAAATTCATATCTTCAACACTTAGACCCTTGTTTTAGGTTTCAATGTCCAAATTCTAAGATGTGGGATTGTTAGAGCAATTTTTGAAATTGCCAAATTTAAACTTTTGCACGAAAATCCTTATGTTGTGTACCTCCTAAATAGAAAGGTCCTCAATCATCTTCAAATTTTGAATCCCTTGTCATTTTAGAACAAAATCATTCATTGTATCAACCAAAATCCTCGAAATAGCTATCCAACTCATCAAAATTTAAAGAAATTATTAAACCTCAAAATGCGAAACAAATGACATATAATCCTTTTAGGTGAATGTTCCTAGTCCTAGTTTAACTGATTTGGCAATTTTTCTAGCCAAAATACAATTTCTTCCTTTGGAGATTCTAGAAGTGCAATTCTTTGACAAGAGATTTAGGAAAACAATCAAAGTGAGAGATTTATTGAATTTGGAGTTAAATTGTTCGACAGAAAGATTTATACCACTTCATATACAATGTGGTAAGGTTTCACAACAAAACATGAATCGAAATGAAAGTTATGTACTAATCTTTACTTGTTTATAATTCTTTTGGATTCGATATGTAATTTTTTACATTGCCGACGTTGCGGATCAAACACCATGATCCACCATCAGGGAAAAAGAGCAAGAAAGCAAGGGAGCAGAAAATTAGAGAGGATAGCAGACCTAGTAGATTAAAAAGATGAAAAGTGGCATATGGAGAAAGGACACAACCACCAAGGGGAGCAAATAAAATAAAACAAGAAAAAAATAATACACTAAAATAAGGAAAAAAATAGAAATAAAATAATGGAAAAGAAGAATTCAAAAATGAGAAACAAAACTAAAAAGATTAACTAATACAGAAAAAAGGATAATAGAGTAGTATAAAGATTAAATGATACTAAATGTACAAAGAAAAATATAAAGATTACAAGAGATGAAAATGGGAGAGAGAAAGAGAAATAAAAAGGAAAGGAAGACACAATAAATAAAAACATAGAGATATTCCTAGTTAATATAAATATTCACAAAAGGACATAGAGAAAAAGAAAAATAAGTAATCCTGTAGAGAAAGGGGGAAAAGATAGATAATGTGAGAGAACTAAGAAAAAATAGATTGAACGATAGAACAAAATGTATATGGCCTTGTACATCTAGAGTGTTATCCGCTGGCCTAAGATCTAAAGTAAAAAATATAATATAAAAGGTATATAGTCCAAGCTCCAAGGTAATAATGTCCATAGACAAGTCTATAGGATCTTGGGTACAAATAGGTTGAGCATCATGATCAATGGTTTCCAATATTAGGTCCAATGTCTATTATCCAAGGTTTACGATCTCAAATTTAGGATGTTGTATAAGGGTGAATATTTTAGTCTACCATCTAGAGTGAAAGATCTAGTTCTGAAAATAATATTAATATCTTCTATAATGGTCATCTTCTATTTTTAGCAGTCATCTTATTTGTCGATTTATTTAGCTATTTATCTTTTTATTCAACTTATTTAGCTTTTTATTATTTAGCCTTTTAAACTATATTTAGCTTTTTAATCTTTTTAGCTTATTTGATTTCACTTTAACAACTAGTTCTATTTATAGAACATCGTCTTGTAACCTCTATATATACGTGTGTAAATCGTTCAATGTAATCATCTGATTATTGAATCATTAATTCAATTTATTTTTCACTAGGGTCCACCATGCACAATATGGTTTTAGGTTTCAACCCTTGGATACAAGACCCGAGACCTAAAAATTGTTTGCACAATGTAGTTTTAGGTATGCTTGATTCAATGAATGATTCTATTATAAAATAACAAGGCATTCAAAATTTCAAGATGATTGGCGACCCTGCTATTTAGGAAATACTCAACACAAGGGTTTTAATGCAAAAGCTTAAAATTTGATGTGTTTGAAAATGGGCCTAACAATCCCACATCTTAGAATTTGCACATTGAAACCTAAAACATTGACCATAGCCCATACAACTTATATCGAAGACCACAAACCCTGAAGTTAAGAGATTGAACCCTACACTAAGGACATTGGACTCTTATACCAACAACCTTGCACCTTAGATCATAGACCAAGAAAGAGCTATAACTTGAACCATAAGTCCCAAGACCATAAATCTTGAAAATAACATATTGGACCTTACACTACAGATATTGGACTCCTAAAACACGAACTTTGTACCATCGATCCTAAACTGACAAATCTTTATCTTAAACCCTTACACCCTAGACTAAGTTTTAGGTTTCAATGTCTGAATTCTGAAATTTGGGATTGTTAACCCCATTTTTTTAATTTGCCAAATTCTAAACTTTTGCAATAAAACCCATGTTTTGAGTATCTCCTAAACAAAATAGTCCTCAATCATCTTCAAAATTAAAAAATTGTTGTCATTTTAGAATAAATCATTCATTTTATCAATTAAATCTTGGGAATAGCTATCCAACTCATCAAGATTTACAAAAAATATTAAATCTTAAAATCCCCAATAGATGGTATATAATCTTTTTATGGGAATGTTCCTAATGCTAGTTTACCAAATTTGGCAAATTTTTAACGTCAAAATACAATTTCTGCACTGGGAGATTTTAAAATTTCAATTCTTTGTCAATAATATTATGAAAATAATCAATGTGACCGTTTTATTAAATTTGCAGTTGAATTGTTTGACAAGGATATTTATACAAGCGTCATACACAATCTGGTAAGGTTTGACAAATAAACATGCATCTACATGAAAGTTATTTGATAATCTTCACTTTCTCAGGTGACAAATTTATTTGGTAAATTTTAAAAGATTTTCAATTATAAATTCACGCATTTTTTGAAGTTTCGTTTATATTTTCCAATTTGAAAAATTAAAAAATGAAGATGCCCAATGCCCAGGATAAGTGATCATCAAAAGTTAACTTATCTTGTGCCAAAAACCCTATTGTAATCTATCAACCGTTCTCAAATCTAATTTGGTATTCGTATGTCTACCATTAGGGTATCTATTTTTACCTTTCTTTTTTTAGTTTTCTAACCTTTATGTACCTTCAAGTTAAATGTGTACCAACATCTAAAAATCTCCTATGATACGAGGGAGTTGCCCCTCTCAAACGTAGATTCTAGCTTCAACACAATCTCACTACTTGTGCACACAATTGTCACTGCTCTTTGGGCAATCAAGGTCAGTTTTAGAGAAACATTCACAATTAAAAATCTGTTCACAATCAGATTTTTGGCAACTTACTAAGGCGATTTGATATATGTGTTTCAAATGCTTCTAGGCCATTATTTGTAAGCCTTATAATTAGTCAAAGATTTATCATGCCAGATCAAAAATTTATCATGCTTCATCTAGAGAACCTACAGACTAGTCAAAATTCTAGATATGACTAAATCAAGAGTTTTATTCAACCTACATGAAACTCCTTTTACTTTTGAGTTTTGGTTGTGAACCTACAGACTAGTCGAAATTCTAGATATGACTAAATCAAGAGTTTTATTAAACCTACATGAAACTTGTTTTACTTTTGAGTTTTCGTTGTGATGGTCTTATCAAGAACATTGAAAAATTTCACACCAAAATAACATCCACAAAAAGTCATTAGCTCCGTTTTCAAGTTGACAATTCGAATAAATTTTAACCTTGAAGCATCGGTTGTCGAAAGATGGCTGACCACACCATGTATTATCAAAGGAAGTGGTTGGCTAAACTAGTGAATTGGTTTTGTTATCGGCTATTAAGATACCATAGGAGAGTTAATGTGCTTGGACAAATTACCTAAATTATGAAGGTCACCGAATAGGGAAATTTATTGGTTTGTTTTAATTGTCAATCAAACACCATCGATTTATCGGCAAGTTTAGCAATTTTTAAAAATTAGCGACTAAGAAGTTAGTTTTCATTAACAGGCAATATCATTATCGGAAAATTATCCAACTTTGAAAAGTACAACAAAGCACAGATGTATTGTCACACATGGAATAGTTCTTACAACTCATTTATCGGCAATTTGATCGAAAAAGCACAGATGTATTCTCACAAATGGAAAAGTTATTACAACACATACGTCGGGAATTTGATCGAATTGTCTAAAATGTCGATGCATTCATTAGTTAGTTATTATAACTAATTTCAAAGCAATTGTTAAACCATATCTGCTCATCAAGCGCAAAGTTTAAAGACTTTTGTCAGATACATGTGGTAGTTGTTTCCTTAGCAGACATTCACGCAAAATGTAGAACTGTCGACACGACTTTTGCACTGTCAAAAAGAAATGCACCAAAAGAATGTAATCTCATGGCTGCCACGATTGCAAGATAAGTACATAAAGGGTTTGCTTAAAAAATTCAAGAAACTTTTAAGCAAATGCAATGAATGAAAGTTCAATCAAATGCGGCCTCATCTAGAACAATGATTGCTCATTATGTGCACAAATCAGATTTTGCATAGATGTTCTGTAAATATTTGAATCAATGAAGCGCCTGTGGAGTATATTGTAACATTGTAAAGCTTGCTTTTTGTTCTATATGCACACAACTATTCAGATGTACCTCTTTCAATCATGTGAACACCCCTTATCACTAGCCGTGCATGGTGACTTTCATGGCTAGTGTAGCTATCATGAGAACATCCTAAACCATATTATTAAGATGAGAGACAAGCCTATAGTGGCTGCACAAACCTATTTTCTTGGTGCCTGCAGGTCATATATGAATAAGGACCGAGTTACTGAGTTGCCCGTGCAAACATGTAAAACGTGTAGGCGCAGGTATGCTAATCGATAGAGCACTTTTATGGTATTGATCTCACGAAATGAAATGATGGCAGGTTATGAACAATAATGGCTTGTTGAAAAGGTTTTTAAGGAATGTTCAAGCAAATCCAACTAGTTGGTGTCAATGGTGTCAATCCAAATTCTTCAAGATAACGACCTCGTTGACAAATTTTCACCAAAAGAATGTCATTTCTCAGCACGTGGGCAGCTGGACAGAAGTCTTAAAACCAATGTGGAAGAAAAGACAAACAAACCTGAATTGTTTCTCAAAGAAATCTGGAAGTAGGAATAAGGCAACTGAACAGTTGGGCAAGGTCTGAAAAAACACCAAAAGCGCAGCCTATAGAGAACGGACATAGCAGTCGAAATGATGAATAAATTATCGTGACGAAATCTCATCTCAGGGAATGTAATTTGTAATAATTACAGAGGGTGCACAGAATGGATTCGTTGTTAGAGTTTTAGAAACTTTCAACCAACTGCGACTGCCAGACACAAATCTAAATTCCTATGCGTTGCCCCAGGAGAAATGCACAAAAACAAAGCTTGAGATCCGCTTGATACAGCAAAAGTGTTGACAGAATGTCTCAAAGAAATGCTACCTCATTAAATGCAATAACTAAAAGATTTGCTAAAAATTGGTATGTTGAAAAAGGTTTAGAAACTTCGAAACAAACGCAATTTGGCAGCTTGTTGCAAGGACATGGAGATTCATTTTAGCGTAGTTAGAAGAAGGCTTCCATTCGATGTCTTTGTATGGAAAGTCCTTGAACATAATGAATTGTGCTTTCCTCAAGTTTGTTTAGACAATGATAAAGATCTTTAATATACAAGAAATGTACTTCATGGTGACAGATCTTAAATGTGTTCGATGGAAAATTCAACGGGGAAAGTTTTTCTACCAACGCCTTACTTGGAACTTGAGGACCCTGATGGGCTAGTTGCGTTGTTGTTTGAACGTAGGCTTGTAGTCTCTTCTAGAGTGGTCCTAGCATTCAAGAATAAAAGAAGACTTTTCATTACAACTAAAGATGTTTTCTATTATTTTCATTCATCAAGCATGGTGTTTCTAGATGATCAAGCTTGTGTCATCACAACAAAGTTGAAAGATATTAGTATCATCTATATTGATGTTTTTGCTACATGTTGTCATATGGAACAAGTGTATAACAAATAAGAACGGAATGAAACCTTGAACTCCATCAACTAAGTGTACAGTCAACATTCATTGACAGTAGAATTCTTCACATCAAGGCAAGATTCAGATGGAGATAGACCAGTCCACAACTACAAGAGATGTACGTGAAGCTTTAGAAATTATTTGAGAGATAAAACTCACTATGCAAGGTTCTCAATAAAGGTTTATCAGATTTGAATATTGCATTAGATTTCAATTTCTCAACTAGAACGTGTAGGAGGTTTTGATTGAAGAAGATCTGATTTTGAATCTCTTATGATCTCCTATTATAGCACCATCTTGTGGTTACCTATGTGAAAAGTGTATCCGTTGATGTTATGCAACAAAGAGGACGAGTTCAGACAATGATCGGTTCCAAGAAGATCCTCAAAAGTATCAAAGGCAAAGTGACTGAAGATTCCAAACTACTTCAACAAGATAAGTTAAAATTTGGACTTAATTTTTATAAAAGTTAGGTAAATTTTATCCTACCTTGTTTCTAAAGGGTAGTTATTAGATGTGGCCATGGTTGCAAAGTATTTATCTTCTAAAGTCTATAAGTGCAAGACATTTTCATTGTAAAGGACACTGTTGCAAAAGGGAAACTCGACAGCTTGATGACTTTTGGTGTTCACGCTTTGTAGCTAAGTGTGATGTCCCCATCTATTTCGGCAAACCTAGAACCCAAGAATGCCTACCATGAAGGACAAAGGGGTATTGATCAGGATGATAATAAGTGGAAATCACATTGACGTTAAGGAGATTGCTCTCATTAATATATGAGATTAAGACAGCGATAGGTAACAAGTAGAAGATGATGAGTTCGTGGGTATAAAGATCTTGACATCGAGCTTATCAATGCACATGAACAACTATGGTTCAAAGAGATAACAGATTGCTATCATAACTAGGCCAAAAGATAGTAACAAGAGAAACTGACTATACAGCATCAGTTATTAGCATCACTCAAGAACTGATTATGGTCAGCAATCTATTGATTAGTTATTCAATGCCTTGTGTCATGTCCCCTCCCTAATCATTATATATATAAAACCTGAATTAAATAATTATTATTAATTTAATATTTATTAATGAAAGATTAATTGAAATTATTAAATAGTTGTTTATTATTAGATATTATTATTTAATAATAATAATATTCTGAAAATATTCAAATAGAGTAAAACAATATTATCATTATAAGCATTACATATTAATAAAAATATTATTATTAAAACAATGTTATATTATTATATTATTAATAATATTATTGTTTACATTTCATAATTCTACTGTTGTTCTTAAAATACTCTTCGCATAGTAATTAGTAATAGGCAGCGGACCAATTATATGACGCGACGATTAAGAAGTGGATAATACGTTTCAAAAAGACTATAACCATTGTTAGACTATCCAAAAGGGGGTGACCTTTGCTATTCGTATATGTTAGGGAAATGGCAACCAAACACTATGCGGAGGGATGCATTACGAAACCCATAAGACAGCGATCTCTAATTAACGAAAGCGAGGTGTAATGAAGAGTTTTGTCTGAGAAGAGGTATGTCTTGTAAAGGAACAAATACCTCTCTTGGAAGGTATAAGAGAGGGATAAAAAAAGAGAAAGGGGGGATGCAAGGAGATAAGATATTAGCATTTATAAAAGATTAAATATACAGCAGTTCGATTCAATTCTGTAGTTGTGGTATGAGTTTCCCATACATGACATAATGATTACTATTTATATATGATTGTTAAATATAGCATAATGAATGTTACTTCTATCTGTTCATTGCTGATACGCATTGTATTATTGCTTATGACTGTTTAACATATAAAGGTATAGGATCCGCAATACGAATGCACCAGAAATCAGAAAATAAAGAATGAAGTGTAGACTAAGTAAAGAACTTGTTTCAGATTTATATAAAAGATTTATGACAGACTTGTGAGAAGTCGTGATTTGGTTTATGATAGATTTAAGAGGAGAAATAATGGATAAGGAAATAAGAAAAGACAAAGGCCTCTGTTATTATATTGTCTGGGAATCACATTGAGTATGAATCTGAGAATATAGTACTATTAACATAGTATAGTATGATGCTGGTAACATAAAGTAATACTAATATGGTATGACGCAATTCAATACTATTAATATGACAAGGAAGTTACATAATCTAATACTATACTATAATATAATATAATATAATGAATATGACATAATGCTGGTAATATAATATAAAACTGTAATATAATATAAATTATATAATATAATAATGTTATTACATAATACAGATAACATAATACAATGTTGTTAATAAAATATAATATAATAATGTCATAATGATAGTTTAATAAATGCTTTCCTATAGCTATAGTGTCCCTCTATTGTAATCACTATATATTAAAATTGTGATTCTAGGACAAAATATTAGAGGGTCCCATTAAGGGACATTACACTTGACAATCATATGTTAAGGAAGCGATTAAAAGAATTATGGAATGATGCAAGTATGAAAGGTCATGGGACGTGTCTTTCACTAAGTGTCTTATCATTCCACAAATAAGATATAAACGCATTAACAATCTCTCAAACATTCATCAGGAATTCCAGAAACTTCCGACTCTTCTAAAATCGAGCTATGATAATATTGTTGGGTTTCCTTATATCATAACTGCTATTACTATCTGTTGCGAACTATGGAAGGTCAATACAAAGTCAAACAAACATTAAAGTCAAACACCTGTGTGGCTAAGGAGTGATTCGTATAAATCATGAAGTAATGCGATGAGGGGATCAAGGTTAAAGTTTGAAGACTAAAATTACTAAATGAGAAACATAAAATTCACAATGGCAGATTTCTAATTTGTAAGAAGGCAACCATTAAATGCATATGCAAGGGAAAGATATTTCATGGAGCATAAAGACACCGATTATCACAAAGTAACGATAAACATAGAGCAATTAATAGTAAATTTAAGATCAGTGACTCGTTTGCAAAAGGACGTCTCATTCAAGGAGAGATATCTAATTGCATAAGGATGTGACTGTTCAATAAATATGAAGATATAGAAGGAGAACTAGGGGAGATAAGAAAAAGACCTTTGAAGACTTTTATTACTTATTTATTTCCAGATTTGGATCTTTCTAGTAGTAGAGCAGGCACATATTTCAAGTATATATTTCAGAAAAGCTATCAAGATAATTTCTACTTTACAAAGTATTTTTAGAATTGTAAGTTGAATATTATAATGAAATGCCTTCAAATCTGATAAAATTATATTCGTAAATAAATTACAATTCTCACTTTAAGTTAAAATTGTTGTATCGGGACTACATGAATGCAAATCAGGAATGGAGACATTACACTAA
Organism: Cryptomeria japonica; assembly: GCF_030272615.1. Classification (NCBI taxonomy): domain Eukaryota; kingdom Viridiplantae; phylum Streptophyta; class Pinopsida; order Cupressales; family Cupressaceae; genus Cryptomeria; species Cryptomeria japonica. The sequence goes on along the minus strand of NC_081406.1, from coordinate 172,893,971 downwards.
GAGGTTTTGAATGTGTATATTTTCAAAAGGACAATAAAGAACGCATTTGATTTGTATACATCGAATGTGCTGATGAGTTCTTGTTATCGCTTTCTCCTATTGTAAATTGATAACCTGTCTGTGTGTTTGTGTGATCCATTAGTTTTCAATTCAAATATATATGTAATTGATGAAACACAATCATACCATAGTATCTTCATTTGAAAGTGCTTAGGTAACTTGTTTCTTTGTATGTCAAAATATGTTTTCTTTTTTTCATCAGCATTACATACCAAGACTCTGTTTGTGCTAACAACCTATTTGTAATCTACCATCGTTTGTGAAATCTTAGTTGGTATTCGTATGTCTACCGTTTGGTTTTCTATTATTTTAATTTACCTTTCTTTAGTTTAGTTTTCTCCCCTCTATGTACTTTCATGTTAAACGTACACAAATATCTGAAAAATTCCATCATACGAGGGAGCTGCCCCTCTCAAACACAAAGAAAGATTGTACCTTCACCAAAATCTCTCCAACTACTGGCACGATTGTCACTGATCTTTGGGCAAACAAGGTCAGTTTTAGAGAAACATTTGTAGTGACAAATCTGTTAACCAAAAGGGTCCAACATTCACAATTCAGTTTTAGGTGTCAACAAGACCTAAACATAGGTTGCAGAATCTAGTTTTAGGTTTGCCTAATACGATTGAATGACTTTATTTCAGAATAACAAAATATTCAAAATTTAAAGATGATTGGGGACAATTTTAATAAAGAGGTACGCAACACATGGGTTTTAATGCAAAATAATAAAATTTGACAAGTTCAAAAATGGGGCTAACAATCTGACATCTTAGAGTTTGGAGATTGAAACCTAAAACTTGGACCATAACCCTTACAACCTAGATCAAAGACCATGAACCCTACACTAGAGGCAGTGAACTCTTAGACCAAATACCTTGCACCTCAAATCCTAGACCAAGAAAGCTATAACTTGAACCATAAGACCCAAGACCATGGACCCTAAAAATAACATATTGGACCCTATACTATGGATATTTTATTCCTAGAACATCTACTTTGCACCATCAATCCTAGACGAAGAAGTCCATATCTTGAACCCCTAGACCTAAGACCAAGTTCTAGGTTTCATGTCCAAATTCTAAAATGTGGGATTGTTAGCCCAATTTTTGAATTTGTCAAATTTAAAAATTTTACACTAAAATCATTGTGTTGAGTGTCTCCTAAACAAAAAGGTCCCCAATCATCTTCAAATTTTGAATCTCTAGTAATTTTTTAACATAATCATTCATTGTATCAATCAAAATCTTGGGTACAACTCCGCAACTCATTGAAATTTACAGAAATTATTAAATCTTTAAATCCGCAACACATAGTATATAATACTTTTATGGCAATGTTCCTACTACTAGTTCACCTATTGTTGCATGTTTTTAAGGTCAAAATACCATTTTTTCTTTCGATAAGTTCAATTCTTTGTCAAGAGATTTACAAAAATAATCTAAGTGAGTTTTATTGAATTTGGAGTCAAATTGTTAGGCAATGACATTTATAGCATCATCATATATAATATGATAAGGTTTTATAATGAAATATTCATCGAAATGAAAGTAACCTATTAATCTTCATTTTTCGTGCGGACAGATTTATCTCATAAAATTTACAAGATCTCCAAAAATAAATTCACTCATTTTCCAAATTTTAGTTCGTCTTTTCCATGTTGAAAAATTGTAAAAATGATGATACACAATGCCGAAGATAATTTTTTATCAAAGTTAAGGTGATGTTAGTTGGATTTTTAAACGTAAACAATTCTTGCAATCATCAGCTTCACGTTTTTAATCCTTGTCGCAATTTTAAAATCCAGGCTGTAATAAACTATTGAAAATTTCTATAGATTCCTACCCCAACTACAATCCCTCACTACTCCAAATGAGCTTCAAGCTGTAGCTTTTAATAGATATTGTGAAGCTAAAGTTAGAAGTGTTGGATAAATGGGAACTTGACAAAGGTTCTACCTTGCCGAATCTCGATATTTACAGGTGCATCACTTACACAATTTTTTTAAATTACTTATCATAACTTCAACACGAACTAAGAACAAATTTTAGGTTTCCAAGGTATCCAAAATATCCTTTTCCTCTGAATCGCTTCTATTCTAAACCAAAATGGATCCCAAGCGCATCTTTTCCCGAAACACTCTTCTTTGGTCAACATTTCTATTATAGAGTTTTCATCATCACAAGCATAAAACCTAACACTATGTATTGTAAGTTTGCGTAGGAAATTACTTATCATAACTTCAACACGAACTTGGTACAAATTTTAGGTTTCCAAAAGGTACCCAGAACATCCTTATCTTCTGAATAACTTCTATTCTACACCAAAATGAATTACAAGCGCATCTTCTCCCCAAACACTCTTCTTTGGTCAACATTTCAAACATTCCTATCCTAGAGTTTTCATCATCACAAGTATAAAACCTAACATTGTATTGTAAATCTGGGTAGCGCCAAATAGAAGTTTAAAGTTTATATGCAAAAATAATTTGCTTCAATTACACTATATATATATATATATAGGAATTCACATCCAACATTATAGAAAATTTCTTGTACGATCTTCTGAGAGATACAAGTTTTTTAACAACTCAGACAAACACAACCAATTTCTCATATCTACTCACACACATTAAACTATTTTGGTGGGAACTAAAAAAGGATTGGTTATTTCTAGAGGTATCAGGGACCTCCTTCTCCTCCGAGTTACTCCATTTCTACGCCAAAATGGTTCTTGAGATCATTTTTTATATGCACTCCCCTATTTGACCAACATTTTAACACCATTTTCATGTTTTCTATTACAGAGACAACATAATCACAAGCATTAAACCCAACTTCATCACCTACATAATCAATCTGAAATTTGGGTAGAGCCAAATAAGAAAAGTTTACATGCAAAAATACTTACTTCAATTCACAATATAAATAACATAAATATATTTTAAAAAATTATATTTTCTATTATAAGAAAGTTCTTGTAACAATTAAGATATAAATTGAATTAACTACTCAAACAAATAATTAACCAGTTTCTAATAATATTTATTAACATGTATGAATATATATGAAAAATTTGTTGAGTCTTTTCTTTCAATTGTAGTTACAAAAATTTATTAACATGCATTCAACCCATATGATTTCATTTGAACGTAATTTTAGTACTCTATTCAACCCTACCCAAATACACAATGTGATATCAAAGTTATGTATCATCCTGTAGACGACAACGTTGCCATTGGGTTAGCCTCAAGCTATCACATTTAAGAAAGATAACGAAATTCGAGATCTCCATAATTACCACCATCATGTTGTGATTTCCTCTAGACTAAGCTAAGATTTATCTTCATTTTCCTCGTAGCTTTTATCTGAGTTAGGTTTTATTCGATAAGGAAAGAAACTGATACCCATCCTATCGGACGTCTTGCTAACCACCGATTATAATGTTAACATTCTAGTCTAAAATTCCGTCAAATCTGTTGTATTTTAATGTCTTTGTACTGTTGGGTGTTGAGCCCCCACAGGAAATAGTGATGCACTACTGCTAAATGTACCGACAAAGGTTGTAACTGGGTGTGTGCCGCTGATTGTTGAGGACTTGCATTAAGCCAAGATTTGTACAAATGGTCAACATTTCAAAATATGCAAGAAATTTGACAAGATGTCTCAAAGAAATGTGTTTGCTGGATATGCAAAAAACAAATTTATTGGAAAGATTAATCTTTCCCAGTATCCAAAGGTGATGTATTAAAAGGGAGCCCTCCAAAGAAAGCATGAACGTCCATCTAGATATAATCTAATTGAGGGTTTTTCGAAAATATTGTAGTATAAGATTTCTATGCAAAATATAGATGCGTTGACAAGAAATGTGTTCTGATTGGCAGAAAACCTCGAAGATATTTGGTCTCTTCAAGCGTTATTTTCACTCATTGCTTCCCAGCGTGAAAAAACAAATTGCTCATTTAGATTATATTAAAGTAAATGTTGCAAAACAAAATCATATATATTGTCTGTTCAGCTGGAAATAGTCCAAATAGGTAGGGAGACACCTTTTGAGAATGCTTATAAAGATGGTGATGAGCACGAAATTCATTCATCTTCCACAGAAATATCTGATCATGGTAATCACAGGAGTATTGATAATACCATGACCTGCGGAGCCTTTGAAGGATATAAAAACACTAGCTCTTCTCATGCACTAGGTTTATTATGTAATTCTGCTGAGGATGCTTCAAAATTTATTTGTCAATTCTGCTGATGATAGTCCAAATTATTCATTAAGAATTTCTTCAGGAAAGCAAGAATGCTTCTAAGGGGGGTAATTTTTACACCGAACTTGTTAATTTTTTTTTATCATACAATGGTGGATCATTGAATTGATCATGTCTGCATTTATTATCAGTTTAGCAGCCATAATCTAAATGTGGTTTCTCTAAGTAAAGGATTGGTGATGGGTTGTTATTAATTCATAGAAATTTTTAAAGAAATTGACTGCACAAGAAACATATGCACTAGTTGTATTATTTTGGTGTATGTCGAACAAGTTCAAATAAATATTAAAAGTCTCGACAAGTACATTTTAGCCACAGAGAAGCATACAAAGATCGGCAAATTAGCTACCTCGAGAAGATGTGATCCAGATCTATTAGATGGAGAATGTGATAAAGCCAATAGCACCTCTTTATATGCACATGTACACTACTTCGCTCCATTATTCTGCAAACATGTTTATCATTTAGATATTTCTTAGCTTTTGTGTTACAAGCCCAGATTACATGTATGGCTTATTCATCCTTCTCTCACCATAGAAATTCTTTCTCCTGGTAACGAGTTTAGGACAGTTAATGAGAAGATTATAGAGGGCGACAAAAGTAGTAATGAAGCAAATCTTGATGATGTACTAAATGATGACAGATACGGTTCAAAGAACGCTTTTATAGATGACGAACTAGATGAGTTTTTTAGAAAAGCCATATATAAAGTGTAGTGTTTTCTTTATCAATAGAGGGAAGTGTGAGAGTGCTCATGGAACAAAGATTACTAATGACAGAAAGAAAAATAGAAAGAAATAAGTATAAAAATAAAAAAGAAATACAAACAAAGAAAGTAACAATAAGATTAAAGTAATCATGAGAATATCTTTTAGTAGAAAAGTCAAAGAAAAAGTGCAGTGTTTTCTTTATGAGTAAAGGGAAGTTTGAGAATGATTTGTAATTAGGGCTAAATAAAATTGTGCTTAATTTAAATTACAGATTTTTCCCGATCGCAATAGAATTGCATAGTTATGTTTTTTTAATCGTTGAAATACAAAAGCTAAGTTCACTTAATCCTTTGCACAAATTGATAATTTTAAATAATAATTTAAAGAAGGAATAAAAAATGAAACGAATAAAAGAGAATTAGAAGATAGAAGAGAGATCACGAGCTTGATAACGGAGTTCGCTGAATATGAGCTATGTCTCCGGGTCCGCTTCTCAATGTAGGACCGCTTTATTGATGACGCCAAGCATAAACCGCCTTATTACATCATCCAGGCTTCAAATTTGCAACATCTCTCATAGTCTTCTCTCGCACCTAAAGTCTCTCGCACCTAAAGACACTCGCGTACTCTTCTTCATGGGCTAGGCTTCAATTCCCTCTTAACCCAATTACACAGAAGAGTATGACAATTTGACAAATGCCTTTGTGCTTACAAAAATCATGAAGTCTCTTGTTCTCCAGTTTCTTTTCAAGAGAAATTCTAAATTCTTCTCTCAATGAAAATTGATTGATTTTACAAGGCAAACACTCCCCCTTCTATACAATTTCATATGCTAAAATGGGGTTAAAACAATAATCTTTTACAAATATTCCATACACCCTAATTCAAGCCTTAAAATCTTTTAATAATGGCTTAAAATATTATAACATGGGCTCTCCTTAATTTCGGGTTTGTATGGTTTTAATTATTGTTTTGATCTTGTGTAAATGAAGGAGGTCGGGCCCTACCTCCACGGACTGCCTTTGTTTTCAAACAAAATCTGTTTTAAGGCTTCACCATGAGCAAAGTATGTGCGGAAGCACCCGTTGTGAGGCATGAACAATAAGGGGGAGGTTGGTGGTTCAAACTGCCACCTCCTTAATATAGGCTTCATTACTTTCAATAGCAACTCGGCCCCTATCATATTCGAGAAATCTGCTAGCTCTTAGCGGTGGAGAGGAAAAATAGAGGGGCAGGTCAAGTCTTCTAGATCCTCCCGGATCAGAGAGTGCTCATGAAACAAAGACTACTAATCATAGAAAGAAAAACAGAAAGAAATAAAGTATAAAAATAGAAAAGAAACATAGACAATAAAGCTAACAATAAGAATCAAAGGAGTCGAGAGAGAGAAAGGGAAACAAAAATAAGAAGAAAGGGGAGAAAGAGAGTGGCAAATAGAAACGCTAACATAAAGAAACAACCTCATTAATTAACCAAAACAAGACAGATAAGATAGATAAATAGAAACAAGTTAATAAATAAATATAGAGAGAAACAGTTACATTTATCAAAATGAAAAGAAAAAATAACAAAAACAAACTAGAGAAATAAGATGAAGAACAAATGAAATAAATAAAAGGTAAGCAAATAAATAATGAATGAATACATGAGAGAGAAAGGCTAATAAAATAATAGCATAAAAGATACAAAAAAACACGAGAAACAAAAATAAAAAAGATTAACTAAAAACGAATTAGAGATAATAAAGTAATATAAGGATTAAATGATATTAAACATACACAGAAAAACATAATGATTACAAGAAATGAAAATGAGAGACAGAAAGAGAAATAAAAAAGAAAGAAAGACAAAAAATAATAATAAAGAGAATATGAACTAATCATAAAAGAAATAATAATAAAGAGAATATGAACTAATCATAAAAGACAGAAAAAGAACAATAAATAAACTTAGAGAGAGGAAAAAGAGAGATGATGAGAGGCTCAAGAAAAAAAAGAGCAAACAACACAACAAATGTATAGGACCCGAGACATTTAGAATGTTGAATCCAAGGGTCTAAGATCTAAAGTACAAACTATAAAATAAAGGGTTAATAGTCCATGCACCAAGGTATAATTTCTATAGTCAAGCCTCTAGGATCTTCGGTACAAAAAGGTTATGGATCAAGATGAACAGTTTCAAATATTAAGTCCAATGTCCATTATCCAAGGTTTAGGATATCAAATTTAGGATGTAGAGTAAAGCTGAAAGTTTTTACGAATACCATTTGGAGTGTAAGATCTAAGGTTCAACATGCACAATCTATTTTTAGGTTTCAGCACTTAGACATCAGACCCAAGGCCTAAAAATAGGTTGCACAAAATAGTTTTAGGTTTGTCTGACACGATGAATGATTCTATTGGAAAACAGTAAGAGATTAAAAATTTCAAGATGACTAGGGACCCTTTTGTTTAGTAGATACTCAACACAAGGGTTTTAATGCAAAAGCTTAAAATTTGATTAGTTTAAAAATGGGGCTAACAATCTGAGATCTTACGATATTTTAAGATCCAAATTGTAATAAAATATTGAAAATCTCTATAGATCCCTACCCTACCTGAGATCAATGACTATTCAAAATAACCTCAAAACCCCTGATTTTAATAGATCTTTAAAAATAAAAGTTAGAGGTGTTGGGAGAAATGTGAACTTGTCGGAAGGTCTACCTCAACAAGCCTTGGTATTTATAGGTTGGCCCCTTACACAAACATTTTAATTTACTTATAAGAATTATATAGGAACTAGCAACAAATTTTAGGTTCCCAAGGTATCGAGAACCTTATTTTCCTCTGAATCTCTTCAATTCTACACCCAAATGGATCCTAAGCGTATATTTTCCCTAGACTCTATTGTTTAGTCAACATTCTAAAACCATTTTTACCTCTTCTAATACAAAGTTGACATAATCACGAGCATAAAACATAACACTAACTATTGGAAATTTGAGCAAAGCTAAATAGAGGCTTAAAATTTGTGTAAAAATAATTTGCTTCAAGTACACAATATTGGTTCATAAGTATATATAGGATTTCCCATCCTATATTATATAAAACTTCTTGTAACAACTTCTTAAAGATACAAGTTGTTTTAACAACTCAAACAAACACTTAGCATATTTCTCATATCTTTTACACAAGTTAAACCATTTTAGAGGGCACTAAGAAAAGATCGATGATTTCTTGAGGTATAGAGGACCGCGTTTCTCTTCTGAGTCACTCAATTAGTTACATAAGTATATATAGGATTTCAATTTCTTGTAACAAATTCTTAAAAGATACGAGTTGTTTTAACAACTCAAACAAACACTTAGCATATTTGTCATATCTCTCAGACAAATTAAACCATTTTAGAGAGAACAAAGAAAAGATCAATGATTTCTCAAGGTATCGAGGACCGCCTTCTCCCAGTCACTCAATTTCTACAGCCATGAGAACACATTTTTCAAGGACTCCCCTATTTGGCCAATACTTCAACACCATTTTCATGTTTTCTATTACAGAGCCATCATCATCACATGCATTAAACCCAACTTCATCACTTTTATGATCCAATTTAAATTTGCATAGAGCATAATCGAAAAAGTTTGTATGGAATAATACTTGCTCCAATTCACAATATAAATCACATAAATATATACAAGATTTTTATTACTTTTATTATAAAATATTTAATTTAACAATTTAGATATAAGTTGTTTTAACTACTCAAAATAATTAATAACCAATTTCTAATAATATTTGTTAACATGTGTGAGTACATATGAGAAATTGTTAAGTATATGTGTGTGAGTATATATGTGTGTATGTATAGCCCCGCACACACACATATATATATTCGAAGATAATTTTAATCTTCTATTCAACCCTGCCCAAATTCCCAATGTAGTATCAGAGTCATGTATCATTCTTTGGTGAATGCTACGAATCTTCTTCCTATCAACGAAAAGATTACCACTAGGTTAGCCTCGACTATCACATTAAAGAAAGAGAATGAGATTCAAGCACTCTACAATTACCACCATCATGTTCTGGTTTGCTCTAGACTGAGTTCAGATTTGTATTAATTTTAGTTTTTGCTTTTATCTAAGTTTAGCTATGTTTGACACAGAAAAAAAATACCCTTCATGTTGAACCCATGTTACCCCGAGTTTTCAAAACGGGGGCAGGGAAACAGGTTTCCGAAGCGATTTTTTCCACAGCAATCAATGATAGGGTATATATATATATATATATAATTTTAAATATATTCATCAATTATATATTTATATAACATTATAAGACAAGAATAATGTTATAAATCATAACAACATAATAACATTTATAAATCAAAGATTCTAAAATCATTGAATCAATGGCATTTCGGCGTAACACTGTGAAACGTACTGCGAACAGTTAATTATAGTCTGAACATTCTGAATAACTAGCCGTTGTAATCTAAAAGTACTTTAAATTTGTTTTATTTTAGTGTGTGTGCACTGTTGGTTGGGACACCCACATAGGAGTTAGTGATTCACTACTGCTAAATGTGCCTACGGAGGTTGTGGTTGGGTTTGTGCCGCCGATAGTTGAGTACATGCATTGAGCTAGGATTTTGAAGAAAGGCCTAAATTTCTAAATGTGAAACAGGGACAGGCCGCAGGATATTTAACAAATTGCCAAAAAGAAATGTTTGAGGATATCCACAAAACATATTCGTTTGAAGGACTTTAAGACTTTTCCCAATATCCTCAGCACCTGTGTTAAAAGAGAGCCCTCCGAACAAAGCATGAACTTCCATCTAGACATAAACTAAATGAGGGTTTTTAAAAGATTTTTCGATGTTCAATACTGTGGCAGATTTATGTGCGAAATATAGAGGCGTTGAGAAGAAATGTGTTCTGATTCCAAAAAAAACCTCGAAGATATTTGTTCTCTTGAAATACCATGGAAGCTCACTTGCATGCATTGCCTTTCAAAGTGAATAAACTAATTGATCATGAAGATTCTATTAAAGTAAATGATGCTAAAGAAAACATATCTAAGGTCTGTTTAACTAGGTTCGTTGTTGATCAGCATCGATTGAAGTCTAATGTAGAATAAATTGATTGGAAGGATCATATGATAATAAAAGTTGCACCAACTCTATTGATTGTCGGAGATACATGCAGAGTTGTCTTTTGAAGTGGGCTTATCGTTAATTAATACCAAACAATCTCTATACTTCAGTTAGCAAATATAAAACACAACTTAATCTCGGAGCTAGAAATAGTCCAAATAGGCAGAAGGACACCTTTTGAGATTGATTATAAAGATGTGGATGACCTAGAAATTCATTCATCTTCCACAGAAATGTCTCACCATGGGAGTTAGAGGAGTATTGATGATACAATAAGCTCTAAAGCCTCACAAGGATATAAAAACACTCGACTAGATCATGGAATTGAAGATGTGTATATTTATTATCAATTTAGCACCAACAAGCTAACTACGGATTATCAAAGTAAAGGATTGGTGATGTGTTGTTTATGATTCATAGAAATTGGAAAAGAAATTGATTGCCGAATAAATATATGCATTGTTTGTGTTATTCCGATGCATATCGAGCAAGTTCAAATATGAAAATTCTCGCCAAGCACATTTTAGCAGCAAAAAATATACACAGCTTAACAAATAATGTGTTTTTGTAAATAGCATCACTTTTATACTTGTTCCCGGAAAAAGTAATGCAGATATATCAGATGGAGGAGATGATAAAAGCAGTAGCACTTGTTTTATATTCATATATACAGTTAAGAAGATTGGGCATTTATAAAAGACGACTCGGGTAGTGATGAACAAAATCTTGATGATGTACTAAATGATGAGTTATATGGTTCAAAGAATCTTTTTATAGATGACTAGCCAATGAATATTTATCAAGACAAAAGCCAAAGAGAAAGTACAATAAGGAAACATCATAAATTGAGTTAACCAAAATAAGGCAAATAAGATAGATATATAACAACATCTTAAAAAAGAAAGATTAATAAAGAGAGAAATAGGTATAGAAAGCGGAAGAGAAAAAAGTTAACAAAAGGAGATTAGAGAAATAAGAAAAAAAGCAAATAAATGAAATGAAACGTAAAGAATAAATAATAAATGAGTTCGTGAGAGAGAAAGGGCTGCTAAAATAATAGAAAAGAAGACTTCAAAAAATGAGAAACAAAAATAAAAAAGATTAACTAATACAGAAAAAGAGATGGTAGAGTAAAAGAAGGATTAAATGATACTAAACGTACAAATAAAAACATAAACATTACAAGAGATGAAAATGGGAGACAGAGAAATAAAAAGGAAAGGAAGACAAAAAGAAATAAAAATAAAGAGATATTCTGAGTTAATATAAACTAGTCACAAAGGGCACAGAGAAAAAGAAAAATAAGTAAACCTACATAGAGAGGGGGAAAAGATAGATAATATGAGAGAATTAAGAAAAATCAGTCCATGCTCCAAGGTATAATGTCCATAGAAAAGTCTATAGGATCTTGGGTACAAATAGGTTGAGCATCATGATCAATGGTTTCCAATCTTAGGTGCAATGTCAATTATCCAAGGTTTAGAATCTCAAATTTAGGACATGTTGTAGAAGGGTGAAAGTTTTTTAGTCTAGCATTTGGAATGAAAGATATAGGGTCCACCATGCACAATCTGATTTTAGGTTTCAACCCTTAGAAACAAGATCCGAGACCTAAAAATAGTTTACACAATATAGTTTTAGGTGTGCTTCATTCAATAAATGATTGTATTCTAAAATAACAAGATTCAAAATTTCAAGGTGATTGGCAACCCTTCTATTTAAGAGATACTCAAACACAAGGGTTTTAATGTAAGTTTAAAATTTGATGACTTTGAAAATGGGACTGACAATCCCACATCTTAGAATTCACATATTGAAACCTAAAACATTAACCATAGCCCTTACAACTTATATTGAAAGCCACAGATCCTAAACTTAAAATATTGAACCCTATACTAAGGACAATAGACTCTTGGACCAATGACCTTGCACCTTAGGTATTAGACTAGGAAAGCTATAACTTGAACCATACGACCCAAGACTACAGATCTTGAAAATAACATATTGGACCCTACACAACAGATATTGGACTCCTAGAACACTAACTTTGCACCATCAACCCTAGACTGAGAAATCTATATCTTGAACCTTAGACCTTAGACCATGTTTTAGGTTTCAATGTCTAAATTTCAAAATGTGAGATCTTGTTCGCCCCGCTTTTGAATTTGTCAAATTTTTGAACTTTTGCACTAAAACCCATGTGTTGAGTATCTCCTAAACAAAAAGGTGCTCAATCGTCTTTGAGCTAAAAAAATTCTTGTCATTTTAGAATAAAATCATTTATTGTATCCATTAAAATCCTTGAAATAACTATCCAACTCATCAAGATTTATTAAAAATTATTAAATTTCAAAATCCCCAATAGATGGTATATAATCCATTTGTTGGTGTTGGAAATAAGCCACACTCAGACCGACAATGGACTGGTCCAAGAGGGGCCAGTAGCTCAATGGTTGAGCACTCCAGTAGCATATGGAAGGTCCTAGGTTCGAGTCCTAGCTGGTCCATGTCTCAACATGGTATCAGAGCTAGGTCCAGGCTAGGAGCCCCAAGCACATGAGAGGTGTGGCTTAAGGGGGGGTGTTGGTGTTGGAAATAAGCCACACTCGGACCGACAATGGACTGGTCAAAGAGGGGCCAGTAGCTCAGTGGTAGAGCACTCCAGCAGCGTATGGAAGGTCCTAGGTTCAAGTCATATCTGGTCCATGTCTCAACACCTTTAATAGGAATGTTCCTAGTAAATTTTACCAAATTTGGCAACTTTTTAATGTCAAAATACAATTTTTGCATTGGGAAATTTTAAAAGTTCAATTATTTGTCAAGAGATTTACGAAAATAATCAATGTGAGAGTTTTGTTAAATTTGGAGTTGAATTGTTTGACAAGGAGATTTATAAAATCATCATATACAATGTGAGAGTTTTGTTAAAATATATGTTGGTGTATAACTCTCGGTGGTAATTCCTTTTTGATCAGCGATTTCAGACCTTCAAAGAACTCTCTAGAGTTCTATATGTGTATTTGTTATTTTTCAATCAATAAAAGTATTTTGAATGATGCAGCATGCTCCATTATGTTTAATAACATATATGCTCGGTTTTGTTTCTTCAATACTCTGTTTTGGTGTTCTGTTTTTTCAAAACTGTTTTGGTTTTTATTCCCCTGCTTCCCACAGATTGATATCACAGTGATTTAGGGAGAGAGCTACTTGTTGTATGAAGACTATAGCTATATGAAATTTGAAGTAAAATAGCTTCAAACACTATCGTTCAATCACAGGTTCCCATTTTGACACAGAAAAATTATGATTTTCGGTCTATGAAAATGAGAACATTACTCCGGGCTCATGATCTTTGGGGATTTGTCACTTACAGATATCCAGAACCAGTTGACCAGGCATCAGAGTTGGCCCTATCAAATGCTGACCGAAATCTATTGAAAAAGAACAAAAAGAATATAATAAAGCTCTTGGTCTTATTCAGAAAGGATTAGATGACATCATATTTCCAAAGGTTTCTAGTGCAGTCTACGAAGGCTTCGGACACTCTTGAAACTTGTTACCAGGGTGTATCCAAGGTGAAGAATGTCAAGTTGGAGAACTTGAGGTGAGATTTTGAGAAGCTGAAAATTAAGGGCAGTGAGACTGTGGAGAGATTTATGACTCAAATCATGAATATTGTTAATTAGTTGAGACAATATGGAGATGACCTCTCAGATAAGAGAGTGATTGAAAAAGTTCTCAGAATGTTTGCCAAAGAAATTTGAAGATGTAGTTGTGCCCATAGAAGAGATTAAAGACATCAGTCAAATGCAAATTGATGAAAACTGGCCTCTTATTGCACATGAGTCTAGGTTGACTAGATATGATGATAATCCATCGGAGAATGCCTTCAAAACTCAGCTCCTAGTTACAAGAGGTATAGGCAATGGCAGAGGAAGGTCTAGTAACAATGGAAGAGTAAGCATAATTGTTAATCAAAGAGACAGTAGAATTGATTCAGAATCTGAAGATAAATATCAAAGGAACCCTTCTAACTTGAGGGGGAGTAACAATAGAAATTGGCAACAAGGAAACCAAAGGTTTGATAAATCAAAAGTTTGATGCTATAATTGCAAAAAGTGTGGTCATTTTGCTAACAAGTGTTCGAATAAACAAGCAGATGCTGGCAAGCAATCTGCACACATCACAGAGGAATCCGAAGAAAATCATAAACCTGTGTTTTTGACTTGTAAAGTGGCTCAGAAAATTTCCAACAATGTTTGGCTTTTGGATAGTGGAGCAAGCAATCATATGACTGGAAACAAAGAGTTGTTCACCAATTTGGACACCAGTATTCACTTCGAGGTAAAGCTTGGTAATGATATAGTGTTAATGGTAAAGGAGTGATTGTTGTGTATACCAAACAATGGTGAAAGCAAAAGCATCGGTGATGTGTATTATGTACCTTGTTTAAAATGCAATTTGTTGAGCATTGGACAGCTGATTGAAAAAGGTATAGTGTTCTTCAAAAAATGAGGTATGTACAATCATTGAGAAGTATCCGAGTAAGCAGCTGATAACAGGAGTAGAGATGACAAAAAAAAATAGGATGTTTCCACTTGCAATAAGAAATGAATTATCCAACTCTTTGAATGCTTATAACATTAAGAATTTAGATGAATCCTGGTTGTGACATTTGAGGTATGGCCATTTGCATTTTGGTGATCTAGATTTGTTGCAAAAGAAGCACATGGTGAAAGGGTTGCCCAGTATTCAACAACCAACAAGCTCATATGAAAGTTGCATTCTTGCAAATGCATCACATAGAGAAATTTGTTTCTGGAGCCTCATACAGAGCAAAAGCTCCATTGGAGATTGTGCACACTGATTTGTGTAGACCTAAGTTACCAATTCGGGTACAGGTACAGCTACAGGTACGGATTCGGCAAAATAAAATAAAATCCTTGGGTCTGAATGCGGGTATGTTCGTACACACACACAGATATATATATATATATGTTCAAACATTAAAATTATAAAATATAATTATATAATTTATAAACTATCATTACCATTATTGATTATTACAATGATACAATCCATACAGATATGAAATATACAATGTTATTATTACAATGATATAACTTACAGAATTTTAAAATGCAAATGAAATGAGTTGAATGAATGTTTTGATACATTTCATGCATCATAAGGGGGGAAATTAGGGTTTAGATGTTAAGAAAATATTAAAAAAGGTGTTCTTTTATTGTTTTTTGGTCTTTTATTACCCGTGGGCCCCATTTTTTGGAACCTACAGGCCTTGGTTCTCCCGCGTCTGCCCGGATTCTCCCTTGGTTCCACCCAAGTGGGTTCTCTGTAGGCCTTGCCCAAAGAGAACCCAGCCACCTGGGCAGGACCCGGGTGGAACCCAGGGAGAACCAAGCTTGGACTAGGACCGGGCAAGAACAAGGACCCGGACCCAACCTCTTTAGACAAGAACTGGTATCTTAGGTGTGGACCAATGCAAACACCATCATTGGCTAGTAATATTTCTTTTTAAACTTTTATAGATGATTATAGTCAAAAGACTTGAGTTTATCTTTTGAAGCAGAAATCTGAAACCTTTGATGTATTCAAAAGGTTTAAAGCCATGGTTGAAAAGGAGAGTGGCAAATATATTAAAGTTTCATGGAGTTTTGCTAGGATCGTGGAATCAAAAGATAATTTACTACTCGTTTTAATCCACAACAAAATGGAGTCGCTAAACGGAAGAACCAAACCATTATGAACATGGCTCGAAGTATGCTGAAGGAGAAGCATCTATCAAATGAATATTGGGGAGCAGCAGTTATTTGTTCAGTGTATATCTTAAATAGGAGTCCAATTAAGAGTGTGAAGGACCATGTTCCCCAAGAAGCTTGGAGTCGTAGGAGTTGTATCGTATCTCATTTAAGGGTCTTCGGGTGTGTTGCATATGCCCATGTACCTAAAGAGATGAGAAGGAAGCTAGATGACAAATGTGAGAAGCGTATTTTTATTGGACACAGTGAGGAGTCTAAGGCATATAGACTCTATAATCCAATCACCACGAAATATATTATTAGCAAAGATGTTGAGTTCACGGAAAATGAGGCTTGGGATGGAAGCATGTATATATTTGTTGTAGAGGGAGTTGTATTATCTCATGGAAATAATGATGGAAATGAGCAAGGCGTACAGGATGGACAGTTGATTTCACAGGCACATACACCTCTAGCAAGTACTCCAGGAAGACAATCTCGAAGAGTTAGCTCATTACAACTTAGAACCCTTAGAACTCACGAATGTGGTGAACCATCAAGTTATGGTGGACAACAAGCAACAAAATTAGAGCTTAGTAATGAATCAAATCCCACATTAGCTACATTAAGGAATAGAATTAAAGGTCAAAAGACTAGAAGCTTAAGAGAATTATATGAGCCAATTGAAGAAATAGATCAAGTTTCAAATTTTGCATCGATTGCATGTGATCCTGTCAATTTTGAAGAAGCTATTAAAGAAGAGGTTTGGGTAAAAGCCATGAATGAAGAGATTGATGCCTTAGAGAGCAATAACATGTGGAATCTTGTAGATTTTCCTAAAGGTAAAAATATTATAGGTGTTAAATGGATTTATGAGACTAAGTCAAATACCGAAGGAAAAAGTTGAGAAACACAAAGCAAGACTTGTAGCTCAAAGGTTTAGTTAGCATCCTGGCACTGATTATAATGAAAATTTTGCACCTGTTGCTAGACTTGACACGGTGAGGATGGTGTTGGCTATTGCAGCACAAAATAAATGGAAAATGTATCAGATGGATGTAAGATCTACATTTTTAAATGGATATTTGGAAGAAGAGGTTTAAGATGGTTTAAGATGGTGAATTGCAAGCCAGCTGCAACACCAATGGCAACTAGTACAAAGCTCGGTAAGAAAGATCAAGAGTCAAGTGTTGATCCAAACTTTGTATAAAAAATTGGTTGGAAGTATCATGTATTTGACAACATCGAGGCCTGACTTAATGTATTTTCTAAGTTTAATTTCCAAATATATAGAATCTTCCACGAGCACCCAATGGCAAGCTGGAAAATCAATCCTAAGATATATTGCTGGAGCAACAAGTTTTGTCCTAAAAACCTTCTCGTAGTTTGTCATCCTTTGTGAAATTTCAGCTGGTAGTCATATGCCTACCATTGGGATTTCTATTATTCACCTTTCTTTAGTTTAGTTTTCTCCACTTGATGTACTTTCAGGACAAAAGTGCACAAAAAACAAAAAAATCCCCATCATGCGAGAGAGCTGCCCCTCTCAAATGTACAAGAAGATTGTGGTGAATGGTTGTCACTACTCTTTGAGCAAACAAGGTCAGTTTCAGAGAAACATTCGTATCGAAAACATTGATTACTAGAAGGGTCCAACAATCATAGTCTAGTTTTAGGGTTCAACCCGTTGACACAAGACCCAAGACCTAAACATAGGTAGCACAATCTAGTTTTAAGATTTCCTAATACAATTGAATGATTTTATTCAAAAATAATTAAATATTCACAATTTGAATATGATTGGGGACCCTTTTGTTAAGGAGATACACAACACAAGGATTTTAATGCAAAAAATATAAAATTTGACAAGTTGAAAAATGGGGCTAACAATCCCACATCTTAGAACTTGGACCATAGCCCTTGCAACCTAGATCAAAGACCATGGACCCTAAACATTAGATATTGAACCCTACACTAGAGGCAATGGACTCTTAGACCAACAAACTTGCACGTTAGATCCTAGACCAACAAAGCTATAACTTCAACCATAAGACCCAAGACTATGAACCCTAAAAATAACATATTGGACTCCATACTACAGATATTTAACTCCTAGAACATCTACTTTGCACCATCAATCCTTGACCAAGAAATCTATTTCTTGAAACCTTAGACCCAAGACCAAGTGATTGGAGATTGTTAGCCCCACATTTGAACTTGTAAAATTTTAAACTTTTGCAAAAAAAACCCGTGTTACGTATCTCCTAAACAAAGATCCCATATTATCATCAAACTTTGAATATCTATATCATGCACACATCTATGCAGATGTACCTCTTTCAATCATGTGAATAGCCCTTAGGCGTGCATGGTGACATTCATGGCTACTGTAGCTATCTTGAGGACATCCTAAACCATATTATTAAAATGTGAGTTAAGTCTATGGTGGCAGCGCAGACGTGTTTACTTGGTCCCTGTGGGTCATATATGAATATGGATTGAGTTGCTTAGTTGCCTATGCTAACATGAAAAACATGGAGGCGCGGGTAAGCTAATCGATAGCGCACTTTAATGGCATTGATTTCACAAAATGAAATTATGACAGGTTATGAACAATAATGGCTTGTTGAAAAGGTTTTAGGAATTTTCAAGCAAATGCAACTATTTGGTTTAAATCCAAATTCTTCAAGATTGCAAACTCCTTGACAAATTTTCACCATAAGAATGTCATTTCTCAGCAAGTGGGCAGACGCACAGAAGTATATGGAAGAAAAGACTCTGAAAAATACCAAAACCACGGCCTATAGAGAATGGACATAACGGTTGAATGATTAATAAAATGTCGTGACGAAATGTCATCTCATACAATGTCATATTTACAAAAGGTGCACAGAGTGGATTCGTTGTTAAAGTTTTAGAAAATTTCAAGCAAATGCAACTGGTAGACGTAAATCAAAGTTCCACAAAATTGTCGTTACTCTCTGAATAATGTCCCCATTATGTTAGTAATCAAGAAAAAGGGGAACAGTTAACTTGAAAATCAATTGCAAGGGACTTATCCATATTCTGCTATGATTAATGTAATGTATCAATGTTAAGTATGGATAGGGTATCTCTGTGTTGATAAGTGATGCTGCTCTAGCATGCAGCTCCATGCAACTCCAGTTTGGACATGAAGCTATCCATTCATCACCATGCATAAGCTATTTTTAGTTAATAGTTTTTTTGTTTATTCATGCAAATAAAGCATGTACTCCAGCATGCATGAATCCTTAGGACTATTTTTAGTTTTGCTTTTTGCATGAGTTTGTTTTTAGTAAATAAAGCATGTTGTGCATGCACTTATTGTATTCTTAATTTAGGGAGTAGTTTGCTTTTTTTAGTTTGAGAGCCTTAGTAGCTTTCCATGCAAAGCTAGGAATATATTTAGAATTGCAGTTATTATTTATTCTTCTAGACTGCAAATTCTTTATATATACAGCCTCTATGTAATTTTTTAATTAAGCTTCAATAAAGATATTGGTGTTTTCTTCTTTTTGCTGTTATTGTTTGCTAATCAGTTGGTTTAGAGAGGATAGGTCAGGTTCAAAATTCTACAAGTGGTATCAGAGCAAGTAAAATTGTTTTGGGTTAAAGTTTTATTGTTGGAATTTCGCCAAAGTTAATCATGTCGAATTCTAACCATATGCCCGTTCCAGAATTTGATGGGAATGATTATGATTATTGGTGCATTAAGATGCTGACCTTTTTGATTGGAAAAGATTAGTGGGAGATTATTGAATCAGGTTATGAAGAGCCAACTGATTGGAATGCCCTTACAGCCAATGAAAGAACAGCAAGAAAGGAAACAAGGAAAAAGAATGCTCAAGCTTTGTTTCACATTCAGATAGCTCTTGATAAGAGCTTATTTCCAAGAATATCAGGAGCAACAACTGCCAAAGATGCCTGGAAGACTCTACAAGAAGCTTACCAGGGTAGTGATCAAGTTAAAGTGGTCAAGCTTCAAACATTGAAGCGAGAGTCCGAGAATTTGAAGATGCAAGAAGCTGAAAGTATAAGTGATTATTGTGTCAGAGTCAAAGATGTGGTCAATAAAATGGCTACACTTGGAGAAATTGTAAGCAATGAAGTTTTGATAAAAAAGGTGTTGAGATCTTTGACACCCAGATGGAATCATGTAGCATTAATCATAGAAGAAAGCAAGGATTTGACAAAACTACAGTTTGATCAACTGGTTGGATCCCTGATGTCTCATGAAGAAAGATTGAAAGATTCTTTTGAAGGTGTAGAGAAAGCGTTTTCCTCTAAATTGCTAATCACAAAAGATGAAGATACAAGCAGCAGTAGTGCCAAAATCAATCAAGGCCAAGGTAAAGGGCAAAGCCAAAATTCTTCAAGAGGTAGAGGAAGAGGTGGCTCAAGAGGAAGTGGTGGTTTCAGAGGAAGAGGTAGAGGTAGAGGCAGATTTGATAAGAGAAATGTTCAATGTTACCATTGTAATAGGTATGGCCACTTTGAAAGAGAATGCAAATTGAAAAAAGGTAAAAGTGCTAACTATGCTCAAGAAAGTAGTGACAATCCTCCTGATCACTTTTTTTTATCTTATGCCAAGGGTGAAAATACTAGTAAAGATGTTTGGTACCTAGATTCTGGATGCTCTAACCATATGACAGGGAATGAGAAGTTGTTCTCAACAAAGGATGGAAGTTTCAAATCCAAGATCCAGCTTGGTGATGATAAATCATTGGAGGTTGCTGCCAAAGGAGCTATGGAGGTCCAAACAAAAGAAGGTATAAAGATTATTCATGATATTTATTATACTCCACAATTGAAGCACAATTTGTTAAGTGTTGGGCAGCTATGTGAGAAAAATTATAAAGTAGTCTTTGAGAATAAGACTTGTACTATCTATGATAAGAATAAGGATAATAGGGTGATCACTGTTGTTCCTATGACAAGAAATAGGATGTTCCCCTTGAGGTTTGGTGAACATAACAACAGTTTGGCAAATATGGCTTATGAGGATTCAAGTTGGTTATGGCATCTCAGGTATGGGCATTTAAAATTTCATAGTTTGAAGTTTCTAACCTCACATGCATTAGTTTCTGGTTTGCCCAAGGTTGAGGAACACAAGGAGGTTTGTGAAGGTTGTGCTAAAGGAAAGCATGCAAGAGAAAAGTTTCCAAAGGGCAATGCATGGAGGGCTCATCACCCACTTCAGCTTGTTCATTCAGATATATGTGGTCCTATGCAGACTAAGAGTTTGGGTAAGTCATCATATTTCATCACTTTTATTGATGATTACTCACGAAATTGTTGGGTATATTTTTTGAAGGCCAAAGATGAAGCCTTTGATACATTCAAGAAGTTTAAAGCCCTTGTAGAAAATGAGATCGTGGAGGAGACTTTTGCTCAAAGGCTTTCCAAAGTTATTGTGATTTTAATGGCATCAAGCGCCAACTTACTACTGCATACACACCTCAACAAAATGGAGTAGCTGAAAGGAAGAATCGTACTGTGGTTGAAATGGCAAGGTGCATGTTACAAACCAAGGGATTGAGCAATTCTTATTGGGGAGATGGAGTTGCTACAGCGGTGTACATCCTCAACCGTAGCCCCACCAGTGCACTAGAAAAGATGACTCCTTATGAAGCTTGGTATGGTAAAAGGCCTAATGTTAATCATTTCAAAGTTTTTGGTTGTTTGGCTTATGTGCATGTACTTGATCAGAATAGACAGAAGTTAGATGCAAAGAGTGAGTCATGTATTTTTATTGGGTATAGTGAGAAAAGCAAGGCTTATAGATTGTATAATCCCCTCACTAACAAGCTTATTGTCTCAAGAGATGTGATTTTTGATGAAGGGGGAGTTTATGGTCATAAAAAAGGCCATGTTGAGAAGCCAAAATCTATTTTGAATGATGATATAATTGCTGATATTGATCATGAGCAGCCAACTAATGTTTCTATATCCAGTGGTTTAACTCCACCAAGCAACCCTTCATCAAGTTCTTTAGTACCAAGTTCAAGTCTAGCTTCTTCTCCAAGTTCTACAAGGAAAGTAAGGAGATTGAGTGATATCTACCAGAGGAGTGGAAATCAAGTACATGAAGAAAACCCAGTAGGTGAAACAGTGAATTTTGCTTTATTAGCCAAGGCTGATTTTGAACCATCATGTTTTGAAGATGCATGTACTAACGAGGTTTGGGTGAAAGCCATGGAAGAAAAGATGGATTCCATTCACAAGAATGATACTTGGGAGTTAATAGAACTTCCACATGACAAAAAAAGGATTGGCACCAAATGGGTCTACAAGACCAAATTTAACAGTGATAGGAGTGTTGAAAGACACAAGGCAAGATTAGTTGCTAAAGGCTTCACACAAAAGTATGAAATTGATTATGAAGAGACATTTGCACCAGTAGCAAGACAAGAGACCATAAGAATGCTGATTTCATTAGTAGCTCAGAAGAAGTGGAGCATACATCATATGGACGTGAAAAGTGCCTTCTTGAATGGGTACTTAGAAGAGGAAGTGTATGTGGAGCAGCCACAAGGTTTTGAAGTGGAAGGAAAAGATAATTATGTCTACAAGTTGAAGAAGGCTTTGTATGGCCTCAAGCAAGCACCAAGAGCGTGGTATGCCAGGATTGATGGATACTTTCAGGAGAATGGCTTCCAGAGAAGTAAGAGTGATCCTACCTATTGACGTGTCTGAAATCGCATTGCTGCAAACTTCATACGGCCAACGCAGAATAGAATAGCCGACTGATTATCCTACTCTCTCTTGAGATAAGGAAGTCTCTAATGCTGTTTTCTAAGTTTGATCAAAGGAGACTACCTCAAGGTTTCTTTTGTCAGGTCTTGACTGCGGGATCTCTCAGTGGCTTGATGTGTTTATGCTGGAAACACAAGGGGGACTTACGTTTAACTGGCAACAAGCTAGTCTGCTGTGATTCTCGAATTATGCAATAAAGAGCAAAAGGAAAGGGTTAGGAGATCTAAAACTAACAACACGGGTATGCGGGTAGACGGATTCCACATAACCAATTCCTGCTTGGCCAGAATGGCTCACAACCTTGCAGGAACGGTGCAATCTTCAAAGGAACTTGGAAGATTTTCAAATTGGAGACGCACGGCTAAGCACCCAATTCTGGCGTAGCTCAAACAGACACCTGCAATTGAACTAAGCACAATCGAAGGCTCAGGTTAACCACACAAAAGGATACACAATCAGAATATCCTCAGTGGTATGAGCCCGAATCTATCAAATACCTGCACACCCAAAATAGAAAGATCTATCTAAAATGCTGAAAGAAACCATGCAAACAGGATGAAAACAAGACAATAAACACCAAATCAATGTTCATATATTGATCTCAACTGCCTATTACAACAATTTCTGCAGCATCTCTATGCTACTGCTAAGATCTAACCTATTCTAACTCTAAAATCTAACTATCTAGCAATTTCTAACCCTTTCTAACAATCTCTCAATCTCTAACAATCTCTAACAATCTAACAATCTAACAATCTAACCCTTTACAGAAGAAAGGCCTCTGCCTTTTATAGATATTACAATTTTGAATCAGAGGCCAGGATGGACTGCATCCAAGGGCCCTGATCTGTCTTCCAGAAGCTGGCAGCCTTGACCCATGCCTAATTAATTCTCAGTTATCCAACCAGCAACTATCTCAACTACCTGCCACTATTTGGCTTTAATTCAGGTCTATCCAATCTTCTTGGTGGTTGGGAATAGTTATCCACAAAAATATCTTGCACGGGACCCATAGGCAATTTTACAATAAAGCAATTTCAGCCTTAAAACTGAATTTCTGGACTTAAATCCAGCTGTGTGCTTCTTTGAGAATGCATAAACTTGCAGCATTCAGAGTGTTCTTTTGCTTTTTGCCTCCAATTTCGCCAGTGGACTTCATCTATGTTCAACGGCACGGGTCCCAATGCTCGGTTGCTCTTGCGCTCCTGTATCTTTCTTTTTCAATCTTCAGCGCCTGGCCTTGAATTGCGATCCTTCCTTGATTTGCATTTTCAGGTCTTTCTCCTGGTTCTTCGATGACGTCCTGCAATCAACCAACTTCATTTCATTAAATTAATTTGAAAAAATTAAATAATTTAATTTTAACAAACATTAAATTTAGTTACGACGTCTGGCTTGAGAAGCTCTTTGCGGGATGTATCTTGAAAATGCTTCTCTTTCTCTTCGATTGTGAAATCTGATCCTTGGTTTTTTATTTCTGCGTATTTTACCTTTGGAGTCTTGGACGTTTTAAATGGGTTTATGGCGCGATTCTGGAGGTTTGGAGAACTTCTGCAAATTTTAAAACTCTAACTCTCATGCCTTTCTGGTAAATTTCGGAGAACGGAGGGCACCTTTTGAAATTTGCAAAAAATTTCGGACCCTTTGGCGTTTTTGCAAATTTGGAGCATTTGAACTTTTGAATTTTCAAAACCTTTCACTTTTGGCTCATGGGTCCGAAGTCTGAGGACTTAAGGCGAATTTCGGACCTTGCCATCCTTTTGCAAATTTCGGAGCTTACATATATTTCGCAAAAATTGCGATTTTCAAACATTTCGCCCCTAGGGTCCGAAAATGGGACTTCACGTTTTTGGTGAACTCTCATTTTCGGAGCTAAACCACCTTTTGCAAAATAAGTGAACTTCGGACCTAAACATGTTTACAAAATTGGAGTTTGAAGGCGTTTTACAAATTTCTGAGTTTTAAAATTTCGGGGCTGGGGTCCGAAAATGGGTGTCCAAGGCAAACTTCGGATTTGGAGGAGCTTTGTAGGATTTCGCACCTTTATACCTTTTTTTCGATTTCGCCCCATGGTTCCGAAAATGGACACTTTAAACGATTTTCGGGGCTTGAAGCGCTTTTGGTAAATTTCGGATCTAAAACGCGTTTTTTTTTTTGTGTTTCCTAAACTCGACGCACTTTCCATTTACCTCCGAGGGTCCGAAAATGAGGGCGCTTAAGTGGTTTTTGGACCTTGTAACATATTTCGCAAAATCGCGTTTTCACTTTTTGAACCTAAAAACGCGTTTGGAAATTTAGAAGAAACTTCGAATTTCGGCCCTAGGGTCCGAAATTGGTGCTTTAAGTGAAATTCGGACCTGAAGGCACGTTTGCAACATTTCACTTTTTCGGACCTCCTGCCAGTTTTATCAACTTTTTCACTTTTTGGCCCACGGTCCGAAATTGGACAACTTAAGTGATTTTCGGACCTCTAGGGCATTTTCGCAACTTTTGAACTTTTTCACATTTTGGCCCCAAGGTCCGAAATTGGGCATTTTGGGCGATTTTAAACGTTTCCTCAAGAAGTGCGAGCTTGGGCACTTGGGCAAGTTTGCCCAGATCTCCCCGGAGGATCATTTAATGGAATATAACATATGGAAATGTCACTTATACTTTAAGTTATATTCCATATATACTTTCAGGATGTTTGAGAGTGGTTTCGGCCCTCCAAGAGTTATATTGCAAATTCTAGTTTTTGGAGGTTTCCTCAGTTTTCAGAGTTAGCCAAATTTCAGGATCAGGGAATTCCAGACTTAGCCAAATTTCAGGATCAGGACAAAAAGGCACAAACTGGGGGGGTCCCTGTCCAAGACGGGGATGGGTGTGCGATTCGCACAACACTACCTTATACTACAAACAAGAAGGTACTGATATTCTCATCATAAGTTTGTATGTTGATGATCTTTTGTATATGGGTAGTAGTTCTAAGATGAAAGATGAATTCAAAGCTGCTATGATGAAAGAATTTGAGATGAAAGATCTTGGTCTAATGAAATATTTTCTAGGAATGGAGGTTTATCAAAGTAAGGATGAGATTTTCATTTGTCAAACAAAGTATGCAGAGGATATGCTGAAGAAATTTAATATGACTGATTGTAACCCTGCCTCCACTCCAAGTGCTCATGGAGATTTGTTATGTAGAGATGATGGTGCTGGTTTAGTTGATGAGACAACTTACAGAAGTATTGTGGGGAACTTGATGTTTCTAACCCACACGAGGCCAGATATTGCTTATTCAGTTTCACTTGTTTCAAGGTATATGACAAATCCATCTGAAATACATATGAAGGCAGCCAAGAGGATTTTGAGGTATGTGAAAGGGAATTCAAGTTTTGGTATTCATTACTACTCTTCTGAAAAGTTCAATCTTGTAGGCTTTAGTGATTTAGATTGGGGAGGTAGTATGGATGACCGTAAATCTACATCTGGAAATTGTTTTTCTTTTGGTTCTGGTTTGATTACCTGGAGCTCGAAAAAACAAAGTATTGTTGCCCTCTCATCTACAGAAGCAGAGTATGTTGCAATTACCTCAACAGGTACACAAGCCCTTTGGCTCAGAAAAGTTTTGGAAGAAATTGGAGAAAAACAAATTCAGCCTACAGTAATTTATTGTGACAATGTGAGTGCCATCAAGTTAGCTAAGAATCCGGTTCATCACAACAGAACTAAGCATTTTGATTTGAAATATCACTTCATATGAGATTTGGTGCAAAAGAAGAATGTCGAATTGAAGCACATCAACACCTAGGATCAACTAGCAGATATATTCACCAAAGCGGTTGCGAAAGCTCAGTTTATAGCACTACGAGATAAGATTGTCAGTCCTCTCAGCATCAAGGGGGAGTATGTTGATAAGTGATGCTGCTCTAGCATGCAGCTCCATGCAACTCCAGTTTGGACATGAAGCTATCCATTCATCACCATGCATAAGCTATTTTTAGTTAATAGTTTTTTTGTTTATTCATGCAAATAAAGCATGTACTCCAGCATGCATGAATCCCTAGGACTATTTTTAGTTTTGCTTTTTGCATGAGTTTGTTTTTAGTAAATAAAGCATGTTGTGCATGCACTTATTGTATTCTTAATTTAGGGAGTAGTTTGCTTTTTTTAGTTTGAGAGCCTTAGTAGCTTTCCATGCAAAGCTAGGAATATATTTAGAACTGCAGTTATTATTTATTCTTCTAGACTGCAAATTCTTTATATATACAGCCTCTATGTAATTTTTTAATTAAGCTTCAATAAAGATATTGGTGTTTTCTTCTTTTTGCTGTTATTGTTTGCTAATCAGTTGGTTCAGAGAGGATAGGTTAGGTTCAAAATTCTACACTCTGTTGTCTTTGATATGACAGGGAAAACTACGTTGCTTAGGTTTGCTGTCCCAGATTTAGACTGCCGATGTCTATTTTATCTTATGATTTATAGCAAATCAGATAGGCAGTGTGCTTGATATGTTTCACTGGTAAATATACATATAGATGCCAATGGCTACTTGCTCCAGGTGGGCGAGTCCACCCAGGAATGAGAAACAAAGATGTTCGATCTATAAATGTCAGTGTTTTCAGATATTCATTTATAACAGCTTATGCGATGTATTGATAGTTGTTTCTAATCGAATTCACTATGGATGTGACCTAATCTTCTATCTGCCCATCTGCCCATGTATAACTGTTGACGTGTGTTTTGTACACAATCATACACAGAATAAAATACCAATAGGTATCTTATCCTCTCTTGAGAAAATAGTCTCTAACTGCTGAAGATCTGCAAAAAGGATCAGTTAGATGGACTCCAAGGTTCTTTTAGTGGGGTCTCCACGTGTGGATAAGCTCCAGTGGTATGATGTGATTTGCTGGAATCACAAGGGGACTTACATTGAACTTCCGATCTGCTTTGCTGGACACAGGCTCTTACTAACTTAGATTAAAAAAAAATGGAAAAAGGATAAGGGCGAAGAGAGGATCTAATCCTAATACTAAGAATGTAGGAGCAATGATTGATCTTTGACAAAACTCTAACTAGATCTTGTTTTGACATCAATGGAACATCTACACAAGACTAGTGCAATCTTCTAAGGGGAGCTTTATGATGTTCAAATTATCACCGCAGGCATAGATACCATCCAAGTTGATGCATATCAATGAAGAGGCAACAAATTGAAATTGAGCTTAGGCTGAATGATTCCAGTTGACTACGCAAGGCAAGTCTGCAATCAACAAACTGCTAGTAGTATGGATGTACGAATTCCACCATTAATCAATCACATTTCCTCCATTCATCTAATCATCTACCATCTAAGATTGAAGACTCAACAAGAAACCATGCAAATTGCAAGAAAACGACATATTTCACCATTACTTCAATGAAAATGGAGTTTGTTTACAATCAATGGCAACAATTTCCTGCCTTGTCCTCCTATTCTACTCTAATTGCTATTCTATCAATTATATTCTAACTCTTCCAACTATTTACAACTCTCTCTAATCATCTAAAATTAACCCTTACAAAATGAAATGCCTGGGCTTATATAGTGCCCACAATACAATTTGATGGCTTAGATCAATTCAAGATCAATGGCCAAGATTTTACAATGAAAACCCTAATTAGGGTTTGTTACAACCATTACATAACATTTAATGCTTGACCAATGATAAAATTGTATTGCTTGGACACATGTCCCTTTTAGAAAAATCGACCAATGGATAGCCGGGGTAGGTACATCGGAGTTTGTGCCACCTTCCATGAGTTAAGTACATTGAATCTGGACATGCTGAGATGGACTTCACTGATTGGAGAAATGATGACTAGGACGCCACCTCATCTGACACTTGGAACTTGGTGGATATTCATCTTGATATTGTTGAGAAACTTGCTTTAATTAATTCCTCTGGATCTATTTTGCTTCTTCAACGAGCCCTTGTTCTAACTCCTTGCGTCCTTGATGTGCAGGAAGATGATGTACCTCGCCTTGGAACGCTGGATTGGAAGAGGTCGCCCTTGTCTTGGCTTGATCGTCCTGGCGAAGACCGTCCTTGATCCGGCTTGATTTTCCTTGAAGAGACCTCCATTTGACGCCTACACAACATTTCAAAATTAGTAACATGATTTTGCAATACATAACATAAATTAGAGAGCAATTTTTTAGGAAACTTAATGATAAGTCCTTTATTAATCATTTCCTAAAAACGACTCTTGGGCTAGGAATTCAAAATTTCAAAATTTCAAAATTAAGGCAATGACGATCAACGTTCAAAGTCAAAACAATAAATCCATATCGCCATACCTCTTTGAGAGCTTAACTCTAAAATGCAAAATAAAGGAATTTGCCTAGGCAAAATTTGAAATTCGATAGTCTTGATGTGATCTTCAAAAGAACGTTCCTCTTATCAACTTCGCCACCCCTTCAAGTCTTGGACGTGATTTCCTCTTCAAGTTAGCAATTTCACCATCTTTGATATGTCCTTGACGTGATATCCAATGCCTTGGACAAGTTCGCACTTCCTTGGATAGTACTAACGCCTTCCTTTGGATATAAATTCGGACCTCCTTGAATACAACTTCGCACTTCTCCCTTTGTCTTCCTTAAATCGCACTTAAGATGATAAAAATGATAATGTGAAAATAAAAATCTTTCACCTCCCTTATATAAGCGCCTCTCATCATTCACCCTAAGGCCGACTTTTGTGAAATAAAGCAATTTTAAACGATTTTTAATTAAATAATAAAGGCCGACCTCCCTACCTAAGCGCTCCTCTTGATTTTTATTAATTAATAAATAATTAATTAAATGCCTTTATCATTTAAATTGACAAATTCGATTTTTACAAGGCAAAATAATTAATTAACATTAAGCGCAATATTTAAATACTATTTTTAATAAAATATCGATTTTGTTAGCATTTAAATAAATTAAAAAATGTGTTTTAAGCGCCAAAATGAAAAAGTGAGAAGATACGTACCTCATCGCCCTGGTCCCTGACTGGGGGACAGGAGCGATCCATCAATTTGATCATAATTCTTGCATTTTTTACGTCCAAGGTCTTCATTTCTACGTTGAATTTGCCATTTTCCTTGGGATCTTCGAACTTGATTGACTTATCCTTGCGATTGAATGTCCTTTTGTGGTAATATCGCCCTGGTCCCTTGAAGAGGGACAGGAGCGATCCTTATGTCCTAGCTCAAATTGGCAAGTTTTTTGATCTTCGTTTTTCGTTCATTGCCTTCCAAAGGACGTCCCTGACCTAGGCTATCTTTGCATTGTCTTGATTTTGTCGGAACATGAGTGTTTTAGTAAAAATCGCCTTGGTCCTTGTCCAAAGGACAGGAGCGATATGAGCTTCTTAGCATGTTTGACAATGTTTGGACGTTCGAAACTTTGGCATGTGATCTTCAAAAAACGCCTTGGACCTTGTATAACCTTTTGAAGTCTTGACTTGGTATGAACTTGAAGCAAAACGAAGAGTCCAAAGCAAATCGCCCTGGTCCCTTGGAGAGGGACAGGAGCGATATGGTCTCCATGTTCAATTTGATGATCATTTTACGTTCAAAATCTTTGTGTATCGTCTTCAAAAGACGCCTTAGACCTTTTACCATCTTGCAAAACCTTGGCTTGACGTAAATTTTGAGAGACTTGGCCAATATAATCAATATCGCTCTGGTCCCTTCCTGAGGGACAGGAGCGAACTTCAAGTTTTTAAGCTTGTCCTTGCGTTCTTCAACTTGCCATTACCTTCAATGCGTGAAATGACGTCCCTTGATTCCTCTTGGTGGCTTGATACTTGTTAAACTTTCAAAATCTTGGTCTTTATGGAAATTTCGCTCTGGTCCCTTCCTGAGGGACAGGAGCGAATTAGGATTTGTATGCTTCACTTCACTTTGCTAGCTTCCAGATTTATATTCAACGGGTTCATAATGCGTCCTTCCATTTATCCATGCCTTGGAATCGGTCGTAATTTGGCGAGAAAATCATCTATAACAAAAATCGCTCTGGTCCCTTCCTGAGGGACAGGAGCGAACTTAAGCATTTTATTGTTTTGATCAAGTCTGGATGCTCTATCATGCTCATTTCGTCCTTCACCATGCCTTTGATGTCTCGATTCGTCCGAACAAGGTCAGGAATGGCTCAACTAATCATTTTCGCTCTGGTCCCTTGGTGAGGGACACGAGCGATTCGCCTTGGTCCCTTGGAGAGGGACAGGAGCGCTTTTCGCTCTGGACCCTTGGAGAAGGACACGAGCGAAATTTGACTTTTCGCACTCTCAATCAGGACAATTTTAATGGAATATAACATTTAAGTATAAGTGACATTTCCTTCTATGTTTCTTCTTTCTTATACTTTAAGTTATATTCCATATATACTTTCAGGATGTTTGAGAGTGGTTTCAGACCTCCAGGAGTTATATTGCAAAATCTAGTTTTTGGAGGTTTTTTCAGTTTCCAGACTTAGTCAAATTCAGGATCAGGGCATTCCAGACTTAGCCAAATTTCAGGATCAGGACCTCACTCAAGCCGGACTTGCTACCCTGTTGATCTCCCCGACAGCACTTCAAGTTATATTCATTTGATAAAATGTACCTCTTTGGACCTTTTCACATCGTCAAGACGTTAAAATCCTGCAAGGACAAAGCAATATTTGATTTGTAGCTCCGGTCCTTCACTGAGGGACAGGAGCGATTTTTCCCCTGGAGGCATTTCTGTGCTCATAAAAATCTTCAATTTATATTCAATGGAAAGATATCGCCGTTCTCCATCACTTCCAACTCGAAATTTGTCTGGACTCTGCAGGGACGATGAGATATTTGAAAATGAGCTCCCGTCCTTCACTGAGGTACAGGAGCGATTTTGCTCCTACAAGCCAAAATAACATGATTTTACACATTTTAACACTTCACAAGGCGAAAACAAATCATTAGAGATGCCTAGGATCAAAAATCAAAAAAGTCAAAATTTGGTCAAAATTACTCAATTGGACAAAATTCATGTTTCATCATCAACACTTAGACAAATTTAAGCTCTGCATCAACATTCCAATTGAAAATTAGACCATTCTGGCGAATTCATTTCATTCAAAATTTGCATTCTAGAAAAGGAAACTCAAAAGCCCTCAAAAACGACTGGATTTTGGCCTGAAAAGACAAAATTTAAAACCCTAAGGCTTGGCCCTAAATCCAGACAACTAACAAACTAACAAAACCCTAGAAAAAGCAAAGCGAAAACGAGCAAAACGAGCAAAAAAAACATGGGTCCCCATTTGCAATGGGGCGATGTGTGAAAACGTCACAACAATAACCCATAGAAACAGGACTCAGACTCGGCATGGACTCGGCAAGGGTGACTCGACTCGGGACTCGGGAGTCAGATCGGCCAGGACTCGACAGGACTTGGCAAAGTGGAAAACCCAAGAAATTTAGCGATTTTTAAGGATTTAAAACTTGTTTCATGCACCCTTTATTTAACAAACCTTAAATACACAATAACATCATCAAATAGAAGTTAATTTGATCATATACACAAGTATACATCGATCACATTAGTATAAACGCAAATTGTAGCTGAAGGAAATAGCAACCAATAACCATAGATATATAAATAGTGTCAAATGTAAAAATATTACAAAACTCATGGAATATGAAATCCATGACATCAAAATTCAAATGTTCCAGTTCCACACATATATCAAAAGTAAAACAACTACAGGTCTATGGCTCAGAGGAGCCTGGGTCCTTCCTACTAAAGTGTCTAATCCATGACTAGGCCAAAACTCGCCAAAACTTGCCATGACTCGCCGAGTCCGAGTCTGAGCCACCCAGGCCTCGCCAAGGGTCACTCGGCTCGTGACTCGCCGAGTTTGGGCGAGTCATGGCGAGTCCGATAACCTTCCTTGAATCTGCTTAATATCCTTCCATACCCCCTTTCCCAAGGGGTTGGATGTTCTTTATATATGGTGGGAGAGGATACTCCAAGAGCCACGTCTTTTGTCATATAGGCAGATCGCATCCCCTCTATGTCAATCGTATTATTACATACATGATTATTGATATCCCTTAAACGATGCCACACTGATTAAGAATTTGCATGTATCGCACTATACACGATGGTCATTAGTTAATTCTGAATGTAATCCTAAGCGCCCTTGTTGGTCTTTAATTCTGATTGCATCCCTTAGCAGAGGTATTTATGATTTCTTGTTAACTGCTCCCTATAGCAATATTTAGCAAATTATGATTGAACAAGACCATGTGAGAATAATGATCTGACAAAATTCCTTTGCATCATACTTAGATGATTATGAACAACAATATGATTGGCGATGATATTATTGGCGTGGCTCAACACTATGATTGATAGTTTGTTGGATGATGGTGCTTAATGCTTCAAATTTTGATGACTGGACATTGCCTGTCAAAGACAAAGCAAAGTCTATTGTATCTCCATATATCGCAAGTATTGTTTCAATCCCCGACTTACAACCTTACTGATAATATGGGTTCCATGGCCCGATGTATGATCTGGATTCCCACGGATCATGATCAATTTGCAGACTCAACACTTCTCAGTGCTAGACCTGGTGTTGAATAGGTATTTGTCTTGAACTATAGTGCCCACGTAATGTTTATCCGAAACATCCTTTTTATTCTTCATGCTCACAATGGTAGTAGAGCCGAGAGTTGTATTTAACTAATAATCTCGAACTCGTTTATTTTCATTGTCTAAATATTATATTTTATTGTTAATTATTTATTTATATTATTATTAATATATATATATATATATTTATATTATAATATATATATATATATTTTTTATTTATTTATTATTTTCTTTCTCTCTTATATTTTTAATTTTATTATGATTTCTTTTCTAATGTTAGTTCAGGGATGGGATATTACACTCTGGCCAGACGAAAATTAGAGCCATGCAGCACCTAAGGAAAAATGCACAAAACAAAGCTTGCAATCTGTTTGAAACAGCAAAAGTGGTGAAAGAACATCTTAAAGAAATGCTACCTCATTAAATGGAATGACTACAAGATTTGTGGTGAATGGTAAGTCAATAAAAGGTTTAGAAATTTTGAAACAAATGCAATTTGGCAGCTTGATGCAAGAAGATGGAGATTCACGGTAGTGTAGTTAGAACCAGGCTTGTATGGAAAGCAATTGAACACAATGAAGTGTGATTTCCTCAAGTTTGTTTAGACATGATAAAGATCTTTATGATTCAAGAAATGTGAATTATTCTAGTTAATGGTGACAAAGATCTTAAATGTGTTCCATGGAAAATTCAATGGGGAAAGTATTTATACCAACACCTTACCAGAAAGTTGAGGACCCTGATGGGCAAGTTCCGTTCTTGTTTGAACAAAGCATTGTTGTCTCTTCTAGTGTCGTCCAAGCATTCAAGAATAAAGAAAGACTTTTTCATTACGACTAACGATGTTTCCTATTATTTTCATTCATCGAGTATGGTGTTTCCAGATGATCGAGCTTTGGTCATCGCAAAAGAGTTGAAGGATATTTTCATCATCTTTTTTGATGTTTTGGCTGCAAGTTATGATATGGAACAAGTGTATAATGAATAATAATGCAATGAAACCTTGAACTGCGTCAACAAAATGAACATTCAACATTCAATGACTCTGGAATTCTTCACATTAAGGAAAGATTTAGATGGAGATAGATCATGGCACAACTAAAAGTGATATACGTGAAGCTTTAGTAATTATTTGAGAAATGAAAGTCACTATGCAAGGTTCTCAATAGAGGTTTATCAAATTTGAATATTGCATTGGATTTCAACTTCTTAAGTAGAACGTTCAGGTTAAGGAGGTTTTGATTGAAGAAGATGTGACTTTGAATATCTTGCCATCTACCATTCATGATCTTGTTCTCATGTATGTGAAAACTGTATCCATTCATACTATCCAACAAAGAGGACAAGTTGAGAAGATGGTCGGTTCCAAGAAGATCCTCGAGTATCGAAGGCAAAGTGGGTGAACATTGCAAACTACCTCAGCAAGATAAGTTAGAATTTGGTCTTAATTTTTTAAAAGTTAGGTAAATCCTATCTTGTTTCTAAAGGGTAGTTATTCGATGTGGTCACTAACATAATTATCATAAGCGGATACTTATGGCTGGTTAGACTAAGTGGTTACAAAGTAGTTATCTTCTACTAAAAACCTCTTTGTATTCTGTCATCCTTTGTGAAATCTTAGATGGTATTTGTATGTCTACAGTTGGGATTTCTATTATTCACCTTACTTTAGTTTAGTTCTCTCTCCTTCCTGTACTTTCAAGTTAAAAGTGCAAAAAAATCTTAAAAAGCCCCATCATATAAGAGAGCTGCCCCTCTCAAATGCACAAGAAGACTATCTCTCCTATTGTTGGCATGGTTGTCACTGGCCTTCGAGCAAACAAGATCAGTTTCAGAGAAACATTTGTAGCGAAAAATTTGTTTACCAAAAGGGTCCAACATTCACAGTCTAGTTTTAGATTTCAACCCTTAGACACAAGACCCAAGACATAAACAGAAGTTGCAAAATCTAGTTTTAGATTTTCCTAATACAATAGAATGATTTTGTTATAAAATAATAAAATATTCAAAATTTGAATATGATTGGGGACCCTTTTGTTAAGGAGATACACAACACAAAGGTTTTAATGCAAAAGTATAAAATTTGACAAGTTCAAAAATGGGGCTAACAATCCAGCAACTTAGGATTTGGAGATTGAAACCTAAAACTTGGACTATAGCCCTTCCAACATAGATCAAAGACCATGGACCCTAAACATTAGATATTGAACCCTACCCTAGAGGCAATGGACTCTTAGACCAATGACCTTACACCTTAGATCCTAGACCAACGACCTTACACCTTAGTTACTAGACCAAATATGCTATAACATGAACCGTTAGACCCAAGACAATGGATCATGAGAATAACATATTGGACCCCATACTACAGATATTTGACTCCTAGATCATCTACTTTGCAACATCGATCCTTGACCAAGAAATCTGTATTTGGAACCCTAGACACAAGACCATGTTTTAGATTTCAACATCCAAATTCTAAAATGTGACCCATATTGGAACTTGTCAATTTTTTAACTTTTGCACTAAAATCCTTCTTCAAATTTTGAATATCTATATTATGCACACAACTATGCAAATGTAGCTCTTTCAAACATGTGAATACCCCTTATCACTAGGCGTGCATGGTGACCTTATAGCTATTATAGCTATCTTGAGAACGCCCTAAACTATATTATTAAGATGTGAGTTAAGCCCATGGTGGTTCCGTAGACGTGTTTACTTGCTGCATGTAGGTCATATATGAATATGGACTGAATTATTGAGTTGCCTGTGCTAACATGCAAAACGTGGAGGGGTGGGTAAGCTAATTGATAGAGCACTTTAATAACATTGACCTCACAAAATGAAATAATGGTAAGTTATGAACAATAATGGCTCGTTCAAAAGGTTTTAGGAATTTTCAAAGCAAATGCAACTAGTTGGTTTAAATCCAAATTCTTAAAGATTGCAAACTCCTTGACAAATTTATACCAAAAGAATGTTATTTCTCAGCAAGTGGGCAGCCGAGCAGAAGTCTTAAAACCAATGTGGAAGAAAAGACAACACCAGAATTGTTTCTCAAAAACATCTGGAAGTAGAAATAAGGCAAGTGAACCGTTGGGCAAAATCTCATCTCATGCAATGTACTAATTACAGAGGGTGACAGAATGGATTCGTTGTTAAACTTTTAGAAACTTTCAAGCAAATGCGGCTGGCAAACGTAAATTCAAATTCCACAAACTTTGCCACTTCTCTTTGGCCACACGCAATTAGAAGCTTTCATGGAGAAGAAAAGTGTTCCCATGTGCACCTTGAGGAAAAATGCACAAAACAATGCTTGCGATCTGTTTGAAACAACAAAAAGTGTTGACATAACATCTTAAAGAAATGCTACCACATTGGACGACATGACTACAAGATTTGCAAAAAATGGTACGTCAAAAAAGGTTTACAAGCTTTGAAACAAATGCAATTTGGCAGCTCGTTGCAAGCAGATGGAGATTCGTGGTAGTGTAGTTAGCAGCAGTCAGTCGTTCGATGTCTTTGATTGGAAAGCAATCGTTGCAAGCAGATGGAGATTCGTGGTAGTGTAGTTAGCAGCAGTCAGTCGTTCGATGTCTTTGATTGGAAAGCAATTGAACACAATAAGTGTGCTTTCTACTTTATTGTGACAGACATCTTAAATGTGTTCCATGGAAAAGTCAATCGGGAAAGTTTCTCTACCAACCCCATACCTGGAAGTTGAGGACCCTGATGAGCAGGTTCCGTTGTACTTTCAACCTGGGCTTGTTGTCTCTTCTAGTGTGGGTCCAAGCATTCGAAAATAAAGGAAGAATTTTCGTTACGACTAAAGATGTTTTCTATTATTTTCATTCATTGAGTATGGTGTTTCTAGATGACTGAGCTTGGGTCATCACAACAGAGTTGAAGGATATTAGCATCATCTTTATTCATGTTTCGACTGCACGTTGTCATATGGAACAATTGTACAAAGAATAACAATGCAACGAAACCTTGAACTTCGTCAACAAAATGAACATTCAACATTCAGTGACTGTGGAATTCTTCACATTAAGGCAAGATTCAGATGGAGATATATCATGGCACAACCCTAACGGATGTATGCAAAGCTTTAGAAATTATTTGAGAGATGAAACTCACTATGCAAGGTTCTCGATAGAGATTTACCAGATTTGAATATTGCATAAGACTCAACTTTTTAACTAGAACGTGCAGGTTAAGGAGGGTTTGATTGAAGAAGATATGACTCTGAATAACTTGCCATCTACCATACACTGTCTTGTGCTCAACTATGTGAAAAGTGTATCTGTTTATCCTATGCAACAAAGAGGACAAGTTGAGACAATGGTCTGTTCCAAGAAGATCCTCAAGAGTATGGAAGGCAAAGTGGGTGAACATTACAAACTACCTCAACAAGAAAAGTTAGAATTTGGGCTTAATTTTTGTGAAAGTTAGGTAAATCCTATCTTCTTTCTAGAGGGTAGTTATTTGATGCGGTCACTGAGATATTTATCCTAAGAGGGTACCTGGAGTTGGTTAGGCTAAGTGTTTATAAAGTACTTATCTTCTAAAACTTATAAATGGAAGGCATTTTTTTTGTAAAGGAGACTCTTGCAGAGGGGAAACTCTAGAGAAATTCCTAGAGAGACATTTTCATGACTTCGGTGTTCACACATTGTACCTAAGATATTTTGAATTTGTATATTTTCAAATGGATAAAAAAGAATGCATTTCGTTCATATGTCTTGAATGTGCTGATGAGTTATTGTTATCAATTTGTCGTATGTTAAATTCATAACCTCTTTGTGTATTTGTGTTGTCAATTAGTTTTTAATTCAAATATATATGTAATTGATGGAGCACAATCATAACGTAGTATCTTCGTTTGAATGTGCCTAGGTAACTTCTCTCTTCGTATGTCAAAATATGTTTTCTTTCTTTCATCAACATTACATACTAAGACTTATTTTGTGATAAAAACACCCTTGTATTCTGTCATCCTTAGTAAAATCTCAGTTGGTATTCATATGTCTGCAGTTGGGATTTGTATTATTCACCTTTCTTTAGTTTAGTTCTCTATACTTTATGTACTTTCAGGTTAAAAGTACACAAAAATCGGAAAAATCCCCATCCTACAACAGAACTGCCCCTCTCAAACGCACAAGAAGATTTTGGCTTCACCACAATCTCTCCTACTATTGGCACGGTTGACAATGCTCTTCAGCCAAACAAGGTCACTTTCAAAGAATCTTTCGTAGGGAAAAATCTGTTTACCAGAAAGGTCCAACATTCACAATCTAGTTGTAGGTTTCAATCATTGGACACAAGTCCCAAGACCTAAACATAGGTTGCACAATCTAGCTTTAAGTTTCCTTAATACAATTGAATGATTTTGTTCTAAAATAATAAAACATTTAAAATTTGAATATGATTGGGGACCCTTTTGTTAAGGAGATACACAACGAGGGTTTTATTGCAAAATTATAAAATTTGATAACTTCAAAAATGGGGTTAACAATCCTACATCTTAGAATTTGGCCATTGAAACCTAAAACTTGGACCATAGCCCTTGCATCCTAGATCAAAGACCATGGACCCTAAACATTAGATATTAAACACTACATAGAGTCAATGGACTCTTAGACCAACAACATTGCACCTTAGATCCTCTACCAAGAAATCTATAACTTGAACCTTAAGACCCAAGAATATGGATCCTGAAAATAACATATTGGGTCCCCATACCACAAATATATGACTCCTAGAACATCTAATTTGCACCATCGATCTTAGACCTATAAATCTATATCTTGAATCCTTAGACTCAAGACCAAGTTTTAGATTTCAACGTCCAAATTCTAAGATGTGGGATTGTTGGCACCATATTTGAACTTCTCAAATTTTATACTTTTGCACTAAAACCCTTGTCTTGAGTATCTCCTAAACAAAAAGGTCCATGATTATCTTTAAATTTTGAATGTCTATATTATGCACACAGCTATGCAGATGCACCTCTTTCAATCATGCAAATAGCCCTTATCACTAAGTGGTCATGGTGACCCTCATGGCAATTATAGCTATCTTGAGAATGTATTAAACCATATTATTAAGATGTGAGTTAGTTCTACGGTGGCTGCACAGACATGTTTACTTGGTGCCTGTAGGTCATATATAAATATGGATTGGGTTAGTGAGTTGCCCGTGCTAATATGCAAAACGTGGAGGCAAGGGTAAATTAATCGATAGAGTACTTTAATGGCATCGATTTCACAAATGGCAATGATGGTAGGTTATTAACAATAATGGCTTGTTGAAATGGTTTTAGGAATTTTCAAGCAAAAGTTTTGACAGAATGTCTTAAAGAAAGGCTACCTCATTGAATGGAATGAATACAAGATTTGCAAAAAATGGTACATCGAAAAAGGTTTAGAAACTTTGAAACAAACACAATTTGGTAGCTAGTTGCAAGGAGATTGAGATTCACGGTAGTGTAATAGAAGCAAGTTTTCGTTCTATGTCGTTGTATTGAAAGCTATTGAGTACAATGAAGTGTACTTTACTCAATTTTGTTTAGACAATGATAAAGATCTTTATGATTCATGAAATTTGAATTCTTCCACTTCAAGGTGAAAGAGATCTTAAATGTATTCCATGGAAAATTCAATGGGTAAAGTTTTTCTACCAACGCCTTACTTGGAAGTTGAGGAGCCTGATGGGCAAGTTTCGTTGTTGTTTGAACGTAGGCTTGTTATCTCTTCTAGTGTGGTCAAAGCATTCAAGAATAAAGGAAGTCTTTTCATTACGACTAAAGATGTTTTCTATTATTTTCATTCATCGAGTATGGTATTTCTACATGATCGAGCTTGTGTCATCACAATGGGGTTGAAGGATATTAGCATCATCTTTACTCATGTTTTGGCTACATGTTGTCATATAGAACAAGTGTATAATGAATAAGAATGCAGTGAAACTTTGAACTTCGACAACAAAATAAACGTTCAACATTTAGTGATTGTGGAATGCTTGACATTACGACAAGCTTCAGATGGAGATAGATCAAGGCACAACTACAAGTGATGTACATGAAGCTTTAGAAAGTATTTGAGAGATGAAACTCACTATGCAAGGCTCTCAATAGAGGATTATCAGATTTGAATATTGCATCGGATTTCAACTTCATAACTGGAACTTGCAGGTTAAGTAGGTTTTGATTGAAGAAGATATGACTTTTAATATCTTGCCATCTGCTATGCACCGTCTTATGCTCACGTATGTGAAAAGTATATCCATTCATCCTATACAACAAAGAGGATAAGTTGAGACAATGGTTGCTTCCAAGAAGATCCTCAAGAGTATCAAAGCCAAAGAGGGTGAATATTGCTAACTACCTCAGCAAGATAAGTTAGAATTTGGACTTAGTTTTTGTAAAATAGGTAAATCCTATATTGTTTCTAAAGGGTAGTTATTCGATGTGGTCACTAAGATAGTTATTTTAATTGGGTAACTAAAGTTGGTTAGGCTAAGTGGTTGCAAAGTAATTATCTTCTAAAGCCTATAAATGCAAAGCATTTTTATTGTAAAGAAGACTATTGCAGAGGGGAAGCTCTAAACAAATTCCTAGAGAGACATTTTCATGACTTTGGTGTACCACATTTAAGAAACAAAATGAGATTTGACATCTCTGCAATACCACCATCATGTTGTGGTTTGCTCTAGCCTGAGTTGAGATTTATCGTTATTTTCCTTTTTTCTTTTATCTAAGTTTGATTATGTTCGACAAGGAAATAAATACCCATCGTGTTGTGCATGTTTCTAACCTTCAATTATAGTGTCAACATTCTAAATAACCAGAGTTGCAATTTAAAATTCTTTTAAATTAGTTGTAATTTAATGTGTGCGTATTGTTGGATGGGATGCCCACATAGGAGTTAGTGATGCACTATTGTTAAATGTGCAAACGTTGGTTGTGGTTGGGTGTGTGCCACTAACTGTTGAGGAATTGCATTGACGCAGGATTTGTACATAAGGCCAATGTTTCAAAATCTACAAACAAGGACAAGTCGTCGGACATTTTACAAATTGCCTTTAAGAAATGTGTTTGACGAATATGCATAAAATGGATTTGCTGGAAAGACTTCGATACTTTGAACAATCTTTCTTGGTATCCTCAGGACCTATGTTAAAAGGATGCCCTCCAAACAAGGCATGAACGTCCCTCCATCTAGACATAATAGATAAATAAGGGTTTTTGTCAGATATTTTAATTGACAATACAGTGGAAAATTTATATTCAAAATATAGAGGCTTAAACAATAAATGTGTTCTGATTGGTAAAAAACCTTGAAGATATTAGGTGTCCTAAGTGCTATGAACGTTGACTTGCACGCATTGCCTTTCAACGTGAATAAACTAATTGATCATAAAATTCTATTAATGTAAACGTTGCTAAATAAACCATATCTATGGTATGTTCAACTACATGTGTTGTTGATCAAGATCAATTAAAATCTATTAAGGAATAAATTGATTGAAAGGATCCTATGATAGTTGCAATAGCTCTACTAACTCCAAGAGATACATCTAGAGTTTGCTTTTGAAATGGGCTGACTGTTAATTAGTAGCAAACA
Source organism: Cryptomeria japonica (assembly GCF_030272615.1). NCBI lineage: Eukaryota > Viridiplantae > Streptophyta > Pinopsida > Cupressales > Cupressaceae > Cryptomeria > Cryptomeria japonica. The sequence continues at coordinate 172,852,006 of NC_081406.1, read as the reverse complement.
GTATCAGTAGCTGAGTTGGCAAATATTAAACACAATTAAATCTTAGAGCTAGAAATAGTCCAAATAGGAAGGGAGACACCTTTTGGGATTGCTTATTAAGGTGGGGATGACCAAGAAATTATACAATGATGTCCAAAGCCTTTGAAGAATATAAAAACACTAGTTTTTATCATGCACTAGGTTTATTATACAATTCTGCTCAGGATACTCCAAATTTTGTTTGACAATTCTGCTGAGGATACTCCAAATTATTTAAGAATTTCTTCAAGCAAAAAAGAATGCTTCTTAGGGGGATAATTTTTACACAAATTTTGCTAATTTTTTTAATCATACAATGGTGTATCGTGGAATTTATGAAGTCAGCAATTATTATCAATATAGCACCATAATCTAAAAATGGTTTCTCAAAGTAAAGTAAAGGATTGGTTATGGATTATTTATGATTCATACGAACTGGAAGAGAAATTGACCGCACAAGAAATATATGCATTACTTGTGTTATTCTTATGCATGTCGAGAAAGTTGAAATATTAAAAGTCTTGCCAAGCACACTTTAACCGTAGAGAAGGATACAGAGATTGGCAAATAATCATTTTTTAAACAAAATCAGTTTTATAGTTATCTCGAGAAGAGTTAATCCAAATATATCAGATGGAGATGTGATAAAGTTAAAAGCAGATGTTTATATGCAAATCTACACTAATTCACTCTATTCTTCCGCAAACATGTTTATCATTTCAGAGAATTTCTTAGTGTTTGTGTTACAGGCCCAACTTACACGAGAGACTTTTTCAATCTAATATAACTATCAAAAACTTTTCCCTTTGTAACCATTTTAGGAAAATTAACGAAAAGATTGCACATTTATAAAGTGACGAAGAAAATCTTTATGATGTACTAAGTGATGACATATATAGTTCAAGGAATCTTTCTATAGATTGCGAACTAATGAATATTTTTCAGTAGAAAAGACAAAATGAAAGCACGGTGGTTTCTTCATCAATAGAGATAAGTTTGAGAGTGCTCATGGCAAGAGGACTGCTATTCATAGAAAGAAATACAAGAACATTTCGAAATAAATATAAATAAAGGAAAAGGATCAGTTAAAGAAAAGTACAATACTAAACAGAAAGAGAGAAACAAGCTAACAATAAAAATTAAAGGAATCAAGAGACGAAGGAAAGAGGGGAAAGATAGTGACAAAGAGAAAATCTCAGATAAAAGAAACATTATCATAAATTGAGTTCACTAAAAGAAGCCAGATAAGATAGAGAAATATAAATAAGTTAAAAAAGACATATAGAGAGTAATAGAAAGAAAGAAATAGGTATATAAAGAGGAAGTGAAAAAAGTAATAGAAAGAAAGAAATAGGTATATAAAGAGGAAGTGAAAAAAGTAAAAAAAAAAGGTACTAAAGAATTAAGACAAAATGCAAATGAAAGAAATGAAAGGTCAAGAATTTAATAATGAATAAATTCATGAAAGAGAGAGAGCACTACTAAAATAATAGAAAAGAAGATTAAAAATATTAGAAACAAAAATAAATAGATTAACTAATACAGAAAAAGAGATAATAGACGAATATGAAGATTAAATGATACTAAGCATACAAAGAAAAACATAAAAAATTACAAGGGATGAAAATGGGAGAGAGAAAGAAAATAAAAATATTAAGAGATACAAATAGAGAAAATGAAATAAAATATTAAGAAAGACAAATTTAATAAAAATATTAAGAAATAGAGAAAATTGTACTATGCTACTTGTAACATTCATTAGAGTTCAAAGAATGAAATAACATTTTGATATACACAAATCACATAAATAAAGAAGGAAAACCGTGCAAATTTATGCTCACAAAAGACAATTTTTCTCCTTTGGTACAGGTGAGAGTATAGGAATAAATTATGTCAGGTAATAATATTTTATTTGTATATTATCCTAAAAAATATTGAAAAGCTTACCACATTGATCCGCTCCCCATTTCTGCACCATTTGACCATTAAGGGTGCTTGATTTGTTCTTCTGCATTCTCAATTGGCAGTCATATTTGACTACAATTAAGAAGTAAACAATAGAACAAAATGTCTAGGCCCCAGGGCAATGAGAGTGGTGAATGCAGGGGTCTAAGATCTAAGGTACAAACTCTAGAATAAAGGGTTAAAAGTCCAAGCTCTAAGGTATTATGTCTATAGACAAGTCTACAAGATCTTGGCTCCAACGTTGAGGATCATGATCAATGATTTCCAATCTTAGGTCCAATGCCTAGTTTTCAAGATTTAGGATCTTGAATTTAGGATGCATGTAAGGGTGAAAGGTTTTAGTCTAGTATCTTAAGTGTAAGTTTCAACATGGACAATGTGGTTTAGGGTTTCAACTGTTAGATCAAGTAGACCTAACACTAGTTTGCACAATCTAGTTTTAGGTTTGCTTGATGCAATGAATGATTCTATTCTAAAATAACAAGAGATCAAAAAATTGAAGAAGATTAGAAACCTTTTTATTTAGGAAATACTCAACATAAAGGTTTTAATGCAAAATTTTAAAATTTGACGAGCTCAAAAATGGGCCGAACAATCCACATCTTAGAATTTGGACATTGAAACCTAAAACTTGGACCTTAGCCCTTCAAAAATATATCAAAAGCCATGGACCCTAAAGTTAAGATATTAAACCCTACACTACGGACATTGGATTCTTACAATAAACACCTTGCACCTTAGATCCTAAACCAAGAGAACTACAACTTGAAACATAAGACCGAAGACCATGGACCCTGAAACTAACAATTTTTTACCCTAAGCTATAGATATAGGACTCCTAGAACATCGACTTTGCACCATCAATCCTAGACCAATAAATCTATATTTTGAACCCTTAGACCCAAGACCAATTTTTAGGTTTCAAAGTCCAAATTCTATGATGTGGGATTGTTAGCACCATTTTTCAACTCATCAAATTTTAGACTTTTGCATTAAAACCCTTGTATTAAGTATCTCCTAATCTTCAAATTTTGCATCTCTTGTAGACTGAAATTATTCATTTTGTCAATCAAAATCCTAGGAATAGCTATCCAACTCCTCGAGATTAACAAAAATTATTATATCTCAAAACCCATAACAAATAGTATATAATCCTTTAATGGGGATGTTCCTAGTGCTACTTCACTAATGTAACAAGTGTTTAAGGTCAAAATACCTATTCTACTTTGGTATATTTTAAAAGTTCAATTTCTTTGTCAAGAGATTTATGAAAACAAATAAGTTGGGAGTTTTATTGAATTTTGGGTTAAATTGTTTGACATGGAAGTTTCTAGTGGTAAGGTTTTAGAATAAAATATGCATCTAGGTAAAATTTATGTATTAATCTTTAGTTTTTAGGGTGGTGGATTTAAATGGTAAATTTATAAGATTTTCAAACATAAATTCACACATTTACCAAATTTTAGTTTCTCTTTTCCAAGTAAATTAACAAAAAAACATGTTGCCCAAGACAAATCTTTATCAAAAGTTAAAGTGATGTTAGTTGGATTTCAAAACCTAGATAGTTCTTTTAATCATCAGCTTCATGTTGTTATTCCTTGTCACTATTTTAAAATCTGAATTTTAATAAAAAAATGAAAATCTATTTCGATTCCTACTCTACCTACAATCCTTGATTGTTCCAAATGACCTTCAAACCTCCATTTCTCATATAGATAGATTAAGCAAAAGTTAAGATGTGTTGGGATGAATGGGAACTTGCCAGAGGTTTTGCCTCCCCAAGCCTCAATTGTTATAGATGCATCCCTTACACAAATATTTTAAATTACTTATTAGGATTTCAATAGGAACTAAGAACAGATTGCAGGTTCCCAAGGTATCGAGAACCTCTATTTCCTCTAAATCACTTCATTTCTAGACCCATATTGATGCTAAGGGCATCTATTACCCAAACCTTTGAACCACCACTTCTAATAGATATTTTAAACACAAATGTTAAAGGTGTCGAGATGAATGGGAACTTGTTAGAGGTTCTACCTCCCCAAGCCTCAATTGTTACAGATGCATCATGTACACAGACATCTTAAATTACTTATTAGAATTTCAACGGGAACTAAGAACAGATTGCAAGTTCCCAAAGTATCAAGAATCTCTCTTTCCTCTAAATCACTTCATTTCTACACCCATATTGATCCTAAGCACATCTTTTACCCAGACTCTCCTATTTCATCAACATTCCAACACCATTTTTACCTCTTATAGAGAGTTGTCATAATCACAAGCATTAAACCTAACACTATCTATTGGAAATTTGAGCAAAGCCAAATAGAATCTTAAAATTTATATGCAAGAATAATTGGCTTCAATTTCACAATGTCAATTGCATACATATATGTAGGATACTTACGTTTGCGGTCCTTGTCTTGGTTTCAAGGTTTTTGCATAGAGATTTCATAGTCTAGAATGCACACTTTTGAATCAAAAGTGTTAGTGTCAAGGATCAAATTTCCAAGGTCTCAGCTTCATGTTTTAGGTCTCAATGTTCAAATTCTAAGATTTAGGGTATATGATCTACATTCTACACACTAGAGTATAAAGTCTAGGGTTTAACGTCTAGTGTCACAAGTTCTAGTTTCATTGTTTCATTGTTTATAGTATAGGCTTTCAATGGGCAAGGTTTGATGTGAAGGGTCCAAGTTCTAAAAAGAGAGAGAAAGAAAGAATGAAAGAAAAATATATCCAAGGAATAAAGAATGAGGGGGAGATAGCAATAAAGAGAAAGATAGAAAAGAATAAAAGACACACTCAAGTAGAAAGGAAAAAATATACAAAAATAAAATAAAAATAAAAGATAGAAGCTCAAAAAGATACAAGAAATAAAAAATTGAGGTATGGGTGGAAGGGAGAAAGAAGGGGATAAACTAAGAGACATAAAATAAAATTATAGAGACCAAAAAATCATGAAAGAGAGAAAGGAGTCAAAAGGAAAAGAAAGAAACACAAGTAGAAAGTAAAATAAAGAAAATGAATGTAAGGAAAAAATGGAGAGGGGGCTAGAGACTGAATGAGAGAAGTGGAAAGAGATCTTATCAAAGATAGAGAACATTGATAGAAAGAGGGAAAACAATGGGCAGATGTTAGAAAAGGAAAATAAAAAAGAAAAGATAGAGAAGAGATAATGGAAAAAAGATCTAACAAAAAAAAATAGAGAAAAAGACTTGAAAAAACCGAAAACAAAAAAAAACATTAGGAAATAGAAAAAATGGGATAATGTAGTGATATAGAAATAAAATGATACTTTTAAAGAAAAACAATAAAAAGAAAATAAAGAAACCTAGCATTATATGCCTTCACTTACAAATAGTTTCAGCCATCAAGAACACTATATCAAAATACACAATTGTACTCTGTGCAAATACTAAATGCACATCAGAGTTCAAAGTGAAAATTTGTACTCTGCAAATACTCGTTACGTACATTTCAACTTAAACTTTCAATATACACGAATCATATAAATAAATAAAAAAGGAAAATCATGCAAATTTATGCATACATGGGATAGTCTTTTCCCTTTATTACAGATGAGAGTACAGGAATAAATTGTATCAGGTAATAATTATTTTGTCTGTATATTATCCTAAAAAAGATTTAAAGAACATACCACATTGATCCGCTCCAGAGTTCCGCACCATGTGCCCATCAAAGGCGCCCGATTTGTTCTTCTGCATTCCCAGGTGGCAGTCATATTTGCCGCGGTCCTCTGCTTCGAAAATAGTGGGTAGGCGAAAAAACTAAAGAATCAGTGTTGCAGAAACACTTCTGCAACAATAAATTGCAAATTAATAAGGGAAAGAAAGTCATTGGCAATCTCAAAGTTGTGCAAATTGACTGACTATCTAATACTGCAAATTAAAAAGGAACAGAAAGACGTATATAATCTGAATGCCAATGATCCAGATTTTACCAGAAAATAAAATTAGCCAAAATATTGAGAAAGAAGAAACTATCTAATACTGCAAATTAAAAAGGAACAGAAAGACATATATCATATGAATGGCAATAATCCAGATTTAGCAGAAAGTAAAATTAGCCAAAATATTGAGAAAGAAGAAGAGAACGGATAATCGTAAGACTCTAGAACTCTGAAAAACAGATCTCAATATCCATAGATTAAAGGGAAATTTAACTATAGATTTCCAAGAACACGAATAGAAAGAACAACCGTGGCTATAGATTATAAAAGGAAAAATAGGCTTATATCACGAATGCAATCATTTAAATACATATAAATGCACAAAAAATATTCATACCTCATATCCATAAAGCTGTAAATGCCCCTTTGCCATCCTTCAGATTCTCAAACCCTTCTTCAGATTCTAACTAGCGGCAACATTGACAGAGATTACCCAGAAGCCGTATTTGCCGTGGAGGACCTCAACATTCATTGCACAGCCCACACGGCATCCTCCGTGCTCTCTAATTTTTGCGTGACCTTGCAAAGCATGAGATGCTCACGCAAACAGAGCCTCTGGAAAAGAAAAACAATTAAGCAATGTCAGTGGCCATAAATTACAGGGAAATTTAGCGAGAGATTTTCAAAGAACATAAATAGAAAGAAGAATAGACATGCCCATAACTCATAAACCCAGATACCTACGACAATGAATCTAATAGGGAAAAAATTCCATCATTTAAATATATGTAAATACACAAAAAATTCTTCATACCTGATATTCAGAAACCTTTAAATGCTCCTTTGGCATTGTTGAAAGTGCGGTCCCCCTCTTTTACAAAGCAAGTGCGGAAGGGCAATAAAGAAGAAAATAGATAAACAGCTGCAGAAACTGTATCACGGAGCTCGGCGTTCAGCTCTTGAAACCCCAATTGAGCAGCTCTTCAGCGATTGGATGCCATGGCAAAGCATGAGGCGCTTTGCGAACGGAGCCTCTGGAAACGAGAAATAATTAGTGCTTGCCCTTGCCGTGCAGGACCTCAACATTCCTTGCAGGTAAAGCATTAGGTGCACCCGCAAACGGAGCCTCCAGAAACGAAAAAAAATAAATTCGAAGGCACTGGAAGGTACGCTCATAAGGATATGCAAATCCCCCACACGCGCCATGTAGCCGTTCGGTTGGATATGAACTAAATTTAAAATATTGAAAAAAAGCAAAGGGAAAAAAGCAAAGAACTGTTACAAAGATAAAAACGTTGTTATTAGTTTTGATATTTGAATATGATGTTTAAAGTTTTGTTTGTTTAATATTTATGTTATTAGGTATTTTTGGTCAGTCTTGCAAGTTTAATTCTTTCGAAATTATGATTGTCCTTTAAGGCATGAAGGTGATTTACATGTTCTCTTTGAGTGTTTTTTTGGTAAGCGGTAATTTTCAAATAAGTCTAATCATCACTCTCAATAATATTTAGACTTATTGTTGCAATCATACTCCTAACCATTTCCATTCATATAAATACTCTATTACATAATTCCATAGGGGTGGAGGACAAGCCTTAGAAAGGAGACTTACAACGTGAAAAAAGTTATAAGACAAAGGTGGTGTAATTATGATTGAAGATATCCACACATATAGGTAATCATTCCATTGAATCTTAAAAAAAAATGATTATTTCTTTTTATTTATCGTTGAAGGAAGTAAACTATTAAATAAAAGAACTGTATTTGATTCTTATTACAATTTCAAAGTATATTTTAATTTGGAGGCGAGTACACAAGATTAATTTAATTGTCTAATTAATAGAACAATAAATTAAATACAATTTCATGTGATTTCTTTACAATTATCATTTATATCTAATGTTGCCTTTCAAAATTATTAAAATTATGATTTCTCTTTCAAGGACATGAAGCTAGAGACTCTATAGACAGAGAAGTGTTTTTGGCAATTGCTTAAAACATACATGCAATTTTCAAATCATCATCACCGGCAATGACATTTGAATTAGTCATTGCAAGAATATCTCCATAACCATCTCCATTCACACAAACACTCCACTACAAATCTCATGGGTGTCTAGAACAAGTTTAAGAAAGAAGATTTAGAAAGATGAAAAACATTCAAGACAAAGTTGGTGTTCTTATCATTGAAGATATGTATATCTAATCCAATTACATATAAGGTAATCATTCATTGGATAGAGACAAGGTGTTTTTTAAAATATGATTTTTTTTTTTCATTATTTGTGATGGAAGGAAATAGACTATTAAATAAACAAATTGCATTTAATTCTTCCGATAATTTGGATAGTAAATTTTAAGTTGGAGGTGAGTATATATAGGTGTAGTTTAATTATCTAATTCACGGAGAAATAAAATAAACGTGAATATTTTTATAAGATAATGTGATATGATATTAGCATAAACACTTTATAGCATCCATGTTGCAACCCATTTTAATTTAATTTTTATTAGATTCATATATTATAATTATGACTTGTTTACTTTTACATCATGTTAAATAATATTTTTATTATAAAAAAATAATAAGTCTATTTTTGTACTGCAATTAACCTTTTTTCTATATATATAAATAGACAAGATTTAAAATTTAATAAATATTAAAGAAAAGTTTTTTTTAATATAATAAAATGAAATATAAAAACTATGTTTAAAAAAGTTAAAGCAAATTATGCTATTATTTAAAATTAAAAGTAATACCTTATAAATAAAGAGTGAATGTTTCTCTCTAAGGGTTAACCCCCATTTAGAAAAAGAAGAGGTTAAATGGGAACCGCCAACTAAGGAGTGGATAAAAATAAACTTTGATGGGGCATCTAGGGGAAATTTGGGAACCTCAGGAGTGGGAGTAGTCGCAAGAAATGACAAAGGGTTCATCCTTTTCAAGGGTGCAAAGCGATTGCATGATGGAACAAGTAACGAAGCAAAGGTACAGGCTGCACTAATGGCCACTGAATTGGCTATAAATATGAAAATCTCAAAGTTGCACCTGGAAGGAGACTCCCAAGTGATTATCAATGCAATAACGAAGGGTAACACTCCCTCATGGAAATTATCCCATTGGGTGGAGATCATCTGAGAAAAAATCAACTCCTTTGAGGAGTTTCAAGTCTCCCATGTCAAGTGAGGTGCCAATGCAGTGGCAGACCTCCTATCCAACATCGGATGTGACATGACAAGCCAAATGGCCAAGTGGTGGAAGTGGAATTAATGCAGTCCTAGAAGCAAAAATCAATAAGCACGCAAGACAGCCCGTAAGGACAAGTACGCCTTTTCAAAGGCACTGCAATTAATGAGGCAGTTATCGAGTGCAAAGTATCTATTCAAGACAATGGTGGAGGACAGTAAATCTACTGTGAAATCTTTTTCCATTTATGTCATTGATTATGCATTTATGACCCGTCGCAAACGACGGTGGAGGAATTTCTATTTGGTTTATGAGCAATGTATCATCAAAGAATCAGATTAATGAGGATGTTTATGTCCTTTGCAGTGTAGTGTGTGGAGTTAATAGTGTTTGAGCAGGTTTAATGGAGGCAAATTTTACCCTAAGAACAGAGAAGAAACTGGTTCCTTTTCTGGGAATGGTGTCGGACAAAAGAATGCAAGGACTCTTCAAATACAAGGAAGAGAAATTATGGAGTGTAGCGCGTCTAATGTTGGGGGAGGAGTTGGTGCACATTCACTTCAGATACAGGACGAATATGGAGGTTTATTCCTTGATTATGGCCTGGGCTTGCGAATTTGAACCTGAGGTGGAAAAAATTAAGCTCACTATGACAAAGCTGATTGACGGGGACTATTTGATCAACCTTGACTCCATTTTGGAGTGGGTGATCCCTCGGACTGGAATCCACATTCGGGAAGGAGATGTTGAGGAGGAGATATTACCCTTTGTTCGAGGGTTGGAGAATTGAATAAAGGAGCAATGTAGAGAGCAAGCTCGCATAGGCTGGGAAGCCATGAAGCTCTGTGTCAGACTAATAAGAACACATGAGGTATCGAAAGCCCTCAAGGTGGTGGCACGCATGGAGGTGGGGAGAGAACTGCGAGAGCGGTTTGAGGAAGGGCGGGCGGTCCAGTTTTTAGCAAGCCTAGAGGGAGACCCAAACTTTGGGAATTTGGATTGCATCCCGAAGATGAAGACCGAAGCAGCCAAAGGAAAAGCTCTAGCAAACATTGCAGATGAGGAGGAGAAGCAGAGCGATACCGACTGAGTGGATACGGTGCTAAAAATCCTTTTTTGCTTTCTGTTATTTGCTGGTTTTTTTGAAAAAAAAACAATAGTTTATGGATGACTGTAATATCTAGTGTAGAAACGCATAGTACTGGTTTTATTTCCGTTTTAGCTTGAACGCTCTTCATAGTAGGCTAGGATTGTTAGTTTTTTGGGCTGATGTTGAAATCTGTATGGCCTCGAATTATTGTAGCTCTTTTTCTTGGAAATCAATATATACCAAAAATTACCGATCAAAAAAAAAGAAAAAAAAAAGAGTGAATGTTTCTAATGCTTTTTATAGCACATATTTTAATTTAATGCAAAATTAAAGAAACTTATTCAACATGAGTTTAAAGAAAAGTCTATTTTTTGAGAACTAAATAAAACTAGCAGTTGCAGAAGTAGTGCTTGCAACGGTTTGCTGATAGGCAAGCTTGAAATTGCGGGATGAGTTTTGAGAGTGGAATGCATGAAGAACACTGACAATTTTGCAATAGAATGTAGAAGTAGATAAAACATCCAACATCATATGCAGTCAATCTGAAGCGAGAACATAATCTAGAAACATTATTGTAGTTGATGGTTTTAATTATATTGTATAAAAATTTATAAGAAGTTGTCGAATATATCTTGGAACTCTTATTAAGAGTGAACCATCTGATGTGTAATCCTTAATAAGAAACTGTATAAGAAACCTTAAAAGGCTTATAGACAGTGAAAGAGTTCCGAAGAATCAATCCTGCAGGGTGGAAGCAACCAATGAAGTGAGTAAAAGTGTGCAATAAATTGTATATTAAAATTATAGATGAAAGGTAGAGAAAAAATGAATATTGTAACTTTTAGAGAACATGCTTAGTTTAATCTTCCTTACCCTAGCTAAAATGACTATATTTTGTAGAGGAAATGATTCTGGAATTAGAGAAGCAAAGTGATGTACGAGTCATTTATGAAAGTTTGGAAATCAAAGCAAGAACATAACTTAGAAACTCTGATAAATCCTAAAAGTTTTATAGTTTTGTGGAAGAGAAAATATGAAATGAGAAGTAATTCTACTTTAATGTAATGTTTATTTCTGTTCAAATTAAAAATTGGTGCAGAAATATTTAAGTGAAAGATAGAAGAATCGTTCGAAGCATGAAGATAAATAATATATGGGCTAAATTTATGAAAGTTGAAGTGCAAAGAGAGAGGATAGGTTGTTGTTACTTTTCATTTGTATGTGATGAGAAATGGCCGTTGCAAGTGTTGATTTTCGTGGCGCACATGGGTGTAATTCAAACCTGTTTGCCAGAACAAACTTATTAAATGTAGCATGTGTCAATTTATTGAATAGCCATATAGATGGTTGTGCACAGTGATTCGTAGGAGGGAACATTTTGATATTTAACATAATATTTATTTTGTCAAAATTAGTGTTTAGAAGTTGACATAAGATTAGTGATGATATAGGTTCTACCCCATTACCTGCTGGGATTTTTAGTTGCACTATATATATGAAGCAGCTCCAATCTGTTTCTGTAGGTCCTCTCCCTAATAGCAAACAGAGCAGCTTAAACATCATCGGCAAGACATTCTATAAGCTTATACAGAACATAGTTGGATGTGAATAAAATAGTAAGGAATATACTTACACTATTTGCAGAGATTACAATAATTGATACAACATCTTTAGAACCAAAAAAGGTCAAAATTTTACCTACCTAATTTTGCTTCGTCCAAAACTTAGTTACCCAACTGCAGGAAAAAGTAATGATGAACTTTTTCTATTAAACTATTTCTTACAGTTGAAAATAAGATTAAACTAAAAATCATTTAATGCTTTGTTAACGAGAATGTACATCCTGACAGAAATAAATAGCTATACCTTTTTAGAAACATTTTCATAGCTAGCCCTGCGTACTAAAGAAAATGCCAGGACAAACACATCTATTGTTTTATAACTGAGCAACCTTAGTCTATGATAGGGAAAATGGTTTGAAAGATGGGAGGCAAAAAATGTATGGGGAAATTGGGTAGTGGAATCATTAAATGTGGAATGACCATACGAAGAGATGGCAATATATAAAATGGTTGGCATACCTGATAACGCGAGGCAAAGGTTGAATGTTGTTGTGTGTAGAAATGCCAAGTGGAGGAAGAAAAGTGTTTAATGCTGGTGTATGTATGAACAGGAAGTAGTGGAACAATAGTTAAATGGACCCTGCAAGAAAATAATTGACGTTATTTATCACATGCATAGTAAAAATGAAGAGTGTGCAGAAATTTAAAAGGAAAATGGAGAAGCGGAAGTGAAAATGTGGAGTGGCATACCTGATGTTGTTGCTAATTAGAGTGGATGATTGGGAGGCGATGCAGAAATCTGATTGGAGAGAGTGACCAATCTATTTTCTTCTTTCTTCCTAATAGTTGTATAAGCATTGCTTTGTAATTTTAAGTACCTTTCAAAATTGAAAGGCGGGTCTATTATTAGATCTTGAAGTGATTTCGGTCGTGAGATTGCAGTGAAGGTCAGCCCTTGTTTTTCAGTCTTTCCAATATCTACTGTTGCTTTGTCCAAAGTAAATTGGGGAGGCATTTTGAAAGGGAGGAGTGAAATAGTATGGAATACTTACAAAGTGGCCTTGGGATTTGTGAAGAGTCTTCAACCGGTAGAACCCCAATTCCCTTCCAATGGTTCTCCACCCTCCTCCGCTGATTGAAGACATAGGGAATTATATTGTATGGATGGCCTAATGAGAAGGAGCGCACCTCGGCCAAGTGCATTTGTACAAGGGTGTATATGGATGCGGTTGTATACTTATATGTATAGAAATGGTATACGAGGGTACATATAAATGGGGTAGTGCATTTATGCAAGGGTACATATAAATGTGGTTGTTTACATAAATGGAGGGACATATGGACATAGATATTTATGTATATAGATATATATGTAGTTCAAAATAGTATATAGTTACATGTGTGTATATGGAAATACATAGATAGAGGAGCATATATATGTATATGCATATACACGCGTGCATATATATATATATATATATATATATATATATATAGGTGAATAGTTACATATATGTAGTTCATAATAGTATATACTTACATATGTAGATATGCTGCAGTGAAGAGTCTTCAATTGGTAGAACCCCAATTCCCTTCCAATGGTTCTCCACCCTCCTCCACCGATTGAAGACATAGGGAATTTTATTGTATGGATGGCCTAATGAGAAGGGGCGCACCTCGGTCAAGTGTGTTTGTGCAAGGGTGTATATGGATGCGGCTGTATAGTTATATGTATAGAAATGGTATGGAAGGGTACATATAAATTGGGGAGGCATTTTGAAAAGGAGGGGTGAAATAGTAGGGAACACTTAAAAAGAGGAAAGAGCATGTAGAAGTGGAGAAGACATCGAATATTATAGCCAGTCAAAGTGAAGTATGAACACAATTTAGGAACATTATTGTTTGTGATGATTTGAATTATATTTTGTAAATCTTTACAAGAAGTTGTCAAGTATATCTTGAACCACTTATTAAGAGTCAAGAATCCGATGTTTAATCATTAGCAAGAAGCTGATGAGATCTGAAGATTAAATCCTACAGGGGGGAGGAGCAAAAAAAATTGAGCCAAAGTGTGGAATAAATTATTTTATAGTTTGTGGAAGAGATAATCTAAAGTGAGAAGTCATTCTATTTTTATGTAATGTTTATTTCTGTTCAAATATAAAATTGGTGGAGAAACATTTAAGTTAAAGGTAGAAGAATTTTTTGGAGTGTGAAGAAAAACAATATACGGGGTAAATTATTGAAAGTTGAAGTGCAAAGAGAGAGGAAAGGTTGGCGTTAGCTTTCATTTGTACGTGATGAGGAATGGGTGTTGGAAGTCTGGTTTGTCATGGTCAAGATGGCTGCAATTCGAACCTGTTTGGGAGGAGAAACTTATTAATATAGAGCATGTGTCAATTTAGTGAATAGCCACATAGAAACATAAGTTGTGAGATGAGTGCGCAGCTGGTTATTTTTCTAAATGTAGATTTTGTGCAGTTTGTGTGAGACTTTACAAATTAAATCCAATGTGTGAGATGAGTGTGCAGTTGGTTATGGCTTATGTTGAATTTGAAAGTGTAGTTTAGACTTAATGAATAAAATAACCAATTGGTCAATGAATGTTTGTAAATTTTGGTAATGTAATTATGAAAAGGAAAGCACATGGATATGGTGAGGTTAGTTGCTCGAGCTATGTAGTTCAAATAATACAACCTTTCAAGGGAGGAAATTATGAAAAATGTGGAGTAATAATATAAGAACATATATTAAAGTGTCTGTTTTGTGGATTGAGCAATGCCAATTTTTATAACAAAAAAAGAAAAACAATGCAAGCAATCTAACTATGCAATTTAAACAGTACAACCTGGTAAGAGTGAATTTTTTGGAACAACATATCTTGTAGTAGATACTTTGTTTGAGGATAAAGCTTAATCAGGGAGCTATTTACTTACGAAAGTGAACAACTTCCACATGTTTGTTCCCTTTTCTTTTCCTTCTACATTGGTGGACAAATTAGAACTTTGATTGCTGCATTGAAAACAACTTTAATATTCTAAAAAAACAGAAAATTAGTGATGTAGAAATGGTCCATTATTAGAACAACATTGATTGTAAACAGACAGTGCAGTTTTTGAAATTGTGCAGGTAAAAGTCAGCCTGAACCTGTAACAGTGCTTAGGTAGTGAACATATAAACAAATATAGGAAGATTAGTGATGATATAGGTTTCAGTGTCATTACCTGCTATTTTTTTTATTTGCATTGTATAGATGAAGGAGGTTCAATCTGTTTGTTTAGCTTGTCTCCGTAATAGCAAGCAAACCAAGTTAGAGATCATCGACGAGACATTGTAGAGAGTGGAATTAGGGGATGAATTGTCAGAGGGGAGTGACTGAAAGAGTAGTAAACACATGAAATGTTGAAAGAGCATGTAGAAGTAGAAAAGACATCAAATATTATAGCCTGTGAAAGTGAAGCAACAACATAATTTAGAAACATTATTGTAGGTGATGGTTTGAATGTTTTCTGGATTGTGTAATGGCAATTTTCATAACAAACAAAGCAAAACAATGGAACTAATCAAACTATGCAATTGAAAGAGTAAAACTTGGGAAGACTAATTTTTTTGGAACAACATATCTTGTAGTAGATAGTTTCTTTGAGGATAAATCTTAATCAGGCAGCTATTTATTTACAAAACTGAATAGCTTCCATGTGTTTCTTCCCTTTTGTTTTCCTTCTACATTGGTGGTTGAATTACAATCTTGATTTGGTGCATCGAAGACAAGTTTAATATTGTAAAATAGTAGTAAATTAGTGATGTAGAAATGCTAAATTATTAGAACAACATTGATTGTAAACAGAGGGTGCAGTTTTTGAATTGAGTAGGTAAAAGCCAGCCTGAATTGATAATAATGCTTAGGTAGTGAACATATAAACGAATACATGAAGATTAGTAATGATATAGGTTTGAATCCCATTACATGTTGTGCTTTTGAGTTACACTGTATATATGGAGCAACTTGAATCTGTTTCTTTAGCTCCTCTCCCTTATAGCAAACAGAGGAGGTTAAAGATCATTGGCGAGACATTGTACAAGGTTATAGAGAAATTGGTTGGATTTGAATAAAACAGTAAGGAATATACTCACATTATTTGTAGATATTAGAATAATTGATACATCTCCATAACAAAAAAAGTTCAAAATTTTACATACCTAATTTTGCTCCAACAAAATGGAGTGGCAGAGGAGGAGAATAATGTCGTAACTCAGTTACCCAGTGTAGGAAAATGTAATCATGAACATTTTTTATTAAATTATTTCTTATAGTTGAAAAAAAGAGTAAACTAAAAATCATTTAACCAAAATGGACAGCGTGACAGAAATAGATAGCTATACCTTTTTTAGGGACGTTATGGGGAAATTGGGTGGTGGAATCATTAAATGTGAAATGAGCATGCAAAGAGAAGGTAGCATACACAATTGCTGGCATACATGATAATGTGAGGCAAAGGTTGAACGTTGTTGTGTGTAGAAATTGAAAGTGGAGGAAGAAAAGCCTTTAATGGGGGTGTATGTATGAACAACAAGTAGTGAAACAATAGTTAAAATGGACCCTGCAAGAAAATAAGTGACGTTATTTATCACATGCATAGTAAAAATGAAAAGAGTGCAGAAATTTAAAAGGAAAAGGGAGGAGTGGAAGTGAAAGTGTGGAGTGGCATACCTAATGTTGTTGCCGATTAGAGTGGATGATTGAGGCGTGATGCAGAAATCTAATTGGAGAGAGCGGCCAATCTGTTTTCTTCTTTCTTCCTGATAGTTGTATAAGCATTGCTTTGTAATTTTGAGTACCTTTCAAAAGTGAAAGGTAGGTCTATTCTTAGATCTTGAAGTGATTTCACTCATGAGATTGCAGTGAAGGTCAACCCCTATTTTTTCAGTCTTTCCAATATCTATTGTTGCTTTGTCCAAAGTGAGGCCTTGGGATTTGTGAATAGTTAGAGCCCAAGCCATTGCAAGGGGGAGTTGAGTGTGGCTACCTCGACTAATAGGAGGTACAAGCACAAATTTAGAATTTGCATTGTCCCAATGAGGTCTAGTATAATTTTTGAACTCAACAACTACGTAATTTGGCAAGTTAGGAGGTTTAGAATTTGTATCATAGACAATGGATTTGATTTGTCCTAATGAGCCATTGACCAAGCCATCTTGTGTCCATAGATTAGCAATTAACATTACTTGTTCATTGAGGGAGAGGAGTATTTCTGAAGGGAGTTGTTCATCATTATCATATGCAATGTTAGTTTGCCTTGGAATTTGGTCAAGACATCGTGCAACAGGCAAGTGCAATTGTTTTAACATTTTAGTATTGTGGTGTTTGGCTGATGCATTTGTTGCAAATAAATGAATTGAACAGTCAAAGTGTTTGTTATCACCAACAGCTAGTTTAGTGGAGGATCGAGACATAAGAGCTTCCCAATCTGTTTGGAGTGCATTGGCATTTCTAATGTTCTACAAGATTGCATGAAATTATTGTTGGATATCTAAGGTACCTTGTTGTAGGAAACTTGTATCTAAGGTAACCACAGTTTGGAAAGAGTGCCATAATGCAAGGGTTGTAGAATACGATGCATACAAGGGCTTGTCCATTACAAGAGGTAGTTGGCCAAGGTCACCTACAAGGATTATTGAGATACCTCCAAATGGCTCGTGTTGTTGGTGAGGGAATGCTTGACGTAATCTGCTGTCAATTTTTAAAAGCAATTTAGGACCCAAAAAGCTCATTTCTTCAATTAGAATATATTGTAATTGTTTGTATTGTTCTTGGAAGAACATTAAAGATTGGCCTGTCAAAGGTTGCATATCTCTAAGAGGGATGCGTAGGGAAACATGGATTGTTGTTGCTTGGATATTATATGCAGAAACGTCGGTTGGGGAAAGTACAAGCAAAGGATCATTCTCTAGATTAGTGGAAAGGTTAAGTTTTTTTCTAATGCATTGTATCAAATATGATTTGCTAGTGCTCGCAGTCCCTTGTATAATCATACGGAGAGGTGGGATGGTTCGATGAGATGCATAATGGGCAAGAATAAGGTCAAGTGCAAGTTTTTGTTTTGCCGCCAAAGGGAATGCATCAACGGTAGAAGAAGTTGGTTGGAGAAGGGTAGGCTAGCAATTTATTTTATTTGTGGAAATGAAGTTAACAACAGTATGATGAAATGGATCAGTGGGATGAGGTTCAGTCCAATCAAAGCTAATATTGTAATCGCATCTACCCAACATTTGGAGATCATTGATGTTGATTTTGTTAGAAGCGCCCATTTGTGAAAGGTACTCCCATTCATACTGGTCTTCATTGTGCGAATGTAAGAAAGCATTATCATCAGAGTCTTTATCATTCTCTATTGTGCTTTCTTGTTCTATTCCATAAATATGCCAACGTGAGTAACCATCCATGTACAATAGCTTCCAATTTGCAATGATTTGGTCTGTTGATGTACCTATATCTGTAGGATTATGACAAAAGGGTTTGTACAAGAGCAACTCACTCCAACAATAGGCTTCAAAGTTGTCATCATCTTCATTTGGAGAGGTTTTAAATTGTGGGTAAACATTAACAATTGCTTGTTTTTGTAGTTTTTGCCATTTATGCTTCTTACGCTGTCTATTGTATGAAAATTGTTGTGTTGATTGTATTAGCGAGACTTTTTCCAGTTCAATAGGCCTTTCCATATAAGTAGAAATATAAGATTTGCAAAGTCATTTTGATCAATAATACGGTGGAGGACCTTCCTGCTAACATTAAGGGAGACAAAATGACGGCTACAACTAATCAATGGTAGCTTCTGAAACATATGGCAAGTTTCCTGTGTGCTGATGTCTCTATCAGCAATTATCCCCAGCATGAATTTTTGGTATGCTAGAAAGATGGTATCCTGAGTATTAGTTGTAGCAACTATTTTCTTTAGCATGTCAATATAGCCTTCTGATTTTTGTTATGTTTTGAAGCATATTTGGAGATATATTGTAGAACAACCATTTTGGAACAAACAGGCTGGCAATCAATATTTGCATGCTATATTGCCAGCATAATTGGGTTGTGAATATTTAAACGACTGTCATTTCTTGCTGGTTAATAACATGGCTTGCAGTCAGTATCAATAATCAGTGTTGAAAAATCTTGCTTAGGCCAAGGAGCTCTATATCGATAATGGAGGGATAGGCCTTTTTTTTAAGCAAGTATGAGTAGAGCATTTTGTATGTCATTGAACAACATTGACGAGTTCCTCATAATCAGAGAAAGGGTCAGTAGATAGAATTTAGTTTGTTTTAGCCATGCATGGATCAAACAGTGAAGTAGTGTGCAGTCTATTGTCTCGGGTAAGTTGGTTGCAAAGATT
This sequence comes from Cryptomeria japonica, assembly GCF_030272615.1. NCBI lineage: Eukaryota > Viridiplantae > Streptophyta > Pinopsida > Cupressales > Cupressaceae > Cryptomeria > Cryptomeria japonica. Next base: position 172,832,883 of record NC_081406.1, on the reverse strand, counting down.
CCATGCTATAGCATACCTATCAAAAAAGGACTTAGTTGATTGGACATCGTCATAGTTAGACCAGTCTATATTATCCATATCAGGTGCATTCGACAACCACAAAAATTCATGTATATGTGCGGAGCCATGATGTTGCCATTCGTACCTATACCAATGGTCTTTTGATTTCAAAACTTTGTCAATAATCTCCTCACGACATATTGTGAATCTAAAATGCAAGAACAATGTTGTAACGTGTAGATTGTGGATAATGTTTTCTATAAAAAAATTCTTTATGGACTGGAATTTTGAAGAGGAGTTGGCTGGAAATAATTTATGTAGTTCTAGCCATTTTGTATCAGCTGCACTCAATGTGAAGAACAATGTAGGTGCTCCCAATTGGTGCACCATTGTAGTGAGGTCCTTGCGTGATCTACTCCAATAAGCTCTAGTGCCTCGCATTGAAGCTGCAAAACACATTAATTGGTTTGACAATTGATCGGAAGGTGTAGCTTGTAATTGTTCATGCAAAGCTTGCAACGTAGTTGGGAAGGAGTATTCTAAGTTGGTGAGTAGGAAAACTGAAGCTGACTATTGGGAACGGTGTCTCATTATTAGATTGTAAATATAATATCTGAACCTAACATGTTGTCCAAATCTTTGGTCATGATATCTTATCAAGTGTAAAGCATATTCATGCAAATGAACATGTTTTGTCCTTGGTTGGAGTGGCAATGCAGATTCGTTTGGGAACAATGTTGGGAAAGCCATAGCAAACAAGCCTTCAGTGTTGTATTCATTAATGGGTGAGCAACTTATTTCAGGCCAAGCTGCAACATTTTGATCATCCTTATCTAGGTGCAATATCTTTTTAATGGCATATAGTTCAAGGGTTGAACATGGCAACTTTGGAATGAATGATAATGTGGTCTGTAATTCAACTTCATCATCATTATAGAGTGGCTCTTATGTTGGTGAAGGAGGCTGTAGATCAATGCAATTTGGAAGGGTATGCAAAAAATCAGATATATCGGTAGATGTTAGTGGCAATAAATCAGCAGCTGCAACGTCAACGATAACATCACTGTAGTAATGGTCATGTTGAATTTTGTAATTCAATGCGTCCATAATAGGGAACTTGTTTACATAACAGTCATATTTTTTGCCTTCGAGATTTGTCCTTCGAATAATCACAATCTCCAAATGTTGGAATTTGCGTGGAAAAGTAGTTGCTATTTCTAAAATGTCTTGTGGGAAATTAATGGTGTGTCCTATATATTTGTATTGACCACCCCTAGCATGGCTAACTTGCAAAATAGGAGCTATCCTTTCTATAAGCATTTCTTCTACCTGTGAAAGCCATTTTAAAACCATGGGTTGTTCGCCAAGATCCATATTGTTTTTAATAGAGAATCGGTGAACACCCTTTTCGTTATAACATCTTGAGCAAATGATGCTAGGTTGAGTTAATTTGACATGCATACCAACATACTTTTCTTTGTAGATTGTACATGTGTGTAGATGCGACAAGCTATCTATTCTTGTTCGGAAAGAAGCCGATGCATGTATAAATTCAGAAGATCTGAAATGGTCTGAGATTGGTATTGTTGTAGCAAGAAAAGTTGTATTTGTCTGTTGATCAATTGGCAAAGGTTGCTTGTAGGGTTGTTCATATTGTGCGATTGACTGGGCGAGCATAGTTGAATGTAGCTAGAGCATATCTGAAGGATGGGTTGCAGATGAGCTTGACAATATTTTAGGTATGGGAATACCTGTAGAGTGTTTGCAACCAAATTTGGCAATAGCTGCAAAGTATTGGAATCCATGTTTTGATTAAGGCGTTTGTATCGCCGCATTATAGAAATTTCTTCTTTATGTTTTGCATAGTAAAGCCTATTTTGTTCTTTCTTTCTATCTTTTTTCAAATCAGATATTTGTGTAGTAGGCTCTTTGGAGATCTGAGAGAAATACAAGAATGGTGGTGTGTTAGAATGAGAAGCAATAAAGGTGAAAAAATAGGTGGAGGGCTATTGAGTGTGCGACACATTTAGTTGGAAGCGTATTTGTGATGTAACAATCTGAAATGCAGTGAAGAGTCTTCAATTGATAGAACCCTAATTCCCTTCCAATGGTTCTCCACCCTCCTCCACCGATTGAAGATGAAGGGAATTCTATTGTATGGATGGCATAATGAGAAGGGGCACACCTCGGTCAAGTGAGGTTGTGCAAGGGTGTATACGGGTGTGGTTGCATACTTATATGTATAGAGATGGTATACAAGGGTACACATAAATGGTGCAGTGCATTTATGCAAGGGTACATATAAATGTGGTTGTTTAGATAAATGCAAAGACATATGGACATACTTATTTATGTATTTAGATATATATGTAGTTCAAAATAGTATATAGTTACATGTGTGCATATGTAAATACATAGATAGAGGAGCATATATATGTACACACACACACACACACACACACACACACACACACACACACACACATATATATAGTCACATATATGTAGTTTAGAACAGTATATGTGTGTGTGTGTGTGTGTGGGGCGGGGGGTGTGTGTGTGTGTGTGTGTGTGTGTGTGTACGCAAAGAGATAGATGTATATGTACAAAGATTTATTTCAAGAAGGTAGCATATATGCAGTTTAGAATGCCAATGTCATGCCATTTGATGGGCAGGTTATGAGAATAACCATTATTAAGGAACAACATTAATTTAACAAAGGACGTTGCACAACAAATACAACAGAGCTATCATTATGGAGAGAAGACAATTAAATTAATGTCTCTGTGAACATTGGAATGGGGAGATTTTAAAAAAACCGAAAGAATTACATAATGGTTGGAAACTAGGATATAGACTAACAAATGTTTGAAAAGAGTAACTAATCTAAGATATAGATTAACAAAGTTAAATAACAAGAAAAGAAATATTTTTTGCCAAAACACATAGCTTAGATGTTGATTCCTTAAGCAAATGTAAATATGGATTACAAAATCTGTCAGACTCGTAAAAAACACCAACAACTTATGGGAGGGCCTGAGGTCTTCTTAGAACTAATAATTTGAAAAGAGATGGTAGCAAACAGAGATGTGGGCAACCATGTTTTTAATTTCTGGTTTTTTCCCAAAATCCCATATGTCTGCACTAAATTAGTAATTCACTATTTGATAGGCAAGTTAATTTTCCAAGAACTGCTTACAATATAACAAAGTTATAATTGAGTAATTTGTAACCATCCTTATTTTTTATTTGGCAAGATTCAATCACAATGCAATAATGTTGTAGTTTACAAGTTGTTTTAAATTCTAGCCCAATGTGAAATAACACAAATGGAATTTCACAATGTAGATGAAAGAATGCAAGTAGAATGTAAATAGGCATGAATAATCAATGCAAAGATAAACTTGTTAGACTATAATTGGAAGACTGATTTTGGGTCTCTGAAATTCATGTAAGAACGCTTTAGTGGAGGACTTATTACAATAAATAGAGACAATAAATAGAGGCCTTGTGAGATCAAAGTTGTATGAAAATAATACTTACCGTTACGGTTGAGCAAGTAAAACAAAGATGAAGGAAAAATAGTAATTGTAGGTAGCATTTTAGGTAATGAGAAAACTCGATTAATGGTAGTTAATCCTATCATGGTCTCTTCCATTCAGAAGTCCTACAACAATGCTGGTAACATATAATATAACAAAGCTTTACAAAGTAGGAGACTTGTGAACTATGCTAGCAAGGCAGAATATAACAAAAGTGTATAATGGGAGAAATATGCTATTCAAAATGCATGAAAGGCAATGAAGACGCTTCAATCGGTAGAACCGCAATTCCCTTCCAATGGTTCTCCACCCTCCTCCACCGATTGAACATGAAGGGGATTGTAGCATATTTATGTATATAGATATATATGTAGTTAAAAACAGTACATAGCTACATATGTGGATATGGAAATACATAGATAGAGGAGCCTCTCTCTCTCTCTCTCTCTCTCTCTCTCTCTCTCTCTCTCTCTATATATATATATATATATATATATATATATATATGTAGTTCAGAGCACTATATACTTACATATGTGTATATGTAGACACATATATACAGAAAGACATATATATATATATATATATATATATGAACATATGCATATATACTCACATCCACATCCACATATATATCTGTGTTTATGTGTATGCAAATAGATAAATGTGTACACACACACACACACACGTATATATATGAACATATGCATATGTACTCACATCCACATCCATATGTGTGTGTGTGTGTGTGTGTGCAAATAGATAAATGTATTTGTACAAAGATTAATTCAAAGAAGTTAGCATTGCCATGATTTGAACTTTAATTTTCCTATGTAAATATGGAAGAGGTGGCAAGAAAGCATATATAGAATTGCATTTTGAATAGAAAAGAAAATCCATAGACATGCACATTGTGATTAAAATTGTGGAGATATGTTTATGTTTAGAAATGCTGAAATATAAAGGTGTCATATGTTTCTAGTGTTGTTTGAATCAAATTTTAAAGAAGGGATATGAATGAACCATAATTGGATAGAATAATGTCTATTTAGGTATAATAGTGGACTGCACTACACATGTATATGAAGAGAAGTAAAAGTTAGTTCTTGGAAAATGAGCTTAAGTGTATTTTTTTTCAATTATCTTCAAAGAAAACTGGTGAATGTTTTTTTTTTTGCAAGCAGAAAGTGAATAGATTGCAAGGTGGAGAGTTGAAAATTGTGGGTGTTTATATATATACACATAGATATATCCATACATATATGTGTATATACATATATGTGCAGAATGATATAATATGCAGTTACATATGTGCACAGGTAGATAGATATATATGGAAGACATATTAATCTGTGTATACACATATGCACATATACTTAGGAACAGACAAACCGAGATAGCTATACATGCACACAAATACATTTATATATATATATATAAAGAGAAATATTTGGACAAACTTGTACAGTGGTAACATCAAGTTTGATTTTTTTATGTAACAATCAATAACAAGGCATAAAATTGTAGTCAGAATTGCAGTTGTAATAGTATAAAAAGGAGACACACATTTATATGTATTCAAAAAGAGTCTTAAAACAATGTAGACAACTTGAGGTACTGGTCCAAATGTAATTTTGTAAATATGCACATAGCAACAAAGATTGTGTGTATATGTGGATACCAAAATGGAATGTTATTAATATTGACATAAAGTATTTTTTGAAGTGGAGGATTGTCAGAATAAAAGCATGCATAAAAAAAGAAGATGTGAACAAAAGCAGACACAACAACTGCCAGCCTTCATTGGTAGAAACAAATATCAGTTAAAGGTTTGAGCTAGCCATCTCAAAATGCAAAAAAACAGAATAGTAATATGTGGTTATATGTAGTAGTTCAATGTTTGAAATAAGTATGACCGAGTTTGGAGGAACAAAATATTGTCAAATTGTTTGTAAATGAAAAAAATATGAGCTTCATATAGTGTACGTAGTCAAAGGGAAATCCTTTTTTTTTCTTTCCTGTAGTATAGAGTCATGCAGTTGCACCCATTATGGAAATCTCTGCAAGTAGATAGCTGCACTCAGCTTCAAAATCGAGCCTTTGCACTTTCTTGATTGTTACTTTTATTCTACACTCAGAGTTGTATGTGTCAGTAGACACCAAAACTGTAAAACTATAGTGGTTAAACATAGCTTTATTAAGTATGCTGGGAGGTGTTTTTTCAGTTGTTAAGTCATATTGCAGCATGTATAGTTCCTTTGCAGACAGAGACAAGAGTTCTATGCCAACCTCATCAAATGCATTAACCCAAACAGTGCCTATTTGATCTTGTAGTTTCATCTGTAGTAGGTATTTGTAATTACATTCAGGGAATTGTGTTTGACACCTAGGGCAGAGCCAGAAATTCTCAGCTAATTTACTACATTTCTTTTTACATTCTTTACTGTTGAATTGTAATGGGCAAGTTGTATAATAAAACTAGTCCTCCTTTATGAATCACAAGACAACTATAATAGTAGTCTCAATGGTTTCTGGCACAACGCTAAGACTTTGTAGGATGGATGCAATTGACATTCTCTGATACTAGTTAATTTTGTCATGCACACCCGAAGAGTGTGGATCGAGGCATTGTTGGGCAAGGCCTCTTAAAAGGAGGGGGTCTGCTTCAGGAATGGAAGGGTTAGTTTCGAAAGTTGTTGAGGCTGAAATATTAATAACTTTTTCATTGAAATAACCAACCCTTGCATTTTGAACAACAAGGATGACAAATGTTCCAGATGCATGCATATTCTTCAAGTCATTGCCTAGCTGTTTTGATGGCGGTCCCCAAAGGTTAACATCAATTGTCAAAGTTGACATATCATTTATTTTTACTATTCTCTTGTTTACAGTAGAGCCATCATTTCTATGAATTATAGAAATCTCTCTGTGATGGGCGGGGTATGGGATAGACTGGCCTAGTCTATGCTCCTGGATCCTTTCCTTGGATCACCTGGTGTTCTTCTCATACCCTAGTGTCTCTAGGACTCCTTTTGCTTGAGAAATCCCCTGACCTTGCCCAATCCACCCACCAATGAGTTGCTATGCTGCTGCTAAGGTCTCACCTACTCACGAGACTCAAAACCCCTTACTATGGCTAATAAGGGCTAAGGCTTGTTCCACACTTTCCAAGGTCTTAGCATGGTTAACTCAGGTCTCAAACCTTGTTTTACATCCCTCCATGTGCCCCCAAGAAGTTGCTACCTTCATCCTTTCTACTGATTTCACTATTTTGTGTTTTTGCTTACAAAACAGGGCTATAAGGATTAGGACCAATTAGGCCTCCTAACCGGTCTTCTAGGGCTCCCTCTCACAAATGATGCAAAAACAACCCTAATTCCCAAAATGGACTGCCATTCAATTGGCAAGGGCTCAAGGATTTCCTAGGTTTTGGGCCTCCAAGTGGTCGTACAGTGCCTAGGGCGAATTTTGGGTTTTTTAAGGGTTTTGTGAAGGTTTTGTGGTCTGCCTGGGTCACAGTGAAGGTTTTGTGTGTTAGCCACCTTTTTTGGATTGGTGGAGGCTCCTCCTTCACACCAATGATGCTTCTAACACTCCTCTACACTTCCTCCAAAGGATGCACTCTCCTCTGTCCAACCTTGCTCTCCAAGACCTCTGCAATTCAACCTCTCCTAACCAGGCACTGTCCAGTCTCGCCTAGGAGTAGGTCTTTTCTTGACTTTCCTGCATTTTTAAGGGCCCTTCTTGCTTGGGACTATAGTACAGGGTCTTCACATCCATTCCCCATGGTTTCATGGTGGTTCCACAATGGGGAATGGAGTTAAGACCTCATTTACACAATCCTGTCCCAAACTGGATAGTAAGAAGATAGTTTACAAACTATTTACACACACACTTAATCTGCAAGTAAAAACCTAAACTAATTGTTTGAAATGAAAGTATTTACACCATGACAAACATTCCACACATATTCAGACGTTTCTCAATCCATTAACTTTCTTGATCTCTTCATTCAAACTGACTGGTAACAATTTTACAGTCTCAGTCTGATATCTTTGCTAGGGCCGTACTATGTCTGACATCCAACCCATGAATTTAGGGTTTGCTAGTACTTATACTACCTTTGCCTCAGTTTGTGTGCCCAAACTAGGGTTTTCCATGCTAACCTAAAGAACTTGACATCATGGTGGAAAAGTTGCTTGACAACTTTTAAAAGTTGTCATGCAACTTTTGCAACTTTTGAGCAACTTTCCCAATGTTGCTTTTTATGACTCCTAGACCTTCAATGGGCCAACCTAAGGACACCACCATGTTATAAAAGACCCCTAAACACTTCAAGGACACACATACCATCCATTTTTAGGAAAATCACAATCTTGATTCATGACCCCTAATATCTCCACTAGGACCCTAACTAGGACCTAGTCTAGCACACATGAGCTCGTAGCTCTTATTCATGTACAATGGCTTCTAAAGAAGCATGACACCAAAAAAACAAAGAAAGAGAAAGAGTTTGGAAGGGTGCTCCTGCACCATACTCCCCCTCTGCACACAACTCAAGAAATAGAAGAAGAGATGAGAGCCGAGTCTATTCCAAGTACCTTGAACCTGCTCTCCTCCACCCATGTAGCTTTAGATACTGGATCATCTGCCCGTTTCACTAAGTGCTCCATGTAGACCTGGTGTCTAGTTGACTTCTTCACCCTTGATTCCAAGATCTCCTCTACTTTAGGCTTCTTCACCTATGGTAAGACATTAACATCAAGGTCTTGTAGTACCTTGGCTTGGTTCTCAGTCTGCCCTACTATCTCACCCTTGTACATGATCAGGTCAGCTACATTAAAGACTGGTGATATAGCTAAATCTAGAGGCAGGTCAACTTTGTAGGAATTCTTACCATATTGCGACAGGATTCTACAAGGTCCTACCCTTCTCATCTGCAGTTTGGTAGGATTACCACCTTTCATCCTAGCTTTGCTCAAATGGACCATCACATAGTCACCCACCTTAAACTGCACTTCTCTCCTTTTCTCATCCACTTTGGCTTTCAGTTTTTGAGTGGATTCATGGATGGCCTTGTTAACTTGCTCCTGAACTTACTTGATGGTTTGAGTGAAGTCTTCTGCTTGCCCACTCTTCATTTCCAAACTACCAAGGTCTTTCAACTCACATACTCCTCTTGGATGTCTGCCATATACCACCTCAAAAGGACTTCTACCAGTGGTTCTATTCACACTGTCATTATATGCATACTCTGCTTGAGAAATGATTAGGTCCCATGTTTGGCCATACTCCTTAGTCAAACACCTCAACAAGTTACCTTACACCCTATTGATGACTTCAGTCTGACCATCTGTTTGTGGATGGTAAGCTGAGCTAAATGACAAGTTAGTTCCTAGTCTCCTCCATAATGTTTGCCAAAAATGACCCATGAACTTGTTGTCCCTATCTGAAACAATTCTTAAAGGGAGTCCACGAATCCTAACAATCTCTTTGAAGAAGAGATGTGCAACATAGCTTGCATCATGTGTAGTCTTACATGGGATAAAATGACTCATCTTGGAAAATCTATCTACTACCACATAGATGTTGTCCATACTTGTTTTTGTCTTGGGAAGTCCTACTACAAAGTCCATGCTTATGCATTCCCAAGGCCTGTTAGGGACTGGTAATGGTTGATATAAACCGGCATTGCTTGATCCACCTTTGGCTCTTTGGCATACACCACACTGTTCTACATATCTTTTCACATCTCTTGGAAACTTTGGCCAATAGTAGTATCTCTGCACTAAATCTAGGGTCTTATTAATCCCAAAGTGTCCACTTAAACTGCCATTATGTTTCTGTTGGATGAGGTTCTCCCTCATGGATCCTCTAGGTACACACAACTGGTTACCTTTGAACAAGAGACCATTTTGGAGAGTGTAATCTGCATACTCACCATGGAAATGGTTCTCAAACTCTTTGCAAACCTTGTAAGTTGTTGAGAAGTCTTCATCTCCTTCATAGAGGTCTTTGAAACCTTCTATTCCTATGCTCTGCAACTATAACTCTTGAACTGTCAACAACTTTCTGCTTAATGCATCCGCCACCTTATTAAGCTGCCCCTTCTTATGCTTGATGGTGAAGGTGAAGGATTGGAGATATTCCATCCATTTCAGATGCTTTTTGCTTAGCTTCTCTTGAGTGTTGATATAACTCAATGCTTGGTTGTCTGTGAACACTACAAAATCTTTTGGAAGTAGGTAATGCCTCCATTTCTTTAGAGACTGCACTAATGCATATAACTCTAGGTCATAGGCTGAGTACTTCTTGTTTGCTTCATTAAGCTTCTCACTGAAAAATGCCATAGATCTTCCCTCTTGACTCAACACATCGCCTACTGCAACTCCACTTGCATCACACTCCAAAGTGAATAGCTGATCAAACGTAGGTAGGATAAGGATAGGTTTTGTGGCTACTTCCTGTTTCAACAATTGAAATGCTTTGTCTGCCTGCTCGGTCCATTCAAACTTAGTTTTAAGACCTCCTTTAATGGTGTCAAGGACTGGTGCACATATACCACTGAAATTCCTCACAAATTTCCTATAGAATTGAGCTAATCCATGGAAACTTCTAACTTCAGTCCCTGTTTTAGGTGCAGGCCAATTCAAGATTGCCTCCACTTTGCTTGGATCCATCTTCAAGGTTCCCTTAGACACAACAAATCCTAAGTAAACCAGCTCTTGCTTCAAGAAGTCACACTTCTCTAGGTTGATGGATAATTTCTCCTCATGCAACCTTTTGTAAAACTAACCTCAAATGCTCAAGGTGCTCTTCCTTGGTTCTGCTATAGATGACATTGTCATCTAGGTACACTACCACAAATCTGCCTGTGAAATCCTTCAACACTTCATTCATCAACCTCATGAAGGTGCTTGGAGAATTAGTAAGCCCAAATGGCATCACAAGCCATTCATACAATCCATCTGTGGTTTTAAAAGAAGTCTTCCACTCATCACCCTCCTTAATTCTTATCTGGTGATAACCACTTTTAAGGTCTAGCTTGGTAAAATACATAGCCCCTCCTAAATAGTTCATTAGATCCTCTATTCTAGGAATAGGAAACCTATACCTTATGTTTATCCTATTGATTGCTCTTGAGTCAATGCATAGTCTCCACTTACCTCCTTTTTTTGATGCTAGCACTACCAGGACTGCACATGGGCTGATGCTCTTCTTAATCAGTCCTTGTTCCAATAACTCCTGCACTTGCCTTGCTACCTCCTTATTCTGATCAGGTGTGAGCTTATATGCAGCCTTGTTAGGTAAGGATGCACCGGGAACAAAGTCTATCTGATGGCTTATAGACCTTCTTGGTGGGAGTGTTGCAGGTGCTCCATCACTCACTATGTCCTTATACTCTTGCAACATTTGCTTTACCTCCTTGGGTATTTCTGTCTGCAACTTGTCTGCTTTCTCACTTGGCTTCACAAATATGGCACACTTCACTATCTCCTCCTCATGTAGCAAATTTAGGAACTCTTTACCATTAGCCATTAAAACACTAGGTGTTTTTTAAGTGCCCTCTTCATCCTCTGTCAAAGACTGAATCTTGAAAGTCTTGCTGTCCTTCTTGAATGATATGGAGTTCTCCTCTCCATCATATATCACCTTCCTATCAAATTGCCAGGGTCTTCCTAGCAACAAGTGGCATGCATCCATAGGCAACACATCACAAAGGATCTTGTCCTTGTATCCTCCAATAGAAAACTCTACCCAAGTCTACTCATTGACTAGCACACTACGTCCTTTGTTCAACCAAGTCACTTTGTAAGGATTGGTGTGGGGTATTCATGTGAGTTTCAACTTCCTAATTGCCTCTTCTGAGATGATGTTATCAGTTGAGCCTGTATCAACTATCACCTTGCACACTTTACCAAGAACTTTGCATCTCACCCTAAACAATGCTCTCCTATGTTTGGGTTCCTCCTTAACTGGTTGTCTGATCAAAATCCTATTGAACATCAGATTCTCCCCAACTTCTGATTCAATCTGGCCCACATCCGGTGTCTTGCTGCTTGAAGAGTCTTCTTGTGCATATGCAACCCTCTTTCCATTGTTTGATGTGGTAGGCTTGTCAGGGTATCTATATGTCGGGTGTCCCAATTGTCCACAATTGTAGCACTTCATTGTTGCAAAATAGGAGTTACCTCTGCCGGTACTTCTACCCCTATTTGAACCACCTTGTGCACCTCTTCCTCTAGAGTGTTCTCCTCTAAGATTGGTTTCACTGCCATGCTCAGTCAACTTGGCTTCTCCTTGGTTTCTCTGCTCATTTGCTTTGCTTTGGTAACCACCTCGGTGATTCACTTGATCTCTACCTCTGCCTCTACCCCTATTATTGGAGTCTCCTTTCCTTTTGTTCCTCTCTTCTACCTTGACAGCAAGCTGATGGCATTTTTGAACAGTAGTAGGAGTCCATAGGCTTATCTCCTCCTGAATGTTCCACTTTAGGCCACTTAGATACCTAGCCACCTTGATAGATTCATCTTCTTGAACCTTTGATCTAAGACAAAGTTTTTGGAATTCTTCGGTGTAGGAGGTTACATCAAGATCCTTCTGCTTCAATCCTTGTCTCTTCTTATGAAGTTGGACTTCATAATCCTTTGGTAAGTAGTTCTCCTTAATCTTACTCACCATAGCTTTCCAATTTGCAATAGGTAGCTTCCCCATGTTAACCCTTTCTTCTTGTAGGTACTTCCACCATGTCAAAGTTGCTCCCCTCATTCTTGATTTGGCAACTTTAACCTTATGAGCCTCTGTCATTCCCTTACACTCAAAGTGGTTTTCCATGCCCTCAATCCATTCCATAACAGTGTCTATGTCCACTCTTCCACTAAAATGTGGCAATCCTTCAAAGGCTTTGGTGTTCAAGGCCTTGATAGCCTTCACAAAAGGTTCTTCATTGAACAAAGGGATTTGGTTCAGGAATTATGTCATCTATATCTATAGTCTTCTTGCCTTTACCCTTGGTGTCTTCATCCCAAGGTTCATGTGTTCTCTGATCCACCACTTCCTGCAGTTTATCCCTTATCTCACTCATAGCTGCTTCAAGGAGCCTATTTTTCTCCTTTTGCTCTTCTACTTCTCTAGCCAGCTTTGCATTAGTAACCATTCTTCTCTCCCCTACTGATTCTCCAGTATATAGAGACATACACAGTCCAACAAGTCTTTCACTTGCTCTGATACCAATCTGATGGGCGGGGTATGGGATAGACTAGCCTAGTCTATGCTCCTGGATCCTTTCCTTGGATCACCTGGTGTTCTTCTCACACCCTAGTGTCTCTAGGACTCCCTTTTCTTGAGGAATGCCCTGACCTTGCCCAATCCACCCACCAATGAGTTGCTATGTTGTTGCTAAGGTCTTACCTACTCATGAGACTCAAAACCCCTTACTATGGCTAATAAGGGCTAAGGCTTGTTTGACACTTTCCAAGGTCTTAGAAAGGTTAACTCAGGTCTCAAACCATGTTTTACATCCCTCCATGTGCCCCCAAGAAGTTGCTACCTTCATCCTTTCTACCGATTTCACTGTTTTGTGTTTTTGCTTACAAAATAGGGCTACAAGGATTAGGACCAATTAGGCCTCCTAACCGGTCTTCTAGGGCTCCCTCTCACAAACGATGCACAAACAACCCTAACTCCGAAAATGGACTGCCATTCAATTGGCAAGGGCTCAAGAATTTCCTAGGTTTTGGGCCTCCAAGTGGTCGTACAGTACCTAGGGCGAATTTTGGGTTTTTTAAGGGTTTTGTGAGGGTTTTGTGGTTTGCCTGGGTCACAATGAAGGTTTTGTGTGTTAGCCACCTTGTTTGGATTGGTGGAGGCTCCTCCTTCACACCAATGATGCTTCTAACACTCCTCTGTACTTCCTCCAAAGGATGCACTCTCCTTTGTCCAACCTTGCTCTCCAAGACCTCTGCAATTCAACCTCTCCTAACCGAGCACTGTCCAGTCTCGCCTAGGAGTAGGTCTTTTCTTGGCTTTCCTGCATTTTTAAGGGCCCTTCTTGCTTGGGACTATAGTACAGGGTCTTCACATCCATTCCCCATGGTTTCATGGTGGTTCCACAATGGGGAATGGAGTTAAGACTTCATTTACACAATCTTGTCCCAAACTGGACAGTAAGAAGACAGTTTACAAACTATTTACACACACACTCAATCTGCAAGTAAAAACCTAAACTAATTGCTTGAAATGAAAGTATTTACACCATGACAAACATTCCACACAGATTCAGACATTTCTCAATCCATTAACTTGCTTGATCTCTTCATTCAAACTGACTGGTAACAGTTTTACAGCCTTAGTCTGATATCTTTGCTAGGGCCGTACTATGTCTGACATTCAACCTATGAATTTAGGGTTTGCTAGTACTTATACTAACTTTGCCTCAGTTTGTGTGCCCAAACTAGGGTTTTCCACGCTAACCTAAAGAACTTGACATCATGGTGGAAAAGTTGCTTGACAACTTTTAAAAGTTGTCATGCAACTTTTGCAACTTTTGAGCAACTTTCCCAATGTTGCTTTTTATGACTCCTAGACCTACAATAGGCCAACCTAAGGACACCACCATGTTATAAAAGACCCCTAAACACTTCAAGGATGCACATACCCTCCATTTTTAGGAAAATCACAATCTTGACTCATGACCCCTAAGATCTCCACTAGGACCCTAACTAGGACCTAGTCTAGCACACATGAGCTCATAGCTCTTATTCATGTACAATGGCTTCTAAAGAAGCATGACACCAACAAAAAAAAGAAAGAGAAAGAGTTTGGAAGGGTGCTCTTGCACCACTCTGACATTGACAACAACACCAATAACATCAACCAATGTATTGTTGGTACTGGTGAGAACTTCATTAATAGGGGTGAAGTGGGTTTTTTTTCTGTCTCAACAGAATCAGGGGCACACCGCCTCAAAACTAAAGTTTCAGTCAAGATAATCTCAAGGTGGTTGTTAAGCTTATGGTATACTGTGTTTGCATCTTTTATAGAACCTTTGGAAACAACATATGAAGCTCCTTTTTCAACTCGGTGATAGTGCAATTCTGCTATTTCATCAAAGGAAGTAATTCTAACTTCACAACCCTCTTTGTCTATAATATTGAAACTAAAAACTTGGCCATTGCATTTTGTTGTATTATATTGATGCATTTTCCTCTTATTTGTTACTCAACCTTTTATTGTCCAATTGTTTTGGTAAGGGTTCAAGCTTTTAATAGGGTTGATATTTTCAGAGGGACCGTGGTGCAGGAGCACCTAGCTTAATTTTTAGCTTCATTTTCATCATAGGTTTGATTTTTCTTAGTGTTGAGTTGGAAAGTTTGTCTAAGTTTATTTTGAGTTGTTCTAAGTTGTTTGGATGAGTTTTGAACTCATTGTGTGGTCATGTTTCCTATTTTCGTCTTTTTGCCCAAAATTGCTAGTTTTGGAGTTGTCTGGCAAAATGTTGTAAAAAGTGAGTTTTTGATGTGTTTTTATTTTGAAAAGGTTTTAGACATGTTTTATTCTTGGTTTTTAGGTGTGAGAAGTGTTTTTAGGTGATGGTTAATCTTGGAGGTCAACCTTGCATCACCTAGGCATTAAAAGTTGTCATTTTAGACATAAAAATGTCAAATTTGTGTACTCTTGGACATCTACCTGTCCGTACAGGTGGATAACTGATTTGTGGAGGTATTTATTCTCCTATTTGAACCATTGTAAGGGTTTATTTCATGGATTTATGAAGCATTTTACAAGTTTGCACTAGTTTTACTTGGTTTTTCTCTAGTTTTTAACTCCATGTGAACAACAGTCCATACACCTGCTGTACTTGGCCATATTGTTCTTGCATTTTAAGATTCTATTATGTTTTCTTAAGCTTTTCCCTTTGATGGCATCTAATTTCATCAAGTTTTGAGTTTTTAGTAAAATTAGTTTGTTTTGACAGTTTCACTGTCTTGTCTAGGAAATTGGCAAGGATGCTTGACCAACTTGGCTTCTTGAAGTCCTAAAATGTTCATGGCTTCCAAAGAACCAGTTGGTCAACTTGTAAATTATGTAAATACATGTTTTTTTTTCATGAATGCAGGTGTAAGGAGTTATGTGGCCATGGAGCCCTAGGCAAGTGTGCCATTTGGCTAGGGTCTTGAAGTAGTTTGATGCTTTGCTCTTCCATAGTAAATGCATTTATCAGATGGACAGACTTGCTTTGATTTTTAAGACTGTAAGTGAAGGCTAAGAGGATTTCTATGCCAAGGGAAGGAAGGTTGCACTTTCTGTTTGTGTAAATTGTAACAAAAACAGTGAGTCACTGTTTTGGTATTAGTTTTCCCTTCATTTGTTTGCTCTCCACCATATATTGGTGTGTGTAAAACCTTGCATCTTCTTTGTTTGTTTGCAAACAAGAGCAAGGAAAGGTGTTTGACTCTGCCCATGGGTTTGTGTTTGCCAAGATCAAGCAATGATCCCTTTAGGCAAAGTGTATCGCCTAACAGGCTGTCACAGTCATTTATGACTGATTTTAGCATTTTAAATGATGTTGTTATTGCATTCTTCCTCTTCCACATAGTAGGTATGAAGGAAAAAAAACTCTAAAGATAGAGCAGTGATAGAAAAGCACCAATCAGACCTTTGCAAAGGTGTTTTGACAGTGGTAAAGTGCAGGTCACAGTGGAAAAACCAGTGAAAGGGCAAAGTGCAGTGATAAATTGGTTTTGACAATGTATGACTCATGGTTTATAATTGCCTAATGCTTGTGTGCAGGGATAATATGACTCTCTATTGTCTCTAAATGGTAGACATGTTTACATGTTTTAATCTAATTGGTTATTTGCAAATGATGTGTTTGTAAGAGGCAATAATGGAAAAGTTGTCAATTGTTGCACTCTCCTTATGTGCATTTTGTAAAAACTTGTTCTCCAATCTTTGAAGTGTAAATATTCTTTATTGTGGCCTAATTAGTTAATAGCATGATAGAACTAAGGTTTCTTGTTTCATATTGGAGGTCTCTAGCTCGAAGATTCATTTTCACCATCAAAACCCTACCAAACCCTCCTTTTTCACCCATTTTTGGGACAGTCATGGAGAAGGCCTAAGAGACCCTGAGACTTTGAAAATCTTCAAGAACTCCCAAAAGAGTGTCTAAATATCAACTTATTTTTGCCTAGAAGTCCATCGCTTGAGCAGGGTGAACACAAAACACCAAAAGGAGGGCTAATTCATAGTAGCCCGTTTTAGGCCTAAAACTAGGTTTTTGTCAAATCGGGTATGCCAAAGAAGGTTGCAAAGCATGAAACCCAACAAATCAAGTTGAAATAGGTTAACCTAACATGAATCCAACATATTTGGTGAGTTTGACTTCATAAGTCGGTTTTGGAGCACTTGAAAGGATGACAACAACTATGGAGTTGAAGCCCTTGAGTAGCCAAGGAGAGTTTGACATAGGGAGGTGGAACAAGGAGAGTTGTTAGATTGCATTTGAGCTATTTTGCACTCTGTCCTTGGTGACTACACCTTGAAAACGGTAAGGATCTATCACTTAGCAAACATACTAGCCACTTGGTAACCACCTTGCACCAACTCCCTATCAGAGCGTTTTGTGGAGAAGGCAAATCTGCACTGAATTTAAGAGCACATTTAGTGGAGGGCGGGGTTTCTCGGTCCAACATTTTCTCTTCCTATTCTTTAAAGAGGTATCTAGGTTTTCCAACCAAATCACAATTCATTTTTTTCACATCTAGAGTGAATGTAATGATGGTCTTGTAAAAGTAAGAAGGAGGCTTGCTCAATTGTAGGAAATACGTTTGTAAATAGCATAGAAATAGGTTCACATAAATGAGGAAAATAGACTATAGAAGCTACCTTGTGTTCCAAACATATCGACAAGTATAGTTTGTCAACAAAAGAACAAAACCTATCTTCAACGTCTCCGCATGCAATAAGTCAGCATACTTGGGCGGCAAAATGGCCAACTGCATATACGTGCCATCAGACAAGACTATTTTGTATCTATCATTGTCATTTGGATCACCATCCATTTTTTCAAACGATAAAAGCTGCAACAATGAAGGGATATCATCTCCAACATTCATAGATCAAATTGCATATGGGGTAAGCTCAAGGTGGTCGTTAAGTCCCTACAAGGAGAGGACAACAAGACTGAATGTATATACGAGGGAAGTTTCATAGCAGCAATGCAGATACGGTAAAGGAAAACTATGTTTGGTGATATATATATATATATATATATATATCCAAATTGGTGGCATTCTATATATCTATTTATGCAACAAGATAATAGAATGACAGTCATATTAGAAGATGGTGAAGCAGGTTTGAATAAAAGAATGGGTCCCTGTATATTTCTACAAGTCAATGTGTTTGCGAGAATTTTTTTTTTTGCCAATGGATGGATAGAATATATGTCCAGACTATGAAACATGGGAATGATGACAACTATGTAGATGCAATGAAACATGCATGCAGATGATGTTTTTTTGTGTTGTTGAAACACCCAGAAGAATGCTCATATCTTGAAATTTGCAACAACATAGAATGTATTATCTTATCGAAGTATCTGGGGGAGGCTGTTGTGATGGAGCATGAGAGTTGGTAGAAGATGACATAGTGCTTAATGCTCTTCACAATTTGAGGAAGGGATCTTTTGTGAGAGAAGACAACATCTACAGAACAATAAGCAACATAAATAAAGGTTGAATAGCACATTCAAATAAATCCTCCAAAGGAAAGTGCAACATAAAAAACAAACATTCATAAATATTGAGATTAGTATACATGCAAACTTTGATTGCCCAACAAATTGAAAGATTTGTTTCCTATTTTTCCAAAGTAACAAAATACAAAATTATAGACTGCCCAAAAAAGAGGTAACAAATACAAAATTATCAAGCAAGGTAGTTTTTTAATTTTTAAATCTGCGTACTTGATAAAAAAAATAGAGGTAAAAAATACAAACTTATCAGCTAAGTTGGTTCTTAGTTTTTAACTTTGCCTTCTTGACCCAAAGAAGTTTGGCAGTAAATACAAAACTTTCAGTTGAGCTGGTTCTTCAGTTTTAAAATTCGCCTGCTAGGCCCAACCAAAGGGGTCATAGTTGGAAAAAGTGAAAAAACAGCTGGAGGCAACATATACAAAGTTATGACCTAACTTGATTGTTCAGTAACCTTTGAAAAATGACTCACACCTTTGACATATTATAATGGGTGTCAAGTTGTGAACATGTTTTCTTATGTTAAAAAATCAATTTTAAACCCACAATTCAAAAAAAATACATTTTACCTACGAAAGATAAAACCCTAGCCTGAAAAACATACGACATAGAGAAAGACAAGACACTGTGCACCTCAAGAAAAAATCTTACCAAAGAAACAAAGCAACCAACAAAACCAAAGGCAGGGAAAATCATATCAATGTTCAATGCATGAGCCATCAATGTTTAAGCCGACTCGAGAACAATGTCAAATTAATTCCCCTGACAAATTCACATAGAACACACTACTCACAACTCGACATAATTTAATAATCGGGGAAATGGGATGATGTCTTTCTTGGGGAAGCAGGCCGACGACGGAAAATCAAATGGCCATGAAAAAATGGACTACATTTAATCATAGTATGCAAATTCCCTTTTGCAAGTATTTGAAAGGATAGCCAAATCTAGTGGGAGCTCGTGTATCTAAGAAATTTTCAAGCAGCACATTTATCCATGCATCCAATGCCTTCACCATAATTCATTTATTACTCATGAACCTTGTAAGTCGCATTTCCACAAGGTCACCGCTAACAAATTTTGCCGTACTCATTTTAAAAAAATTCTGGAATATTGACAATTTTCTAGGCATAAATGCCCCAACAGAAAGCTGATAGACATAGACATATTTATATATATATATATATATATATATATATATAAAGCTATATATTTGCATGCACAGACATAGAAATCCATATGCATGTGTATGCATAAACATAAATATGCATGTATATATATACATATACATATACATATACATATACATATACATATACATATACATAGATATATATGTATTCACATGGATATATATATGTATGTGTGTGTGTGTGTGTGTGTGTGTGTGTGTGTCTACAGACCTATTCTGCTATTTTTGGTACAAGGAGGATAATGTTAGGAGAGGCCACGAAATGTATCTATATCTAGATGAATATTCTGCCATTGTCTTGTAAACATTATGGAATATAAAATCAAAACTAAAGATCTAGGCTAGCTGATAATCTTGTGTTTAGCTAAGAAATTATTCGATGAAATGCACATTTTTTCAATTATGATTTGGCTGTTTTTTTGGAGACCAGTTGGTGGAAAAAGCCAATCAATACCATAAATTCAAAGCAAATTACAATGATGCATTAGTGGTTAACCAACCATACAGAAAGAAAACCGCAAGTGTTCTTTTTCATCAGCTGCTAGCTAGAAAAGTAGATAACAACCACAAAAGTATTAGGCAATATGGTTCTTTAGTTTTTAAATCTGCCTACTTGGGCGAAAAAAAATGTAACAAATAGAAAATTGTCAACCAAGGTGGTTTTTTTAATTTTTAAATCTGCCTACTTGACAAAAAAATAGAGGCAAAAAATACAAACTTATCAGCTAAGTTGGTTCTTAGTTTTTAATTCTGCCTAGTTGACCCAAAGAAGCTTGGTAATAAATACAAAACTATGAGTTGAGATGGTTTTTCAGTTTTAAAATTCGCTTGCTAGGCCCAAGAAAAGGGGTCATAATTGGAAAAAGTGGAAAAACAGTTGGAGGCAACAAATACAAAGTTATGAGCTAAGTTGTTTCTTCAGTTTTAAAGTCTTGCTATTTAAGTAAAAAAAGAGGTAACAAATACAAAACTATCAGGAAAGATGCTTTTTTAGTTTCTAAATCTGCCTACTTGGCCAAAACTGCACCATGTATTGCTCTATGTGGATGCTACCATCAATGCAAAAACAAAAAACAAAAGATAAAACTTATATAACTTCAATAAGAAATCACTTGGAAGATAACAATAACAAATCAAAACAAAAATTACAATGTCTTCTTTAATATATTTGTACATGTGAGTAAAAATTACAAAAAGAAACATCGATATTTGGGGCAATATATGCAGTCTTAATAACAGAAAAGCATACAATAGTTAAAAGCATCCCCTTCACCACAAAATAAAAGTTGCCAAGAGAAATAATGTAGCAAATTTTAAAAGACCTACGCATGTGGTCTCAGGGAAAGCTACAATTGCAAGATGAGAAAAGTTTTGAAAATATGATTGGGCATCGAGGTTTTAAAATGAAACATCCAACAATGTGATCAGATAGTTCAAACAATATTTTTATCGCATTGTGTATCAAAGCAAATCTGTACATACAGCGAAAAATGAAATAATTGCTCTAGCAAATGGGACTAAAACAAATAAAGTTCAACAAAATCAAACCAAATTTCATAGAAGACCAAAGATAAAAGCCCACAGAACAACTAAGCAACCGACATATGATCAATGCAAAATGTGGCCACTACGATGATCAGTCATTGCAGGGAACGAAGCTTTGCACAAGATATGTTTTTAAAACCACAACCATGAAAGCAATTGTAAACAACAAAGAAAAACTAAAAACGAAGCAAGGAAAAGTAAATGAGGTTTCGTGTCACTAAAATTCCGTAGAGACCCCATGTTTTCTGAAGAAAAAAAATCAAAGATGCGGAGGAAGTGTTAGGTTCATTTCTTTGTTGGGACATAGAGAAAAATTCAACATGGCAATAAAATCAGGGAGACTCAAGTCAATAACTTTAAGGATGTGGAGTGTTGGCTGGAGTAGGTGTTGAAAAATGGAAGCTATACGAATTGAAAATGAAATGGTGTAATTTAATGGGAAAATGAAAGAAATCCTAGCAAATGGGTAGTTTTAGGTTTAACTATTAACTAATTTCTTTACCATTATAAAGACAACTTATTAACATTGTAAATGACTAAATAAAATTTTCAGAAGCATTTACAAATTGATTTCTCAAAAACAAGGGACATCATAATGTTAAAAGTAATGTACAAAAATTGGAACAATAAAAGCATATGTCGTTCATTTCACACTATTGGAATCTCAGCTTTATGGCTTTACTTATTTAGATACCTAATGTATAGATTGAGTTGTATTCACATTTGCTACATAAAAACACATAATTACAAAGCTTTTGCATTCTTCTTGGCGTGTATTTGCTTTTGTACAAAGCTAAACAGTGAAACTTGAAGATATCGTCGAAGAAAACAGAAATAATTAAATTTCGATGGAACTGTGAAACTTTGGAATTTCAGAAAGAAAATAGTTAGATTTTTTTTGAAAGAATAGTGAAATTTGAAAGAGCAATGAACAAAGATATTAAGAGATGTTTTTTTGGAAAGAGCAAGGGGGATTTGAAAAATGTTTTTCTTACAATGAATTGAGTTGTGAGATATTTTTTTGAGAAAAAAATTGTCAATCTAAAAAGAAAGATGATAGCCTAAAAATGTTACGAAATAGATGGTATTGGTTTTTAAGAAATTATCAGAGAAAAGTTAAGTACTTGAATTTTGTTTTATTTATTTATTCATCATTAAAAAAATCTTAGTTATTAAGAATTGGTAAAATTTATAAATGGCTCTTAGAAAAATTTGTCAAGTCTTGAAGAAGTCGTGATGGTTGAATGACCAGACTATATTTCAGGATTTTGGGTATAGTTCTTAGAAAAAATAACAATAATAAATTTTTTTTAATGCTTGAAAAGAGTTCCCGTAGATATTTTTCTAAAACGTAGCTAAGCATGAAAGGAATTGTGCAATCTTACAAATTAGTTGGAATTGTCCAATTTTACAAACTAGTTGATTTTTTTGGAAAGAACGGTGAAATTTAATTCATATTTTAAAAAATGGTTCAATCCTTGAAAAGAATGGGAAATTTGCAAGACATTTTGTTAAAAAGGAAAATAGAATTTGAAATGTGAGCTGACAGCTTAAAAATTCAAATCGATCAGGAATAGAGCCCAATCCAACTTGAGTGACCCGACGAAAAGCTAATGAAGAGCTATTTTTAAGCACATAGCCGAATAAAATTTCTCTACTAGCACGAGAAGTGGGAGAATAGTAATAAGAAGCAGCAAGCCCAAAATGAGATTGAAAGAAAGCTTTTTTAGGCCATGTCCATAACAACTTGAACCAACGACCGGATGGAACCGAGCTATACTGCAACATGAATGAAATGAATAACAGGGAATGGAACTTTGGGAATGGCCGGGGGAAGGTTTCATCCCTGCAATACCCGATTCTCTATGAGGTTCATCAAGGGTATGAATAGCAGTTATAGGCATAATAAAAAATGAACAGTAAAAATGCCTTTGTGATAATCATGCCACTGCCCAGCAAATCAAATTCTTTAGCACAGGGCCGTAATTAGAACTAAAACCAAAATATTTTGAACACCGCAAAACTGAATATCCTCTCGAATGCCAACAATTTTTTTTAATCCACCAAAACCGAAGGAAAAACCCTCGAAATGCCTCAAATTGTTACGAAAATTTCAGAATTACGTTTCAAAAACACCAAAGAATACTCTCCAAATGTCTGTTAAACAGAGAATAAACAAAATCAAAGTACCCATCTCTTCTTTGTGGCATTGCATTTTTGTTGTTTCCAACATGAAATATATACTTCAAAACTTGAATTGACATGCCCAACGGCTATAACCTCCTCATACCCTTTGTCAAAAAAACACTAGTTATTGTTAATGTTGTTACAACAATCATCCATACACATCAAAAACCCTCTTTTTTCTTCTCCACCATAGTAAATCAAAACTACAGTTATCGGGTGTTTTCCCTTAAAACCCTTTGTTTCCTAATACTCAAAATTTTAAACGACAATTCTAGAAATTTTAGATGGCTTTGGTCTACATACCTGGAAAAAATGGTTTCAGCCCAATCCTTTAAACACTTTCTTGTTTTCCACAGAGATTACAAACATAAAACCTATGGAAAGACAAAAACCAACATGAGACACTAGTCAGAAAGAAATGAATTGTAGACAAAATTAGATTAAAAGTTACCTTAACTCGAAAAAGTTTAAATGCAAACTATAGATAGCAGGAAATCTTCGGACACCCTCTTCTTGTCCAAAACCAAAACACACAACAAAGTCACCGAAAACTAAACACAATACTAATATACCTAACAATTGTAAATCAAACTGCAGATACCAGTGTAATTTATGAAACCCAAACCTCTAAATGCCCTCTTCTCTTCTAAAAAACATAACAAAACCATAGAAATAGCAAGAATGTTTTGAATACCCTCCACTCTGCAGGCTAAACACAGATATTTATCATTGGAAGTGGATAAATGTTTAACACAAACCCAAAATATTACTCTCCAAAACTATCAATGTTGAGGCCAAGTGAAATAATTGTGTGGTCAAAAACCATCAATGCCCAAGCCAAATGATTTAATTTTGTTGTCAGCCAAAATTAAATCCACTTTCCCATAACTTGTCAGCCAAAATTAAATACAATTTTTGATAACTTCAAAAAAGAAAAACATGACAAAAAACATTGATGAAAAATAAGAAATCTGAGACACTGACAATTTTCTGGGCATAAATGCCTCTACAGAAAGCCTATCGGCTTAATAAAGTCAAAACTTAAGTTTGAAGAAATGCATAAATAAAGGAGGAGAATTACATGAATTTCTATGAGAGGAAGTTATTTTTAAGAGGCTTAAAAATAGGCATAGCGATAGTTTTAAACGATTGTGCTACCTTGTATAAGGGAAGCATATGGGTAAGTGGAATGTCAATAAGTAGTTGTGCATATTATTGAGGAGTCGATCAGTAGGCATTGTTTCTTTATTGATCCTTATTATCAGTGAGAATGGCACACACTGTATTTTCTATTTTATGGTTTGATTCCATGCTATGCTAATTCAAGCTCTATTTTCTTTGGGTGTCGATAGAAAGATCTGGGATAGAATTCTTAACCAGCCTTTCGATATAACTCTATTTAAATCTACTCATATCCCCTGAATTGCACTTGAGAGGTTTCAAATGGAGTTCACTTTGCATTCATGTCTACCATACTATAGAATCTGACTAAATTAATATGTCTACCAATATGATAAAGGGATATCGATACCTTGTCCCATAGCCTTCATTAAGGCATAGTTAGGAAAAAATGCAAACACAGGTTGTGGAATTTGACTTTACATCTACCAATTGCATTGCTTAAAATATTTGAAAGCCTTAAACATATTTGTATTTTGTAAATCTTGCTTTTAATCAAAAATTGTCTCATGAGATGACATCTCTAAGCGGCATTCAATCAAAAATTGTCGCACTGTTTGTGCTTCCTAGTCTTCTTGCATTTATATCCATTAGAGCATTTTTGACCTCATTAATGTTGAAATCCACCTTCATTATGTTGATGGATGACCATGCATATCCATATTTACCTCTGTTTGCATCGCCCCACTTGTTCGCTGGTGCAAACTTGCATTATTGAAATCTTACAATATTTTGAAATCCGATACGTAAGATCTCTGTCAAATTCTACCTCGTCCTTAAATAGGGCATGATCTTGCTTGGTAGCTTAAATAAACATAGCCATGGATACTAATTGGTATATCAGTATTTACTAAAGATTCCTGCTAGATATAGAATCCAATAGAGAACTTGGCAGTCATAAGGAATGCTTGAGTTATTTTCAATACTCATCTTTCTAATAGTAGTATTTCATCATAATCTAGTTGATCTACTATATGTTCTCTTATGTAAATAATTTGATGAATAAGTTTTAGATTCTAAGGATCATTAAGAGAGATTGTTTGGTAAAAGCTAGAAGTTGAGTTGATAGAACAATTGATCGAAAGTCTTAGACTTATAATAAAATGAAAGGAACAAACCCTTTATAAAGGAAATAAAGTTTCTTGAAACAAGAATATTGCAATTCATTTAGGTGAATTATCAACATGGTAAGAAAAGTATAGTTATCAAGATTGTGTAAACCCTATTCAATATAGATGTATGGATTGAAGGAATTAATTTACTTAATTTATTTATCTTATCTAAAATTTAGTATGTCATGGAATCAACAAAAGGGAGAAGTCTTGAATGAGGTTTTAAGATCTTTAATGATAAAACTCTAAGGCATTATTCATAGAATGCTCTCATGTGCAGGTTTAGGAAAAAAAAAATTGGGTCGAGGTTGTCAACATAGTAGTGTATTATTTAATTGAAGTCCATGCTCTCGATTGGATTTTGAAATTTTAGAGAAGGGGGAGGGAAATAAAATTTTATATGGACATTTGCAGGGGTATGGACGTGAGGTCTGAAGATAATTGATGATGTGAACATGCATGCAGCTCCTGCTTTAATTTTAGAACTCTAGTTTCTTTCCATGCACAACAAGAAAACTATTTTTAGTTTTCTTTTGGACAATTAGTTTAGTTTTATTTTTTAGTGGCATTGTAGTACCCCTCCTCAATCAGCCTCTTTTGTATGTTTTGAGTTACTTCAGTGACTGTTCTGTGGAACATTATTGTATTTTGATTCGGATATTATGCGATGTTATTTCATGCTTTATCTGGATTTATGGTATATGATTTTATGCAGTATTTCAGTGCTTATGAGTAATGTTATTTTTATGGATCATTATCATGGACTGACACTTTTCCCTTATATTGCGATGCATTTTTATATGATTGCGTGTTTGCAAGTGTATTGGGATGCGAGGGGATGATTTTCTTTCACTCACTTCGGTGAGACAGGGAACGTCATGATTCTCCTTCATTGGTGTGCTTGCCGTGTCTGAATATATATTGGTCTATATGCACGTGTGGTTCTTTGGTGCAAGATATTGCAGGTACTAGTATCGAGTAGGTACGGGGTATTGACTCCACCTAGTTTTGCAGGTTTGAGCATGCCTTATATATCTGATGGGAGTGGAGGAGATAGTTGTTGTACCCTAGCTTGACCACAGTTACACTCGTGTGAGTGTTCTTAGTCGGCTGTGATTCCTCGTCTGGTTGTTATGCGTGTCATGGTGCCTTGGTTTGGTTATTTGAGAGTCGTCATTTGATCTGTCTTGGTTTTGTGCATTTCCATTTATTTAAATGGTTATTTAATTTAAATGGATGATTCTATCTTGTGTTAGTGTAATTATTTAATTTATATGCTTTGTGATTATTGATTTATTTAAATTAATGATTACTAGATTAAATGGTTAAATGGCGTGATTTATTGTGTAAATTGCATAATGTATTTTTGTGAAATAAATAAATTGCCTAGCCATTTAAAAAGGTTAAATTCTTATGTTGAAGGAAGTATTCATGGAAAAAGAACTAAATAAAGGCTTTCCTTTTTAATTTTCCATTTGGCCTTTTTAATTTAATCATTGGAAAGAATTATTATTTTTGGGAAAGAAACAAATCTGATTGCCTTTTAGTTTTAAAATATTTAAATTTGATTGGATGAAAAACTTTAACCTAGAAGCTTGGGTTAAAAGATATTTTTGGGCATCCATTCTGGGGATTCACGGTAGGAGAAGAAGATAATTTTTGGAGAGAAAATTCTAGAAAAACTTCCTGAAGGAGCTGGAAATTCGATCTGGCTGCAAGACTAGAGTTTCCTTATCCCTTTTGCTTGCTAATTGCTTCAAGGTTGGAGGTTTCCTTCTTGTTTTTGAATTTGTTTTGTAATTTTCAATTTGCTTCATGTGCATGGAAATTTATACATTTTTCCTATAGATGTTTGTGGAATAGTTGAAATGGAAGAATTAGTGTTTATTACTACTGGTTTTGTGAAATCTATATCATATGGTTGCATTCAAGAAAGAAATGGTCCATTTCTCTATCTGCTGTGTGTTTTGTTCTTGGAAATCAATTTATTGATTTACCTCTTCTTTGAGAAGAAAGAATTTTAGATTGGGCTTGCTAGGTGCATCCTTGTTTCTATTCTGTCATGATTTGGCTATCTATTCTTTCCAGTGTGTTTATTTCACCATTTACCTTGCTAGTAAACTCTTCCTTGAAATTTTGGAGATTGGCACTGTATGTGTGTGCCCGTGAAATAATTCTGGAAATGGATGTTCAAAGAGGTAAGTGTTACCGGTTCGAAGAGGTAAGTGTTACCAGTTCGAAGAGGTAAGTGTTACTTGTTCAAAGAGGCAAGTCTTACCTGTTCGAAAAGGTAAGTGTTACTTGTTCAAAGAGGCAAGTCTTACCTATTCAAAGAGGCAAGTGTTACTGGTTCGTAAAGGTAAGTGTTACTGGTTCGAAGAGGTAAGTCTTACCTGTTCAAGACGTAAGTGTTACTTATTCGAAGAGGTAAGTGTTACTAGTTCAAAGTGGTATTGCGTGATGTGATGTGATTTTCATGTGATTTTTATTATGTGGTTAATAAATTTATCAATGAAAATTAAGGCATGAATTAGAGATTCAAATGGTAGATTTGGAATATTGATTTGGAAATTGATTAGATGCGACTACTAGAAAAGAGTGTTTTATTTAATTTTCAATCAATGATGTTGCAAGTGTTTATGATGTTGATATTTCCAAAGATTGTCTCAGTGCAGATTTGATGTATTTAGCTGTCCTTGCATGTGTTTATTGTGATATTTTGGTCTGTGGTTCAGTCATCTTGTGGTGGTGTAATTGGTACCTTTGACCAAGTGATATATGTTGGCTCCGTTGTCTTAACCATGTAGTGTCTTTGCCTTATGGTTAGTCAAGAGTCAGTATATCCTTGTTTGACCACTTGTTTCTGATAGTGGTGTTATGGCTTTCTACTTTGCCATAGGGTTTTTGGGGTGTGACCATGCTATTGTAGTGTCCTTTGAGAGAGTGGCTTTCGCTTGGGGGTTGCACCCAAAGTGGTAGGCATTACGATCTAGCGAAAGCCAGATAATAATTGGTAATCTAATGAATTGATTAGGTGGGTAGTATCATAACATTAATAAAGATAAATGTACCTCGTGCATAGGTGAGTGCTAGTACAGGGCTCATAATGTACTGAGAAGGCATGGAATGGCAAACCAACCGCCTTGTCTACACGAAAGGTTGGTAGGGTCCGCATAAGACTTAGTTGGAGCCGGACGGCTGGGAGAGGTTACCAGGATAGTGAGCCGGGACCTATGGAGGTTGTACCAGGCTAACCATCTTAAGCTATGCGATGACACTCTCTCATTTGGTTCACTTGTGTTTTATGATGTCAGTTCACTTGTGTTTGTGAAGTTGAGTCACCAGGATTCTTATGGATTCATATTGTTTTATCGACCATGTCATGCCAATGCTTGTTTGAGGGTCCTCAACTATCTCCTAGCATGGTGGAGTGAATCCATTTGGGAATTACATGGTTGGGTGCTAGTGCTACTTCCCATCGGATGTTCGGATTTGTGCCTTCATGCGAGGATTAGTTTCACAGGTGTTCCTGTGGTTCATGACTCATGCTTCATCTCATGTTTTGAAGGTTATTTGTATTGGTAGACCTATGTGGTCATTGTATCATTGTAATAATGATCTTATGTAACCTTGTAATTGGATGGGATCTATCCTATATGTTTATTAAGAAGCTATGTATTGGAAGAGCAATGTAATCCTATGTTTAGATGTTTTTTATCAAGTTTCCTTGTTGATGTTAGTAAATACTTATTGATGTGTAAATTATGTTGTATCCTTTCAATCTTTCTATGATGAATCTTTATTTGACTTTGGCTTCTTGTGATCATTGAGTTATGATGCATATGTGGAATTTATGGTTTTGTGGAAATTATTCTTGAAGTTAATTCTTCGTTGGTAACCCTTAAGGAATTTTGGTGTAAGTCTTCCGCCTGTGTTATCATGCATGTTGTGTAAATGCACTTATGATCTTTATACTTAAAAAAAAACAATTGTTTCACCCTTGTTGTGGGTTTTCCTTCGGGGTTCCTAGCGGGGCATTACATTTGGTATCAGAGCACATTTTTCAAACACTGGGTACTCTCGGTTTGTAGTGAACCCATTTGCCTTGACCTTTTTGTGTAGGTCTTCTAGTATAACTTCCTTGTGTCTTTCTTTGCCTTTGATCTTAACCTTTTTCTCTTGTGCAGTGTTAGGTCAAGGCTAGGAAAGCCAAGGGAGGTGACCGTGTTGGTGGCCGCACCAAAGGCAGAGGAGGAGGAAGGGGTCGAGGTTCCGACTACCATAGTCCTTTGCCTCCATCCACTCATTGGAGTGTGGATAGAGATTAGTTGGTTCATCAGGAGGAACCACATTCAGTAGAGTAGGTTCTCGAAAGGGAGGAACTGCGTTAGATGTTTCAGGAGGTGCTAGCTAGACTAGGCCATAGACCCGAGATGGATCAACCCATCCATGGCCAGGTAGGGGAACCGCTTCAGCAGTTAGAGAGAGAGAGAGAAAGATCTCCTAGGAGGAGAGAGGCCCCAGTGGACCCGGATCCAGCTATCTTGGGGCACATGAGGGACTTGATGAGGTCCAATCCTCCCTTCTTTGATGGAAAAGGTACCGGTCTCGAGGCAGAGACCTGGCTCATCAGTTTAGACCAGCGTTTTGCTATGTATCCTTATAGTAGCAACACCAGGGCGAGATGCGCGATCATGCATCTCAAGAGCTTCACATCTATCTGGTGGAGGTTAGAGGAGGAGAGGATCGATGTGAGCATTAACACCGCATCTTGGGAGATCTTTTTGCAGAGGTTCAGGGCACGATTCCTCTCACCCCAGTGGAGGCAGTCGCGAGCAGATGATTTCTATGCTCTGCACCAGTTTGGGTTGTCTATGGATCAGTTTGAGCACAAATTCTATGAGCTCAAATAGTATGTCAGGATCGGCAATGATGAGGCTATGCTTGTGCAACACTTCTTGAGGGGTCTTAATGACCACATCAGTGGAGGAGTGAGAGTTTTTTAGCCTACTTCAGTGGAGGTAGCCATGGCGAAATCCAGGTCGGTAGAGCAGAATCTTAGCCGTGCTCATAGCGGCCAGTCTGGAGTTCAGGTTGGGAGTGATCCTTTCAGTGGGTCTAGAGGTAGAGGGAATCAATCCCAGACTGCTACACCTTTTAGGGGTCCTCAGGCACCTGCCAAGGGTGGGCAACAACAACAGCCGTCGAGACTGAAGCAGACTCAGGGCCAGCAGGGTGGCATCTCTCAATCCCAGAAGAGGAAGAGATGGCCGAAGGGTAGGCAGACCTTTCCAGGGCAGTCTTCTCAGGGAGCATCTTAGGCCCCTAGTGGGAAGAGCTTTCAATAGTCTAGTGGACTGTCTGGGAGTAGAGGACTTGGCAGTGGAGCTTGCTTCACTTGTGGTCAGTTTGGCCACAAGGCCGCTTAGTATCCTTGGTATTCGCATCAATCGGTTAGTCAGAGGTTAGGTGCATCAAAATCGATAATGGGGGATGCAGCTAGATCCCATAGAGTTTTTGCAGCCGTGGATAACCGTCGGCCTGAGCATCATAGTACTGTGATTGAGACCGCAGGTGTGTTCCTTGATACCCCTATCTCTGTACTTTTTGATTTCGTTGCTTTAGATTCTTTTATTTCTGCATCCATTGTGGAGCGGTTCGGGCTCGTGTCTGCTAGGCAGGCAGATAGGTGGCAAGTAGAGTTGGCTACCGGTGTATGAGTGTTTGTAGATGCCTTCGTTCCCAGTTGTGAGTTGGACCTAGGACCCTTTGTCACTTCAGTGGACCTTCTAGTCATTCCTTTGGGGTCCTATGGAGTTGTGTTGGGGATGGATTGGTTATCATCTCACAACGCTCATGTAGACTATCGTCAGAAGACAGTAGAGTGTGTAAATGACCATGGCAGGAGAGTGGGGATCGTTGGAGTTCAGCGATCGATATCCTTATGTATGATTTCTGCTATGCAACTTAGGTGGTGCATGCATCAAGGGTGTCAACTTTTTGCAGTTGCTCTTGAGGATGTGGATGAGGGAGAGAGTCGAGAAATCACTCTTGATGGTCACCCTATTCTTCGAGAGTATGTGGATGTGTTTCCTTTGGATATTCTTGGTATGCCTCCGAAACGAGACATAGATTTTTGCATTGACTTGGTTCCTGGTGCGGAACCTATTTCAAGAGCACCATATTAGATGACTACTTAGGAGTTGAGTGAGTTGAAGTTGCAAGTTGAGGAGTTGTTGGCCAAGGGATTCATTCACCCTAGTGTTTCTCCTTGGGGTGCGCCGGTTATCTTCGTCAAGAAGAAGGATGGTTCTCTTCGATTATGCATTGATTATCGATAGTTGAATAAGGTAACCATTCAGAACTGATATCCGTTGCTTCAGATTGATGACCTCTTTGATTAGGTAAAGGGAGCCAAGATGTTCTCTAAGATAGACCTGAAGTCTGGGTATCATCAGTTATGCATTCATGATGTAGACATTCATAAGACGACATTTCATACTCGTTATGGTCACTATGAGTTCACAGTGGTGCCATTTGGGTTGACGAACGCGCCTTCAGTGTTCATGAGTCTTATGAATGGAGTGTTTTAAACCTACCTTGACCACTTTGTTCTTGTGTTCTTGGATGCCATATTTATTTATTCTAGATCCATGGAAGAGCATGAGGGTCACTTGCGTCAGGTATTGCAATGTTTGAGGGAGAATCAACTTTTTGCGAATTTGGCAAAGTGTGATTTCTTCCATTCAAAGGTGAGCTATCTTGGTCATATAGTTTCGAGAGAAGGTGTATCCATGGATCCTTCTAAGATCCAAGCCATTGTTGATTGGCCAACGCCGACCAATGTTTCTGAAGTTCAAAGTTTCATGGGTTTGACTGGATATTACAGTTGCTTTGTTCAAAGCTTTTCTCGGATAGGCCTTCCGATTACTTCTCTTCAAAGGAAAGGGAAGAAGTTTGTTTGGTCAGAGCAGTGCAAGTTGGCTTTTCGTACCTTGAAGGAACTCCTTGTTATTGCTCTGATTTTGGCAGTTCTTGACCCATCCAAATATTTCATGGTATGCACAAATGCCTCTTTGGAAGGTATAGGTGCAGTGCTTATGCAGGATGGACGTGTGGTTGCCTATGAGTCTCGCAAACTCAAGGATCACGAGTTGAACTATCCAGTTCATGACTTGGAGTTGGTAGCTGTAGTGCATACATTGGTTCATTGGAGACATTTCCTATTGGGGCGTTGGTTTGAGCTGCATAGTGATCACCGCAGTTTGCAGTATATTTTCACGTAGCCGAACTTGAATGCTCGACAGCGAAGATGGATGGAATTCCTCTGCGAGTATGATTTTGAGGTTCGTTATATTTAGGGGAAAGAGAATGTAGTGGCATATGCTTTGAGCCATAAGCAACATTGTCCCTTGGTGTGGACTTGAGTGAGAGAATTCTTGGAGTTCTTCCTCAGGACACCTGGTATCAGGATGTTAGAGCCATGGCGGAGTCTGGAAGACCATTGGAGGGTAGATATTCTGGATATACTCTTGAGTCAGATGGTCGTTTAAGACATCTTGGACAGATCTATGTACCTCCTTTGGAGGGTCTTCGCATTTTGATCATGTCAGAGGCCCATCATGCACCTTATTCAGCACACCCCGGTGTCAAGAAGATGCACGCAGATCTTAGACAGATATATCATTGGGCTGGTATGAAATGTGACATTGTTGATTTTGTGTCCAAGTGCTTGGAATTTTAGCAGGTGAAGGCGAAGCATCACCACCCTGCAGGGCTTTTACAGCCGAATTTGATACCGAATTGGAAATGGGATATCATTTCCATGGATTTCATAGTAGGGTTGCATGTTTCTTCGTGGCGTCATGATGCCATCATGGTCATTGTTGATAGATTGACCAAAGTTGCTCATTTTGTTCCTATTTGATCTTCTTATACTGCAACAGTGGTGGCACGAGTCTCCTTGGAAGATGTGGTGAGGTTGCATGGAATCCCAAGGTAGATCATTTCTGATAGAGACCCAGTCTTTACATTGGCCTTGTGGACCTCACTTCAGTATGCTTTGGGGACCCAGTTGAATTTCAGCTCAACTTATCACCCAGAGACCAATGGTCAGACTGAGCGAGTGAATCAAGTTTTAGAGGACATGCTTCGCATGTATGTTATGGATCAGCAGTCGTGTTGGGAGGAATATCTTTGCCTTGTGGAGTTTGCTTATAATAATGGATATCATAGCTCTATAGGCATGTCACCCTTCCAGGCATTGTATGGTCATCCATGCCGTATTCCTTTGAGTTGGGATTAGTTGGAGGATAGGGTGTGTTTAGGCCCGAATTTTCTTTGTGAGATGGAGAAGATTCGTGGGCATTTGGTTGCTGCCCAGGATAGGCAGAAGAAGTATGCTGACGCTCATAGAGTTGATCGCCAGTTTTTGATTGGCGACCGTGTGTTCTTGAGAGTTCGTCCGCGGAAGAGTCCAATCCGTTATGGAAAGGGTTCTAAGTTGGCGTCTCATTTTGTAGGCCCTTTTGAGATCCTTGAGAGGATAGGACCTGTTGCCTACCGTCTTGCCTTGCCGCCGAGTCTATCCCGCATCCATGATGTTTTTCATGTTTTTGTTCTTCGTTTTTATCATTGTGATGTGACCCATGTTCTTGATTGGAACGCTTTACAAGTCGAGGATGGGCAGCTTTCCATGGAGCCCTTGCGCATTCTTCAGCATTAGGATTTGACCCTCAGGGGTCGCACCATCAAGCAGGTAAGGGTCCTATGGGACCCTAATGATGAGTCCTCTACGACTTGGGAAGATGCAACAAAGATGAGATAGCTTTATTCTTATCTGTTTTAGGCTTCCAGGAATAAGCCTAGGCTTGGAGGGAGGATGTAGTACCCCTCCTCGATCAACCTCTTTTGTATGTTTTGAGTTACTTCAGTGACTGTTCTATGGAACATTATTGTATTTTGATTCAGATATTATGCGATGTTATTTCATTCTTTATCTGGATTTATGGTATATGATTTTATGCAGTATTTCAGTGCTTATGAGTAATGTTATTTTTATGGATCATTATCATGGACTGACACTTTTCCCTTCTATTGCGATGCGTTTTTATATGATTGAGTGTTTGCAAGTGTATTGGGATGTGAGGGGATGATTTTCTTTCACTCACTCCGGTGAGATAGGGAATGTCATGATTCTCCTTCATCGGTGTGCGTGCTGTGTCTGAATATATATATATATATATATATATATATAGGTCTATATGCATGTGTGGTTCTTTGGTGCAGGCTATTGCAGGTACTAGTACGGAGTAGGTATGGGGTATTGACTCCACCCGGTTTCGCAGGTTTGAGCATGCCTTATATATCCGATGGGAGTCGAGGAGATAGTTGTTGTACCCTAGCTTGATCGCAGTTACACTCGTATGAGTGTTGTCAGTCGGTTGTGATTCCCCGTCTGACTGTTAGGTGTGTCATGGTGCCTTGGTTTGGTCATTTGAGAGTTGTCATTTGATCTGTCTTGGTTTTATGCGTTTCCGTTTATTTGAATGGTTATTTAATTTAAATGGATGATGCTATCTTGTGTTGGCGTAATCATTTAATTTATATGCTTTGTGATTATTGATTTATTTAAATTAATGATTGCTAGATTAAATGGTTAAATGGAGTAATTTATTGTGTAAATTGCATAATGTATTTTTGTGAAATAAATAAATTGCCTAGTCATTTAAAAAGGTTAAATACTTATGTTGAATGAAGCATTTATGTAAAAAGAACTAAATAAAGGCTTTCCTTTTTAATTTTCCATTTGGCCTTTTTAATTTAATCATTGGAAAGAATTATTATTTTTGGGAAAGAAATAAATCTGATTGCCTTTTAGTTTTAAAATATTTAAATTTGATTGGATGAAAAACTTTAACCTAGAAGCTTGGGTTAAAAGATATTTTTGGGCATCCATTCTGGGGATTCACGACAGGAGAAGAAGAGAATTTTTGGAGAGAAAATTCAGGAAAAACTTCCTGAAGGAGCTAGAAATTCGATCTGGCTGCAAGACTGGAGTTTCCTCATCCCTTTTGCTTGATAATTGCTTCAAGGTTGGAGGTTTCCTTCTTGTTTTTGAATTTTTTTTGTAATTTTTCAGTTTGCTACCTGTGCATGGAAATTTATACAATCTTCCTGTAGATGTTTGTGGAATAGTTGAAATGGAAGAATTAGTGTTTATTACTGTTGGTTTTGTGAAATCTATATCATATGGTTGCATTCAAGAAAGAAATGGTTCATTTCTCTATCTGCTATGTGTTTTGTTCTTGGAAATCAATTTATTGATTTACCTCTTCTTTGAGAAGAAATAATTTTAGATTGGGCTTTCTGGGTGCATCCTTGTTTCTATTCTGTCATGATTTGGCTATCTATTCTTTCCAGTGTGTTTATTTCACCATTTACCTTGCTGGTAAACTCTTCCTTGAAATTTTGGAGATTGGCACTGTATGTGTGTGCCCGTGAAATAATTATGGAAATAGATGTTCAAAGAGGTAAGTGTTACCTATTCAAAGAGGTAAGTGTTACATGTTCAAAGCGGTAAGTGTTACCGGTTCGAAGAGGTAAGTGTTACATGTTCAAGAGGTAAGTGTTACCTGTTCAAAGAGGTAAGTGTTACTAGTTCAAAGTGGTATTGCATGATGTAATGTGATTTTCATGTGATTTTTATTATGTGGTTAATAAATTTATCAATGAAAATTGAGGCATGAATTAGAGATTCAAATGGTAGATTTGGAATATTGATTTGGAAATTGATTAGATGTGACTGCTAGAAAAGAGTGTTTTATTTAATTTTCAATCAATGACGTTGCAAGTGTTTATGATGCTGATATTTCCAAAGGTTGTCTGAGCACGGATTTGATGTATTTAGCTGTCCTTGCATGTTTTTATTGTGATATTTTGGTCCGTGGTTCAATAATCTTGTGGTGGTGTAATTGTTACCTTTGACCAAGTGATATATGTTGGCTCCGTTGTCTTAACCATGTAGTGGCTTTGCCTTATAGTTAGTCAAGTGTTAGTATATCCTTGTTTGACCACTTGTTTTTGATAGTGGTGTTATGGCTATCTGCTTTGCCATAGGGTCCTTAGGGAGTGACCATGCTTGTGTAGTTTCCTTTGAGAGAGTGGCTTTCACTTGGGGGTTGGACCCAAAGTGGTAGGCATTACGATCCAGCGAAAGTCAGATAATAACTGGTAATCTAATGAATTGATTAGGTGGGTAGTATCATAACATTAATAAAGATAAATGTACCTCGTGCATAGGTGAGTGTTAGTATAGGGCTCATAATGTACAGAGAAGGCATGGAATGGCAAACCAAATACCTTGTCTACACGAAAGGCTGGTAGGGTCCGCATAAGACTTGTTGGAGCCGGACGACCGGGAGAGGTTACCAGGATAGTGAGCCGGGACCTATGGAGGCTCTACTAGGGTAACCATCTTAAGCTATGTGATGACACTCTCTCATTTGGTTCACTTGTGTTTTGTGATGTCAGTTCACTTGTGTTTGTGAAGTTGAGTCACTGGGACTCTTGTGGAGTCTTATTTGTTGGCAATATAACAAGGATATTGAGAAGGTTGTTGATGATTATGGACATAACTGATTAAAGATGTTTTACTGTCTTGATATTATTATTTTGTCATTGATGTCAAGAAATTAATTTTCTAATTTAGTATGATGTTGCCATATCTTAAGAAATATGATATGAAGATTATAAAGAAGTTGGTAAAGACACAGGAAAAAATATGATGAATAAAGGGATAAGTTATTCAATGGGCAACTCTACCGAGTCAGACAATGATGAGATCTTGATGTTTTAGATTGTTTTAACATCATACATATGTTGTAAAATGTAAAGGTTAATACTACACTATGTTATCAGGCAAAGAACCCAATCGGTAAACCCTAAGGTTATCGCAGTCGGTTAATGAAGACAGAATGTCTACCGAGTTGTAACCGAGCTATAACAAAATGCATTAAATGGTTACATGTGATATTTAATGAAAGAAGTTGATGAGCTAGAGAAGATCAATGATTGGCAAGCCGTGGAAGAAGTTTGTTAACAAATCTAAGGCAATGGAAAGTCAACAAGAAGATCTACAACTCAGATTGAACCACATTACCCTAACACAAGTTCCAAGATGATTGTGCAAGTTTCGAGGCAGGGTAAAATATTTTCAGATCATAAGATACAATGAACCTGGACAAGATTGAAGATTTGATGGCTATGATTGATCATGGGAAATGTGATCAAGGAGATTAAGCGGTTAGATGATTGTTTATAAATAGGAAACTGTTGATAAACAATGAATGCGGGCAAGTGTATGCATAGGGATGCTACATAGTGATCACTGAGCATAGAAGCTTGAAAACCTATTGGAATAATAGAGTATTGATGCCCAGCAGATAGACTAGAATAGTTCTATGTCGAGATTGTGTTGAACAAATAAGAATCTACTTTAGCATTTTAGATGTAAAGTTGCAGATAGATTGTATTACTGTTAGCTTGTGAAAGTAACAGGAAATCTCTTAACCGAGTGGACTTAACAGTCTTATAAGTAAATCCTCTAACAAGGTGACATTCTAAATGAGTGTTTGAAATCCTTTGACAAGGTCACTTCTAACAAAGTGAAGATCCTAACAGATCTGAAGGAAATCCCTTAACTGGGTCACATCTAGCAATGTGTTTTGTAATCTTTATCAAGATTGGCTTTTAACCAAGCATACTCTAGAAGAGTATAATTCTTAGTGGGTCCGAAATCCCACAGTGGTTTTTCCCTATTTGGGTTTCCACGATAAATCTGGTGTTATGAGGTTTATATTGTTCATATGCTTTTGAGTTTGCATGTTTGACAATTTTTATTCTATGGCTGATATATGTTACCGAGGTTGAATCTGATGTTTTCATTAATGATTAAGTTTGTATGATTCACCCCCCCCCCTCTCATCTTGTTGGTTATCAGATCTGTACTTATATTAAGTATCAGAACTATCAATTGGTATCAGA
The DNA here is from genome assembly GCF_030272615.1 of Cryptomeria japonica. NCBI lineage: Eukaryota > Viridiplantae > Streptophyta > Pinopsida > Cupressales > Cupressaceae > Cryptomeria > Cryptomeria japonica. Next base: position 172,794,323 of record NC_081406.1, on the reverse strand, counting down.
GGTTTGGACTCCGAAAGGAAAGTTTAAAGGCACTTGAGTTAAAGATCCAAGATGTATAAGAGGGATGCACCTAAGCTGAATAAGTCAAGTTTCTCTACATGGCAGAAAAGGATGAAGCTACATCTATCAGGAGTTGGAAAATATGCTATATACTATTTGGAGAATGATTTTGTTGCACCAAGCACCTATCCATTGACTATGGAAGAGATAAAGGCAAAGCAAGAACACATTCAAACAATGATTGAAATAACATCTGCATTGACCGATTCTAAGTTTAATGATCTAGAAGGTAGCAATGATGCGAAGGCTATGTGGACTAAGCTCATATATGTATATGGAGGAGATGAACATGTTCAAAGAGCAAAAGTTGATAGTCTAAGAGGAAAACTTGAATCTATGAGGATGAATGAAGGTGAGAACATAACCCAGTACAGTACAAGACTAAAGGAGATTGTAAATCAAATCAAAGGAACAGGAGGAAATATTGAAGAAAAGGATGTGACAAGTAAGTTGTTAAGAACCCTTCTACCTGCCTATGCAATTCGAGTTTTTGCAATCAATGAATTGAGGTCTGTACCTAATATGCCAGTTTCTTTGGATGCTACTATTGGTAAGCTACATGCATTTGAGTTAAGTAATTTTGATAGCAGTGGGTCATCGGTAAATAAAGTTGAATCTGCATTTAGTGCTTTTCATCTGAATAAATCTAATGATTACAATGAAAGAAAGTATAAGTACTCTGAAGGAGACCATAGTGGAGCAAGTGAAAGATTTCAGAAGAACATGGAGGAGGTACACAAACTGTATGAAGAAATCAGAAAGCAAGAAGAGTTTGAAGCACTATTGGCCAAAAGGTTACCAAGAGGCAAAGGTAAGTATAAGGGAAAACTACCCTTGAAATGTTTCAATTGTGATAAGATTGGACATATGGCTTCTAACTGTCCTGAAAAAGATTTCACTGAAAAGAGAGATTACCAAGATGACAGACAGAAAGATAATCATTACAGAGGTCACTGAGACTTTAGAAGAAGAGATAGAAAGATCTACTTAATTGCTGATGAGGAATTTGAAGATGATAAATCAGATGAGACTGATACAGAGGAAGTTGTTTATGTGGCTATCAAGGATGGATCAGATGAAGAAAGGTATGAAGAAAAAGACCTAATATCTCACATAAACACTAGTGATTCTTGGATTATAGATAGTGGATGCTTACATCATATGACAGGAGATAAACACAAGTTTGTTATGTTAGAAGATTATGATGGAGGCTATGTTAGATTTGGTAATGATGCACCATGTCCGGTAAGAGGTAAAGGATCCATAACACTTCTTGATAAAGCAGGATGCAATGATGTTTATTGGGTTGAAGGTTTGAAATATATTTTGTTGAGTGTAGCACAACTAAACAACACAGGTTACCGAATAGAATTTCAGAAAGGAATTGTCAAAGTTCATGACAAGAATGGAAAGTTAGCTGCTACCGGGACACAAACAAAAGGTAATACATTTCACCTTGACTCAACTCACAACAAGTGTTAGCATGCAAAGATTGATAACACCTGGTTATGGCATAAAAGGTTTTGTCATGTTAATTTTGATAATTTGATAAAGATAAGTAAGAAGCTCAGAGTAAGAGGTTTACCGAGTCTTGAAAAACCTGAGAATGCTATGTGCCGAGAATGCCAAATGGGCAAGATGACAAGATCCAACTTTACAAGTAAGTCCTACACTTCTAAGGGAATTTTAGATCTTGTACACACTGATCTTTGTGGTCCTATGAAAGTTCAAACTTATTATGGTGATAAGTATTTTATATTATTTGTGGATGATTATTCAAGGATGATGTCAGTAATGTTTTTAAAAGAAAAATCAGAAGCTTTTCAAATGTTTAAATGGTACAAGGCTAGAGTTGAAAATGAAACAAGAAGACAACTGAAATATCTTAGATTAGATAAAGGAGGAGAGTTCACATCTGATGAGTTCAATCTATTTTGCAATGATCATGGTATTAAAAGACAAGTCTCTACACTGAGGACTCCACAACATAATGGAATAGCGGAAAGAAGAAACAGATCTATTGTGGATTGTGTTAGAACACTGATGATTGAGAAGAAGGTTTCACAAACATTTTGGAGAGAAGCAATAAGCACAGCTGTTTACACCTTGAACTGAGTTCAACTGAAGAAAGGTACTTTGAAGACAACTTATGAAATCTGGTATGGCAAGAAACCTAACGTAAGTTATTTTAAGATCTTTGGAAGCAAATGCTATGTTCATAAAGATGATAGAAATGGCAAGTTTGATCAGAAAAGTGAAGAAAGAACATTTATAGGATATTCTTCTAGAAGCAAAGCATTTAAATGTCTGATCAAATCATCTAAAAAAATAGTAGAAAGTGCAAATGTAAAAATTGATGAATTTGCAAAAAGAACTGATGACAGGAATTCCAAAGAACCAAAAGACTATGATGAATTTGTCTATGTGCAACCGAAAAGTCCTTCGAGATAATTGTTGAAGGAAATGAGGAAGATATCCAGTTACCGAGTGATGAAGAGGATCATAGAGAGCCTACCAAGCCTGTATTAGCCAAATATGTCAGAAGACATCATGCACCAAGTCAGATTATAGGAGATAAGGATGATCTAGTGATGACAAGGAACAAACTGAGACATAACACATGTTTGATATCTGAATTTGAACCAAGAATAGTAAAAGAGGCATTCAACAGTGAATATTGGATAAATGCTATGACTGAAGAGATTGATCAAATCAAGAAGAATGACACATGGACACTAGTCCCAAGACCTAAGGACAAAAATGTAATCGGTACAAAGTGGATCTTTAGAAACAAGCTAAATGAGAAAGGTGAGGTCATTTGGAACAAAGCAAGATTGGTTTGCAAAGGTTATGCCCAAGAAGAAGGAATTGATTATGGTGAGATTTTTGCACCTGTTGCCAAACTTGAAGGAGTTAGAACATTGTTGGCATATGCCGCTTTCAAAAACTTCAAGGTATATCAAATGGATGTCAAATAAAAGATTTGTTGAAGACAATAATAAAGATCAGGTATGTAAATTGAACAAAGCTTTATATGGTCTGAAACAAGCACCTAGAGCATGGTATGAAAGACTGCACTCTTATTTGATTAAGATTGGTTTTATAAGGACAAGTGAGAACAACAACATGTACATGAAGAATGATGAAAATGGAATACGAATCTCAGCAATATTTGTTGATGATATTATATTTTGTGGAAATGACTCTTTATGCAAGAACTTTGGTAATGAAATGAGCAAAGAATTTGAGATGTCATTAATCGGTGAGATAAAGTATTTTATAGGCTTACAGATACTACAAATGAAAAATGAAATTTTCATTACTCAATCCAAATACATAAAGGAAATCTTGAAGAAATTTGGAATGGAGGATTCAAAGCCAGTAAGTACTCCTATGACTACAAACTGCAAACTATCAAAGAATGATGAATCTGCATCTGTTGATGAGACACTCTACCGATCCATGATTGGAAAACTACAATATGTTGTTCATAGCAGGCCTGATATAGCACATGCAGTAGGTATTGTTGCAAGATTCTCTACAGATCCTTAGGAAATACACATGACAACAATCAAAAGAATTTTCAGATACTTGAAAGGCACTGAAGATTATGGCTTAGCATATCATAAAGGAAATGATTTTGATTTGAAAGTCTATACTGATGTTGATTGGGCAGGCAACATTGATGACAGGAAAAGTACAAGTGGAGGAGCTTTCTTCTTAGGAGAAAGACTAGTGAGTTGGCTTAGCAAGAAATAAGGATGTGTTTCTCAGTCAACAGCCGAAGCTGAATATGTTGCTGCAGCACTAAATTGTACCATCATTGCATGGATCAAACAATTGTTGGAAGGTATAAATGAGAAAGTTACCGATCCAGTAACTATATTCTGTGACAATACTAGTGCCATTAATATTTCAAAGAACCCTATTATGCACTCTAAGACAAAACACATATCTATCAAATATCATATCTTAGAGAAGAAGCTCATGAAAAGAAAGTGGTGTTAGAATATGTTAACACAAAAGAACAAATAGTTGATATCTTCACCAAGCCACTACCAAAGGACACTTTTGAATATCTCAGAAGTAAGTTAGGGGTCCTACCCCTATCTCTTACTCACTGACCGAGTTCAGTGAAAGCATCACTTCAATGAATCTATTGAATATCTTTTAAGGAGCTGATGCTGGAGTGATACACTTTAAGAATGCTTTTTTGAAAGTGTACTGGAACAATATTGGGATAATACAAAAAATGATATGGGGAACAGGAATTGTAAACAAATGCTCTAACCGACACTCAGTTGATACACATCAGCAGGAAATAACTTCTTACAGAAACAACTTATGTTTTAGTTCTTTTCTTTTTGGCATTCTTGTCAAAGGGGGAGAAGACTACAAGGGAGAGAAGACCACCCAAGGAGGAGAAGATCTGAGAAGATTGAGAGAAAATCAGAAGATAAGTCTGATGTATGGGGGAGAGCATTTCAGCATTTCAGAATCACATCATTCCGAATTCTTAACGGTCAAATCAATTGGTTTTGCCATCAATGCCAAAGGGGGAGATTGTTGGCAATATAACAAGGATATTGAGAAGGTTGTTGATGATTATGGACATAACTGATTAAAGATGTTTTATTGTCTTGATATTATTATTTTGTCATTGATGTCAAGAAATTGATTTTCTAATTCAGTATGATGTTGCCATATCTTAAGAAATATGATATGAAGATTATAAAGAAGTCGGTAAAGACACATGAAAGAATATGATGAATAAAGGGATAATTTATTCAATGGGCAACTCTACCAAGTCAGACAATGATGAGATCTTGATGTTTTAGATTGTTTTAACATCATACATATGTTGTAAAATGTAAAGATTAATACTACACTATGTTATCAGGCAAAGAACCTAGTCGGTAAACCCTAAGGTTATCGCAGTCGGTTAATGAAGACAGAATGTCTACCGAGTAAAGTTTAGTATTCACCGAGTTGTAACCGAGCTATAACAGAATGCATTAAATGGTTACATGTGATATTTAATGAAAGAAGCTGATGAGTTGGAGCGGATCAATGACTGGCAAGCCGTGGAAGAAGTTTGTTAACAAATCTAAGGCAATGGAAAGTCGGCAAGAAGATCTATAGCCAAGATTGAACCGCATTACCCTAACACAAGTTCCAAGATGATTGTGCAACTTTCGAGGCAGGGTAAAATGTTTTTCAGATCGTAAGATACAATGAACCTGGACAAGATTGAAGATCTGATGGCTATGATTGATCATGGGAAATGTGATCAAGGAGATTAAGCGGTTAGATGATTGTTTATAAATAGGAAACTGTTGATAAACAATGAATGCGGGCAAGTGTATGCACAGGGATGCTACATAGTGATCACCGAGCACAGAAGCTTGAAAACCTGTTGGAATAACAGAGTATTGATGCCCAACAGATAGACCAGAATAGTTCTATGTCTAGATTGTGTTGAACAAATAAGAATCTGCTTTAGCATTTTAGATGTAGAGTTGCAAATAGATTGTATTACTATTAGCTTGTGAAAGTAACAGGAAATCTCTTAACCGAGTGGACTTAACAGTCTTATAAGTAAATCCTCTAACAAGGTGACATTCTAAATGAGTGTTTGAAATCCTTTGACAAGGTCACTTCTAACAAAGTGAAGATCCTAACAGATTTGAGGGAAATCCTTTAACCAGGTCACATCTAGCAATGTGTTTTGTAATCTTTAACAGGATTGGCTTTTAACCGAGCATACTCTAGAAGAGTATATTTCTTAGTGGGTCCAAAATCCCACAATAGTTTTTCCCTATTTTGGTTTCCATGATAAATCTGGTGTTATGAGGTTTATATTGTTCATTTGCTTTTGAGTTTGCATGTTTGACATTTTTTATTCTATGACTGATATATGTTACCGAGGTTGAATCTGATGTTTTCATTAATGATTAAGTTTGTATGATTCACCGCCCCTCTCTCATCTTGTTGGCTATCAGATCCGTACTTATATTAAGTATCAGAACTATCATTATTGTGCTATCATGGAGTCATATTGTTTTGTTGACCATGTCATGCTTATGCCCTTTTGAGGGTCCTCATCTATCTCCTAGCACATTGGGGTGATTCCATTTTGGAATTACATGGTCGGGTGGTAGTGCCACTTTGCATCAGATGTTCAGATTTGTGCCTTCATGCGAGGATTGGTTTTATGGGTGTTCTTGTGGTTCGTGACTCATGCTTCATCTCATGTTTTGAAGGTTATTTGTATTGGTAGACCTATGTGGTCATTGTATCATTGTAATAACGATCTTATGTAACCTTGTAATTGGATGGGATCTATCCTATATGTTTATTTAGAAGCTATGTATTGGAAGAGCAATGTAATCCTATGTTTGGATGTTTTTATCAAGTTTCCTTGATGATGTTAGTAAATACTTATTGAAGTGGAAATTATGTTGTATCCTTTCAATCTTTCTATGATGAATCTTTATTTGACTTTGGCTTCTTGTGATCATTGAGTTATGCTGCATATGTGGAATTTATGGTTTTTGTGGAAGTTATTCTTCGTTGGTAACCCTTAAGGAATTCTGGTATAAGTCTTCCGCTTGTGTTATCGTGCATGTTGTGTAAATGCACTTATGATGTTTATACTTGAAAAAAAAAATTGTTTCACCCTTGTTGTGGGTTTTCCTTCGGAGTTCCTGGCGGGCCATTACAGGAATAAAGCACGTGCACCCACATGCATTGTTTTATTTTTAGGAGACTATTATAGTTTTATTTAGTTATGTTTCGAGACTCGTTTAATTATTTTTTAATTAAATAATGCACAATGAATACATGGAATGTAATCAGGAATGAACTATTTGTTGGAAGAGGCTGCAATCTCTATGAAAATTATTGAATTGCAATGTTTAGTGTGGCCTGCAACAATGTAATTGGGTTTTCCAGATTTGAATAAAATATTTGTGTGTGTGTCAAAAGATTTCTTGTTTCTTTATCTTTTGTTTTAGATTCTACAAATGGTATCAGAGCAGGACAATTGGGCATACAGTGTTGTAGAAAATCGTGGGTGTGCAATTAAAAAAGAGTATAGTTTATGAAGAAGTGTTTCAGCCAGTCTCTACCATCAAAGAAATTTCTTTTGGTATAAAATAGGAAACCCAGATTATGAAAGGTGTAGAATATTTCAGCCATAAAAAATAGAGAGAAAAAATAAGATGGTTGGTGAAATTATTGATTTTCATTGTCGAAGAAGTAAAAGAAGTGTTCAGAACTCTTGGAGTAGCTGAAATTAATTTATTTTTAATGGGGAAAATAGGTAAAAGAGCTAAAAAAATATAATGCAAGTTTAATTTGTGAGAAAGATTGTTTGAAAGATGAATTGATGAGATTGAAAAAGTGTAATCCAGAATTGACAGAAATTATAAAGCAATTGAGAAAGGATATCTATGATTGCTCTTGTGAAATGATACTCTTGAAAAGAAATTGTTGAAAGTTAAGAGTTCAAATGAAGATTTGGAGAAACAACTATAAGTGTTGATAAAAGAAAATGAGATTTTGAAAGTAAAACCAATAGTGTGTGATGTCACATGTGATACAAGTGATTTGTGTCCTTCAGTTGATATGAATGATGTACCTAATGTTTGTTTAGGTGAAGATGGTCAAGTTGAAAGTAAGGATTTGTTTGCATGCACAGATTCAAGTTGTGATATTAAAAACAAAGGTTATTCTAAAAATAATATTGGTATGAAGATGATGCAGAAAATGGGTTATAAAGGAAAAGGTTTGGGAAAGCATGAGCAAGGAATTCAAGAGCCCATTTAGCCAATTATGAGACCAAAGTATGAAGGTCTTGGATATTGTAAGAAAGTGAGATTTGATGTTTCTAGTGTTGCAAGCTCGTGCAAATTAGTTGAAAGAATTCAATGTTCACATTGCCATAGAGAAGGACATAAAGAAGACAAGTGTTGGGATCTTCACCCTTGTTCAATTTGTGGGTTGAAGAATCATTGTGAAAAGACATGTTGGAACAAAGAGATGAATGGACAATCTAAGAAAGGTTGTATGAAGATTGATTATGGTTGGATTGATGGGTCTTGTTGGCAAAAGTTAACAAATATGTTCAGATGGTTGTACAAGCCTAATTGTTCGCATGTGAATGGGAGAAGTGATCAGACATAGTTTGGATGTTCGAGTCAAGTATCATATGACTGCTTGCTATGATGGCACACTGAAGTGCCATGAGTATTCTTTAGAGAAAGGAAGGGAAGGCTTTGTGATCTCTCATGAAGTGAGTTGCAAAGGTTTGGATTTTGTCACATTGAGTTCCCTTGTACAACAAGGTCACATCAAGTTACAAATATCTAGTTTCTCAAAGCTTCAAGATCAAATTGTGAGTCTCAACATCAAGACATAGTGTGAAGATAATTGATGCTACGAACATGCATGCAACTCCTGCTTTAATTTTAGAACTCCAGTTTCTTTCCATGCACAACAAGAAAACTATTTTTAGTTTTCTTTTGGACAATTAGTTCGGTTTTATTTTTAGTGGAATAAAGCATGTGCACCCACATGTATTGTTTTATTTATAGGAGACTATTTATAGCTTTATTTAGTTAGTTATGTTTAGAGACTATTAATAATTTTTAATTTGAATAATGCACAATAAATACATGGAATGTAATGAGGAGTGAACTATTTGTTGGAAGAAGCTGCAACCTCTATAAAAACTACTGAATTGCAATGTTCAGTGTGGCCTACAACAATGTAATTTGTTTTTCCAGATTTGAATAAAAGATTTGTGTTTGTGTCAAAAGATTTGAAGTTGAGTCCCACTTTTGGGCAAAAAGTGGAAGTGTTTTCCCTATTTTTCAATTTTTTTGTCGATTGATGTTAAAATTTGAGGTACTTAGAATTTGAATCTGAAAAAACTTTAGTAATAGAAAATGTAGTACTCGGAGTCTAATTTTGAAATATGTAATTTATTTCAATACTCACATGGTATAATTTTCTTTTTAGTAGGCATATTTAAAAACCACTTTTTTAAAATGCATGTTTCAAGACCATACCACACATGTGTATGACCGCCATATTTTGACGTAAATAAAAGAATGTTTGCAAATCCTTCTGGGAAAAGATACCTAATACACCAAATATTGATGAGAATATTTTTTCTTATTTTTTTATTGAATATATTTTTTTTAATTGACTATAAAGTACATTTTTAAAACATCTGGTGTACGACCACCATAATTTGATGAAAATTTCATATTTTTTAATTATTATTTTTTTAATCTTCAAAAGAATTGTATGTAGATTGATGTCATATAATTTATTTTTAAAAAAACCTATAAACAAAAACGTTATTAAATTTTTACTAACCCTCACTATTTTACATTTAGGTACCACTTTTGATTAATAAATAATGCAAAAATAGTAAAACTAATCATATCACTATGAAACTTACATTTTTGAAATTAGGACATTGAGAACTCTAATGGGTTTTTGTTTCATCAAAAAATACAATCAGGAAGACCTTCAAAAAATTACGGTAAGACAAAAATCCAATATTCTAGTGCCTTAGCCATTTTTTTGGAGGTCCAAGCATAGGCTTGGTCCCACCAAGCCTAACCCGAAGCCAAAACCGAGGCATAGGTGTGTTTCCTGCTCTATCTTTTATGAAACAGGCGCTCGTTATTTAAAATTCAAAAAATAGGCACCTGTTTTGAAATTTATAGTACTTTAAGAAACATGTGCCCATTTTTAGAAACTGGTACACGTTTTTAGAAATGGGTGCCCATTTTTAGAAACGGGTACCCATTTTTAGAAACATGTGCCCGTTTCTAAAAATCGTGCACCCTTTTCTCTATGGTGGTCCGATCCTAAACGGGCACCCATTTTTCAAAATGTGCACTTGTTTTATTTTTATGGGTCGGGGCTCCGAAGCTAAACAGGTGCTCGTTTCTTAAAAAATGGGCACTCGTTTCTAGCGGCAAACTTTTTTGCTCGCAGACTTCCACGGAATTGGGACCCAACTTCGTGCACCCACCCTTTAAAGATTCTACAAGGTCTTCATTCACATACATGAAGGCCAAAAAAAGTATTTTTATTGAATATGGCAATGATAAATGTGCCTACAGAAGTGGGATCTCATTTTGAAACATGTCATTCGCAGTAGAGATATTATTTTTGATGAAATTTTAATGCCAAATTTGTCTGAAAAATGAATGCTTGCTAATGAATATGTATCACTGGAAATTGAAATTAGAAGTTTTGATGGCTGGGAGGAAACAAAACGATAGGGAGACAATTAGATATTGGTATTTTCCACTTCTTAGAATTCAAGTGTTAAGGAAAATATGAGAAAGATTCAAAATTATTGGAAAGGTTGTTTTCATACGGGGACAATTCTTACTAGGATTATTTATGGTTCGTCTATAGTGAAACTTGAGACCATTGAAAGACCTGCTAATGACGAAAAATTCATTACAATTGGAATGAATGATAATGAACCAGGTTGTCTTGCTCTTGACACACCCAAATCTAAGAATGAGACTTCCCAAAGGTTGTTGGATTCAAATTATTTTGATCATTACTAATGGCATTTATCAATTAACAACTTTAGTGCTTGTCATAAAAACTAAGGATAATCCATTTTGGCTTCTTGTTGTGTTTTTGGAGAATGTGTGGGTCAATGATTGCTACACATACAACTTGTTAAGATGCCATGATGATTAGAGTGTCATTTTTAAACTCTTTGATATGAGGACTATCAACATGGAGAGGATTATGAAGGCCTGGGTCTTGAGGAATAATTTTGTTTTAGGATTTAAAGCAAAAGATTTTCAGTTGTTATGTCTTGTTGAATCAGATATAATTTGGAGAGGATATAATTTGTGCATAGCTTCTTTGAAGTTGGTTGCAATGTGAGATTAAGAGTGAAAAACTAGGGGTATCATTGTTCATGGTTGTATAGGTTGGACTTCAAGTGGGAGATTGTTGATAATGTGAATTCTAATGATCATTTGATCAAATGTTCCTTTCCTTCACCACTTCAGTTGTTGTTTACCTCTTCATATTTGAAGAATTAATATTTTTAATAAATGAACGAGTGCAAATTGTGTATTGTGCACCGGTGTAATAGTGAATAATGAATATTGTCATGTTTTCCCATGAATATAGCCTTTATGGTGACCATGTAATTCATTGTGTTATATGTTCCTTTCTGGCTATCTCCGTTTTATTTTTAATACTTATTGTTGTTTAATCTTCTTTTTAAAGTCAGCACTACTATATTCATAAGTGAATACTCATATAAAATTTTATCTTATTTACTTATCATACAAACTAGTGGATATCTAATTAGATAAGGTTCGTTTTATTTAGTTGATACATGAAATCATAAATGCATGCTCATATACAATTTGGTTTTATTATTTTATTATCTAGATGTTTGATGATTTAATTTAATTTTTTAATTATTAAATAATACTAAAAATGTTTGACTATAAAAAGATATATTGCCAAAATTTGAATGAATATGTTTAGAAATGTTATTTTATGTCAGTTTTTAAGTTGGTATCATGTATGTATATATATTCATACTTATGTAAAAGATAGTTAATTATTTTACAACCTTTATTTTACAATCCTTTCCACTTTGTTTTCTCAAATTGCCTATGTAATTAGTGCATAAAATATCTCTCAATTTTTATAAATATGAGAATTCATACAATGCAAGTATTTTTAATCAGTATATATATAGATCCACATAGGTGTGTATAACATTTTTCTAATATAATAAAACAAGATTAGAATGTCACATTTTGAATTTTCTACATTTTACAAGGTAGATTTATATAGACCTAGTTATACAAGAAATTTCTCTTTTTATTATGCTTCTCACTAATGTCCCTCTTTGTCTTATTTTATCTTTTTATTTGAAAAAATATTATTGAAATATTAAAAAAATATAGTGTAGACACATAAAATTTATCATTCTAAGTCCGAATGGATCCACTTAATTTTTCATTCATGCTTTTATTATCATTTATCACTAATAGTATCCATCATCATTATTATCATTAATATTGTTGTTTAATCTTCTTTTTAAAGTCAACACTACTATATTCCTAAGTGAATACTCATATAAATTTTTATCTTATTTACTTATCATACGAACTAGTGGATATCTAATTAGATAAGGTTCGTTTTATTTAGTTGATACATGAAATCATAAATGCATGCTCATATACAATTTGGTTTTATTCTTTTATTATCTAGATGTGTGATGATTTAATTTGATTTTTTAATTATTAAATAATACTAAAAATATTTGACTATAAAAAAATATATTGCCAAAATTTGAATGGATATGTTTAGAAATGTTATTTTATGTCAGTTTTTAAGTTGGTATCATGTATGTATATATATTCATACTTATGTAAAAGATAGTTAATTATTTTACAACCTTTATTTTACAATCCTTGTCATAACCCTCTTTTTGGAACTTGATATGACTTGCTATTATTATTATTATTATGAGTGATGTTAGAAAGAAAAGATAAATTGAAATGAGGTTGAAGTTTTTAAATAAAAGAAGAATTAAATAGTGGTGACAAACTTGTGAGGTCATAATTTACTTGGAAATTATTTATTTCCTCAATATTCTAATTGACCACATGGTGTAGGAGAAATAAGAAGATTCTAGAAAAGTAATTTTCAAATTCAAAATATCAAGGAATAAATATTATATTTAGCAAATATATGACATGGGAGTTATAAATTATTCTATGACAAGAATAATTCTATTCATAGTTCTTTTTATGACAAAGGAGTTACAAAATTTATTTTTGATAAAATGGAGGAGAATTCAAATTTGAATATTAAATGCATGGTCAAATGTAACCCCCACTATGACAACAATCACTTTTGCAATAAATTAATTTAAAAATTATTTATTTTCCCAATATGTTATTTAGCACATGTTGTAGGAGAAATTAGAGGGTTCTAAAGGAATCTTCATTCCTTAATTTCCTTGCATGTAACTCCCCCCACTAAGATATTAATCAATTTTGCATGGACCCAATATTGGAAAAGAATCATTTCTTTCAATTAATTCTCTTGATAGTGGAATTGAGGGATCTTTTCTATATAATGTATGCAAATTTTTGAAAAGAGGAGGATTTTGAAGAAATTTTTTTTCTCAAGTTATTGAAAGTAGTAGGTTTCTCTTTGAGTCACATTTTATTGTAGGATTGTTAAGTAGTTGTTTTCAAGAAATTTCACAAAGTTGCCAGAAAGGATCAAGGGAGGCTAGCTTGAAGAATTTGGAGGGGATTCTACATCGAGCTTTGAGTATCCAGGTTCTCCTTTCTTCGCATTCTTTTAATTGACATACGTGAATTTTGTATTTTGCAAGAAATAGTTTATTTTCCCTCTTAGAATTTATTTCATATAAAATATCTACCATCTTAGTTAATTAGAAAAATTAATAAAGGAAATTCTATTAATTCAAAAAAAAGAATATATATATGTATTTGTTGTTTCAAAAAAAAAAAGTAAACCTTTTCTCCTTAAAAACGCATGTAAGGATATCTATTTATTTAATTAATTTTACTTAGGGAAAAAGAAGGAAAGAGATCTTGCTTTTGCTTTCTTTTCTATTTAAGTCTAGATTTGTGCAAAAATCCTATTTTTTCTATTTAGTTATTTTTTTCCAAGAATTAATTCTTCTCTGAATAGAGATTAATTACCCGTGCATGAATCTTATTTTCTTATTTTATTCTTTTCTTTCCTATGAATAAAAAAATTAATTTTCTGTGTATGAATCTTGCTTCTTATTTTTATTCTTTTTCTTTCTTGTGATTTAATCTTTCACTCACTCGTGGGTTTGATCAATCAAATGAAAATCTTATTCCTTAATAGTGAGTGATTTAATCTTTCACTCACTCGTGGGTTTGATCAATCAAATGAAAATCTTATTCCTTAATAGTGAATTTTTCTTTCTACCTCTCTGTGATTATAAAGTTGTGCACCATGAGCTTATTGCTCTTTGAATGAGGGTTTGATCAATTGTGTGTATTTCTTTTGTTCCCTTATTTTCCCTTTGTGAGTAGTCTACTTCTCTGTGATTGTAGGAAAGGAAATTTTCAAATGTATTTGATATTCTCTGTAAGAATAAAATAAAACTACTTTCTCTCAAAAATCTATTCAACAAATTATTGGTGCCTTGTGTAAAGTATTTTCTCTGAAATTTTCCTTTCTGAGAAATCTGTTTCTTAAATTATTATTTTATATCAATGTTTCCAGAAAATCGTTCTCTTAAATAAACCCTTTCTTAAATTATTGTTTTATATCACTGTCTTTGGAAAATCATTCTCTGTAAATAAACCTTTTCAATAAAGAAAATACATCTCAGGAATGTGTAAAATCTGCTGATGCCTCCCGAAAATCATTCTTTGTAAATAATTTTTTTTTAAAAAGCATCTTAGGAATATGTGAAATCTGTTGATGCCTCCTGAAAATCATTCTCTGTAAATAAAACATTTCAAAAAAAAATGCATCTCAGGAATATGTGAAATCTGTTGATGCCTCCAGAAAATCATTCTCTGTAACTCTGTAATTTCATCACACAACTATTATCTATATTTTTATTTTATTTAACAACTAATAAATAAATCACTAGTTATTATTTCCATGAATAAAACTTAATCAAAGTAAGATTAGGTATTAATAGCTTTTAAATAAAATAAAAATATAATAATTTATTAATAATATTAATATAGTAAGATTATGTTAACACTAATTTTAATAATTTGTTGTAATTATTAATTTTAATAATATGAAAATGCATACATAAAAAAGATTGTTAATTTATCAAATTTTGTTGTATCACTATTTGTAAATTCTAAAGGGGATTAAAATTGGAAATAGGTCCCAACAATTGAATCTAGATTAGAAAAATGAGAAATCATTTGTCGAGTGATTGGAAAACTTAGATAGGAATGAACAATTTAAATTCTTTACAATGAATTTTAACTAAGTAGATTTATTTAATTGGATGATTCATTTATTTCATGAATTTAGATTGATATTTCCTTTCTTACTTAAGTATCAATATTATTTTTAAAGGGGGTAAAATTAGAAAAAGACAAATTTAATGTCATGAAAGTTACATATTTATTGTCATCATACCAAATACATATTTATGATTATCGTGAAAGTTGCATAATTGAAGTTACCATAGTCTTCATTTTGAATATAAATCTCTTAGTAGTAGTAGGTTGAATATTGGATTGCTCTTTATTAGATTCCAAGATGCAAAATAAACAAGGTATTTAGTATAGTCAACCTAATAATGGTCAGATTTATTTTCTAACCTTAAGAAAATAGAAGATTAGTAAAAGGGGGAAATTCCATTTAATGTAGGGGTGAAACTCATAATAAAGCTTCATACAATCTGCTTGGTATAATCTATATTGTTATATCATTTATATTATCAAATCTGAAATCATTCTACCATGATACTTGTCTTAGTTTGCGGACTTCAATTAGGTTTTCATCTTTCGTTGTAAATGTCTAATGAAAATTAGCTTTGAAGATGAATGAGTTATGATTTCTTATTGTTGGATTCTTGCCTTAATATGGATTTTGAGAATCCCTTTCCATGATCACTTAGAAGATTAAACAATAATTTTAATTGAGGAAGATCTAGGAGCGAACCTTAGCTCCCATTTAAGAATTTGAGATTGATAAAGTTATTGAATAACCAAGGGTTAAATTTCTTCAAGTGGGAGGGTTAGTTAGTTACCTCCTTATAATGTTGCGAAGGTTTTGGCATTGGCTCAAAAGCAACTAGACAAAGATTATAACTATTTAGGAACTTTTTGTATTTTGGTTAATTGGAATTATTTAGGAACTTTTTGTATATTGGTTAATTGGAATTATTTAGGAACTTTTTGTATATTGATTAATTGGAATTACTTAGGAACTTTTTGTATATTGGTTAATTAAAATGGATTGATTGGAATTATTTTCATTGGTTAATTAAAAGTGAATTGATTGGGATTATTTGACAATCGTGTTCATATTGGTTAACTAAAAAAAAAATTGATATTCATAATGGTTGATTAAAGGTAGATTGATTGGTATTAATTAGGAGCCTTATTCTTACTGGTTAATTAGCGAGAAATCCGTCTCTCTCCTAACCTCATATTTCAAACATGGGTAATGTGGTTATCAAGATCTTTTCCCTTCAAGCAAGTAGGCACTAAATTGGTTGGTAACCTTCTTGCCAGCAATTCAATATCTTTCATGTATTAAGTGCTTATTAAAAGTGTAAGAGTTAATGATTCAAATCATTTTGTAAGCTATTTCCTACAAGTATCCTAGCTTTCAAGAAATTGGAATTTTCATGTATTTAGTTCAAGAATTAGATTTTTATCATAGTTATTTTCACGAGAATGTTACTCCAAGGTAGTTGATTTATTTATTTTTCATCCTTGTCAAATGTTCCTTTCAATTATATCTTATTTTCAATGTCAAGCAATAATTTATTTTCCATGTAATAGTTTTGTAATTGTTAAGTAAAATTTTATTCAAGATTTCGTGAACTTATGGTTCATTCCTAGTTGGATAACTAAATAAGTGGAGTTGAAACCAAAACCTTAGCAGTGTTTGGTATCTATGGTGCCTCTGGGTCACACTTCCGGGTAAAGCTGTCGCGTTGAACTACTACACTTAATGCCTAATAAAGCTGCATCAACAACGTCTGTGGCATCGTCCCTATAAATCATCGGGGAGTAATAAGGGACACTTGGAAGTTAAAATCCAAGGGGTAGGTAATCCCCCTTAGATTGATAATCTAATAAGATAATCTTTGAATGAATTTACATCCACAAGTTAAACCTTAGTAAACCCCTTTAGGGTTGATTGAGTGAAATGCTTTTATAAACTTGGCTTAATCTCGAATAATTATTGACAATTGACAATTGGGTCAAGGGTGACACTTATGATAGGCGTTAAGACCTAGATATTTTAGGCCACAAGCAATAGGCCACCCTGAGCCTTTGCTTAAAGCTACCATCATGGGTAGAAACCGCAGAGAAACTGTCTGGGACATTGACCCTAGAAAGGGTTGCGTACCCACCAAAATAGTTTACATTAAACCATAGATTAGAAAATAGAACTACATACTTTACGCCTTGATTCCGTGCCAAAACAGGTATGTAGGCAGTCTGGGGATGAAGTTGTCCCTAGTACTTAGGCATTCGGGGATGGGGTCTAGGATTTGGTAAAGTAGATGGATTGCGAAGTCCCCTAATTGAAAGATAAGTGTATTAAAAGAAAAAGTAATTCAACGCATACTCAGAGGAATCCCGTATGGATTCGCTTGACTTCCCGAGGCTTTAGGCCAAATTTTGAGGCGAAATTCATGCCTCACCATTTGTTACTCCAATTGATATTATGTTAGAGAATAATATCCCAACTCTTGTACTATCCTTTGAAAAATCCAAAAGCCAAACATTTTGACAGTGAACCAGCCCCAAGAAATATTTTCTCTGTGATTTTCATTTTCTAGTCTATATTGATGCATTCAAATTGAACACCTATATTGAACTAGTTATTTGGAATGGTGAATTTGCATGGGCTAAATGTGTAGAATTTAGATTTTTATGTTACATAAGTTTTTGTTTAATATTATCTATCTTGGTGAATAATGAGTTTTTCAAGAATGAATCCATTAAATTGCAGCTAATTGATGAATATCATGATTATTTATTTTTGTGTTTTATCTATAGTCTTTCATGATGAGATTTATTATGTACTATATACTTTTACTTTGTTGGATTTATAGATTAGGTTGGTAAGAAAGTAGAATTTTTTTTGGGGTATGTTTTATTCATCATGCTAGTTCATTATACCAAATGATCTTAGTAAAGAGAAACCGAGATCCCTTGATACTCATTTTGTCACCTTAGGTTGTGTTTGTTGGTGTTTATTATATTAATTTTTCTTTTTCTAAAGGGTATGAAATGACATGCAAAATAAGTCTCAAATAGTGCATTCAAATATGATCTTTTGGTGAATTTCGAGAAGTGTTAATATTTTTATTTGGTATGGTTTTAATGTAATTTTAAAATAATTTGTGAATTTTTTTTTAACAAGTTTCTTTTGGGTTCTTAGAAAAGGGAAAAATATATTATCTACCTATATTTCATAGGGGTAGATTTACATGTTTTGGCTTGTTGGATATACAGTTTTAAATGATTTTTTATTTTTCTTGTGGGTTTTTGTATGGACAACATTAAAATTAATTTAGGTTGCTAAAGTAGAGGCAATGTAACTCTTTTAAACCATTTTCATTAGTGGTAAACTAACAAGAACTTTCACCTATTATTGACCAACAATTTTATCTTGGGATTATGCCTTCCATGCACGTGCCTAATCAACAATAACAATCATCCTTGATGCCACTATCATTAGCATTAAACACCTAGTTTGGTTGCTACAAATAGGAGGAAAAATCCCTCTTTTGTGCATCATGTGATGCAAGAGTAACTTGGGGGTTGATACTTATGATCATGAAAAAATATTGTCTTGATATTTATTTTTTTGAATTATAGGTTTTATTTGTTACTACAGGTTTTTCTTGATTGTGCATTTTGAGTTATACTAGTGTTTTTATTATTTGATATCACATATTAATTAGAGGGGTTCCAAAATATATTAAAATTGTTACACTAAAATTAAAAATTTCCTCATGTTTCAATGATTATATTTTACGTTCCTTTTGTAATTCATGACATGTTATTGTACCAAATTTGTTTTACTTTATGATATGTTCCAATGCATTTGAATTTTGTAGCAATTGTAAGGTCATGCAAAGCATCCAAAGTGTTCTCCCCTATTTTTTACCCTTAGAGTAATGCAAAGCATTCAAAAAACACAATGGATGAACACAAACTAGGGAATATTTCTCCCAACTCACCTATTCAAACAAGGTGACAACTCTCCACAAACTCTCAAGAGCCCTCACAAGACTATAGATACTAATAAGGCTTTAATAGCCCAAAAAATGAACTCATGCTTCTCAACCCTTGTCTAATTATTAGTACACATTAGTTTAGGTTTATTCAACTTTCCCAAGGCCAACCTAAGACTCTTCAACCCCTAGATCGCTCCAAACCCTCAAAACCCCACTCATAGAAGCATATCTTCTATTAGGATACCAAATTATCAAGACAAGGTATAGCTCATCAACCCAAATAGATATCCACAAACCAAAAGCATCTTGAGGCACTCATTAGGGAACTCCATAACATTTGTGAAATCCTTTTGTGGTTGCTTTGGAACATTTTATTCAATAAGGACTATTAACCCGGTTACTAGGTGCAATTAGGATTCCTTACTAAGAGGATGCTTCAAATTCCTTCAAGATCCTTCAACCTTCCACTTCAACAATGGTTTCCTAAGGTGTTAATCAACTTGGAAAACACAATTATATCGGTCTTCATCACCCCATCCACCTCAAAAGGCCAAACAAAGCCTGTTGCTATAGCACCATTCATTGTGACAGTCAAAGCACTTATGAGGACAATTGCATTCATGAGTTGTTTTGGTTTGTTGAAGGGAAAAATAATACTTGGAACATACTTGTGTTACCCCTACACACCTCTCTCTGTCTCCTTTTAACCTCCCCAGGTCCTTAGCTTTGCATTCACAATTCAACTTACCATCGAACCACTGTCCTAATAGACCAAGACGCCAAAATCAGTCCTCTCAACTCATGTAGCATGTGCCAAATTCTTCATGGGGCCCTGCAACCATAAAAAAATGAAAGTACACAACAAGATACAACTTTTCATCCATTTGTGGGGTTTTTCAAGTGTGGAAAGTGAGGTTTTACATTTTCTTTTGTATCCTTGCAAACCCTAGGCAAGGTTATAATAGTTTTCACAAAAAAATATGTAACTTGCTAAAAAATGAACATTTTAAAATAAAATCAAAGCCCAAATGGCGAGGATTCACACCTCTACCATGTCCAATCAACTTCCAATAACTAGAAGAAAGATCTCATAGTGAAAAATGCAATGGAATTGACTGCAACATCTGAGAAAAATAGGGAAATGCAGGGAAAATTTAAAATTTAATTAAATTTATCCTTCAATATCTCCAACAACTAACACATGGTCGATGTGAAAGGCCTTAAATATATGTTCTCCCCACCCCCAATGACTATAACTTCCATTTAACCTTACCTTAATCAAGATACACCAAATACTTAAAGTTGCATTAACATTTTTTTGTCAATAATGACAACTTTTGTCCCTCTATCCTAATGACCACAAAACTTAACAAAATAATTATATTTGACTTTAAATCACTCACAAATGTCCATATAAGGGCCAAAAAAGCCTTCATACATCAAAAAGTGTCATGGGAGGCATATGAGCAACTTACACCCTCTTATGACAATCTTGACAAAGTATAGCAACATGACTTCTTAAAGACTCAAAACACCACCGAATGGTCACAAGTGACTTGATTACATAAAGGATGGTCATTCATGACCTTATTAAATCTTGACATGACATTTAAAATTGAAAATAACTCATAATAGCCAAATAGGAGCATATGACCACCTAGGTGCCCCTGCACCATAGAGTTGTCATAAAAACTATTATCATAGTCTCTAAAAATGGGCCTTACATAATATACTATGGAAAAGACATCTTTTGACAATTAGTATTCCTTTTTTAAAGGAACCTAAATGTGGAAAAAGTGCCAACTAAGAATTGAAACGCTCCCTTTTTGTTTTTTGGTGTTAATTGTGAGAAATTTCTAAGGTTGAGACACTTAATTTTCCAACATAGATGCTAAGAAAAAAGAGTACAAATCCAAAAAAATAGTTACAAAAGACGAGCTCAAGGTTAGACGAATGCTAAAATGAAAAAGGTCAATTAAATATGAATATAAAAAATAAATATACTATAAGAATAATGATAATAAGAGCAAGAATACATGTATTATACTTTAAAAACATGAAAAAATTGTTATTAAAAAGAATAAATAAAAAAAGAATGAATGGGAATACAAATATAGTAGCTTATTTATATGTATATAAATGCATGCATGAAAATATATGACTAAATATATTTGTGAAATAAGAAGAAATCATTTTTAATTTTAAACTAATTAATTCACCTTAAAAAAAAAATTCACATAAATTATTGTTTTCTCATACACAACTTAATAATGCAAACATCCTTATAGGTTATGAATCAAATGTAAAACTCAAACGAAAAATTAACATGTGTTTTATTAAAAATACTAACTAAAGATGGTGATTACTTCGTGATGAAATAAAGAAAAATATATTAAAGAATCTATGAACAGTAATGCTATCAGTATTATTGTTTTTAAAAATATTTTTACTTTACACACAAGTCAATTAAAAAATAAATAAAGCTCGAGGAAACCCTAGTCCTGTTGGTATTGGCGGCATTGGTAGAGATAGCTTGGGGAGCATTCAGTTTCTCTTTTCTATTTATAAAGGTTGTCACACTAATAATTTGATGGAGGCTCTCGTCATTTTATTTGTTGTGGAGTGTGCTTGTGCTCTTGGCTGGAGTAGGCTCATTTATGAATCTAATTCTCAGGTGGTGGTGAATTTGCTGACTCAACAATATTCTTCAGATGTTAGCTGGTAGTTGAGTTTGGTTGTTGACTAGATTTTTCATTTATGTGATTCTTTGGTTTCTATTTCTTTCATGCATATCCCTAGGGAGTGGAATGGTATTGTCGATTGTCTTGCCAAATGGGCTTCTGAGCACATGCATAATTGTTATATTGTGGATAGGGGTCAATTACCCCTAGATTTGTTTCATCAGTTAGATCACTTAGTGGATCTTGACAAGGTTGTTTGATGCCCTTGCTTTGTATTTGTTCTGCTTTGAATAAATTTTAACCCCTCCTTTATTTCAAAATTAAAAAAAAAATAAATAACTTTTATGTCTTTCTCCATTAGCCTCAATTGCTTTTCCGTACAGAGAAAAATTGGCAAGGAAGTTCCTTTTATATTGGTGTCATTTTATGAGAGGAAAAAAATGTTGCAGACAATGAACAAAATCAGATAACTATATTAATTTTTCTCTTCCTAAAAGGTAGAAAGAGGCATGCAAAATGAGTTTCATATAGTTTTTTATGCATTTAAATATAATCTTTTGGAGAATTTTGAAAAGTGTTAATATTTTTATTTGGTATGATTTTAATGTAATTTGAAAATAATTTGTGGAGAAAATTTTAACAATTTTCTTTTGGGTTCTTAGAATAGAAAAAAAATACAATCCACCAATATTTTATAGGAGTAGATTTCCATGTTTTGGATTGTTGGAGATATCATTTTAAATGATTTCTTATTTTTATTGCGATTTTTTTATGGACAACATTAACATTAGTTTAGGGTGCTAAAGTAGAGATATTATAACTCTTTGAAAACCATTTTCGCTAGTGGTAAACTAACAAGAACTTTCACCTATTATTGACCAACAATTTTTTCTTGGGATTATGCCTTACTTTTAAGTGCCTAATCAACAATAACAATTGTTTATGGTGAAGTGGATAATGGAAACAACAACATTGAAAGATTAAATAGATTCAACCATAAAACCCTAGCCTAACAACAACAAAGATCCACCATAACATATAAATATTACCTAAGACAATGCAAATCAAATGAAATCACAAAGATTATACCATCACATGTTCAATAGGGTTTGGATCTCCATTTTTCCTATCTCCATTGATCTTGCTTGATATATTTGCTCTCAGATTTTAAGTGTGTACAAGAGCTCAACAAAGAACGAAAATGTGGTTGATAGCTAGATCACATATGAAAGTTTGAAAGTGTAGTTGGTTTCAAAGATCAATTAGGGTTGATAATGAAGGAAGCATCTCCTTATATAGAAGACACTGTAAGAAATGGAGGGATAAGATTGAGAGGTGTAAAAGATAAATGGTCGGCTAGGATTAGAGGGTAGGTAGAGAAAATAAGAAAATAATAAGAGGGTAGGTAGTGTAGGAATTAAGAGATGAATGACACGTGTCATGGGTAGAAAAGGCTAATGAATTAATTAAATAAATAAAGATTCATTTAATTAATAGAGGAAGTGGGATAATTAAATAAATAAAATATTTATTTAATTTAGGAAAAGGATAATTTAAATAAATAAATTTATTTATTTAAATGAGAAATAAGGCTAGAAGAGGATTAATGAATGAATTAATTAAATAAATATTTATCTAATTAATAGAAGAATTAGGCTTAAAATAATTAAATATATAAAGATATTTATTTAATTAGATAGGACAATTTTAGGTGTCTACATTTTGCCCCTCTCTGAGACAATGCAACTTGTCGCGTTGTTTCAAAGAAGATAAGATGAACTGATACAAAGTTGCCCCAAGTTGGGAATAATATGCCCCCTCGAGAGATTGGATGAAAAATGTCTGAAAAGATTGCAGACAATCTCTCAATAAGAAAGAAAGGCTAGAATGCACTGACTGGATAGAGTGACAAAGTCACAGGATAAAGAAGACTAACTCGGGAGAGTAGGGCTAGGGTAGTCTATAAGATAAACCATGAGGGGAAAACATTCTCATTGTTATCAACACATCCAATAGATCAGAGTGGAGAGAGAGAAGAGAGCAGTCAATAGTGATGACATTGGTTCATAGATTCGATCGTGTTCGCCGATTTTAGAGGCCAGTAGATGCAGGAGAGCTGGTAAGTACCACAAAACCTCCTTGTACTTTGCTGCATTAATTGTTGTCATAAATGCATGCTAGGTAGGTAATAAATGCACTGACCAGATAGAGTGACAAAGTCATGGGATAAAGAAGACTAACTTGGGAGAGTAGGGCTAGGGTAGTCTATAAGATAAACCATGAGGGGAAAACATCCTCATTGTCATCAACACATCCAAGAGATCAGAGTGGAGAGAGAGCAGTGAGCAGTCAACAGTGATGACATTGGTTCATAGATTCGATTGCATTCACCGATTTCAGAGGCCAGTAGATGCAGGAGAGTCGGTAAGTACCACAAAATCTCCTTGTACTTTGCTGCATTAATTGTTGTCATAAATGCATGCTAGGTAGGTAATAAATGCACTTTTAGGTATGTCAAGCAGGGGGGGAAAATGCTAAGGCGCGTCTGGGTAGATAGGCGTGTCTATGTTTGTGCCAGGCACGTCTATGAATTCAACAACATTTGTGTTCAATACGAGAATGTCTGTGTCTTGCAGGCATGTTTATGCAGGATAGACACGTCTAGGTAGATCAGAGGCACGTTTATGTCTTCAAGGTCAAATCGACAGTTCTGTGATGAACATACGTTGTCAATTGGATAAGTTGTTGAGAGGATACACTCAAACAGGTCCTCTAGGGAAGACTAGAATAGCAGATAAGGCTAGGATTGAAAATTCTGTGATAGAACATACGTTGCCAATTAGGAAACTACCCAAGAGGATACACTCAAGTAGGTGCCTTAGGATAGGATCAAAGAAACACTTTGTGATGAATAGGGAATGCTACTAAGATAAAAAAGTAGTACTTTGTGATGAACAGGGAGTACCAAAAGATCAACACTTTGTGATGAATAGGGAATGCCAAAAAGGTAGTACTTTGTGATGAACAGGGAGTACTAAAAAGAGAGTAGCACTTTGTGATGAATAGGGAATGCCACTAGGATAAAGAGCAGTCCTTTGTGATGAATAGGGAGTACCACTAGGATAGGAAGCAACACTTTGTGATGAATAGGGAGTGCTACTAGGATAGAGTGCCATATGATAGATATAAGCACTAGGATAAAAAAGCAGCATTTTGTGATGAACAAGGAATGCTACTATGATTTACACAGTTGATTTGCTTGACTGCAGGAGGACCTACCTATGATGAAGTCATGGGAGAGATTTCCTTTGATGCAGAGTTTGTGAGAAGAGCTAACACTTGAGGAGAGAGTAGCAGTTCAGGCTATGGGCATGCGACATATTCTGTATGTGCTTGAGTTTCGGGTGAACATGGGATTACTAACTGCGCTGGCTGAGAGATGGCACTCAAAGACTTGTACTTTTTATTTGTCGATGGGTGAGATGACAATCACCTTGGAGGACATATACAAGATACTGCGAATACCGATCGATGGGGAGTTAGTTCCCTACGATCAAGACGAAGACAGGGATGCACTAAGACGAGTGTTTTAGGATCCAAGACTAGAGATGAGGGCAGGACACATGGCTTGGGATACCATGACATGGAGAAGATTGGCGCTACCAGCGGTGTTGGCAGGAGTGATCAGTGGGTTCCTATGTCCGGATAGGGCAACATGAGGGTTGGTTGTGGGATAGGGGAGGACTCTAGAGACATTGGTGACATAGCACACCAGGTTTGCATGGGGACCATGTCTGCTGGCACACCTGTATTATGAGCTGCATTAGTTTGTGTATCACAGATCAATAGGGTTGGGATGTGGGGTGACATTGTTGCAGGTATGGGCTTATGAGCATCTGCCGGTTACACGACCGATCCACTTCAGGGGTAGAGGACATGGGCACAACTATGTTCACTTATATGATATGATTATGTCTCAGCCGCAGATTGGGAGATTGGAGTATTGGAATCGGGTGATTGATGAGATAGACAGTGTGGTATGGAGGCCGTACCGGGACTGTGAGGAGTGAGAGGATGATGCAGTGGAGCTGCCATATGTATTTCGGAGTAGGTATTTGATAGGGAGGACACCGTATGTTCTTGAGCGGTAGTTGGTAGATAGGGTGGGCATGCAGTTCGACAGGATACAACGAATGCCACGAGGTTCGGGGATGTCGGACAGTGAGGGATCAAGTGCATTCGGGTCCATTGCTTTCATATGATCGGGTAGTGACACAACTAGTAGAGATGATTCCCTTGCCTTGGGATATGTGGGGAGATATAGAGGATGTCGACATGTATGCAGAGTACACTGCATATTGGGGAGAGCATTTGTTTCCATAGTTGATGGATCTAGGGGAGCCGATAGATGGAGGGTGGAGGTGATGGAGATGATAGTGGAGATGGCGGAGGCAGAGGACAACAACGGAGGCGGGGCATAGTGGAAAAGAGGAGAGTGGCTCCAAGGAGAGAGGGTGGAGAGGAGAGACAGGCTCATGTAGTGAGGGGCAAAGGTGGATTGTCGTTACAGGTGCTAGCAGCATGAGGTCCCAGATAGGTATAGGCTCCTAGACAGGTACAGGGACAAGAGCAGGGGTAGGGACAGGGTCAGAAGTAGCCACAGGAGCAACCACAGGTTTAGGGTGAGGGAGGAGAGGAGGAGGATGAGTTACTATTCTTGAGGGAGATCTGCCAGGGATAGGTAGATGATATCCATGATCTAGAGAGGGAGACAACTAAGCTCAGGAGACAGCTGAGGGACACTAAGCGGGAGAGCGATCAGGCTATTCAGCGCTATATAGAGGTTGAGACAGCACTGAGGGTAGGCAACAAAGGACATAGGGGCCGAATACACCTATGTTTTGTGGGTAGGGGAGGAGATAGCCTACTGGTGAGACCTATACTATGGAGTGGTTCCACCAAATCAGTGGGCTAGGAACTTCTGGAGACCATCACAGACTGCGATGACCTCTAGAGGGAGAGACAAGAGACATACATCTAGCGGTGGGGTCATGGGTCCTCCACCACCACCAGATAGAGGGGACAAGAGAGATGATCCTGGGGTGGGTCCTTCCAGGGCTCAGAATCCATCAAGGCCAGGCGGCTCCAAGGGAGGGAGTTCATCATAGCCTTAGAGGGCTCCCTATGTATCAGTTTTGTACCATGTTTGTATGATGACACCTTCGGTAGATTGTAGCCATATGATTTTGACATTATTGTATTATGACACTTATTATTTTGAGATATATATATATATATATATATATATATATATGTATGTATGTATATATATATATGTATGTATATACATATGTATATATGTACATATATATATATATATATTTATATATTTATATATGAGATGATTCATCTTTGTGGTAGCTATATGCATGTATACCTATGTGATGTTGCTTCTATGTGATGCTTGTTTCTATATGATGCTAATGATATGGATGCAAATATGTACATGATGCAATGCAATATTTTTGTTCTTTTATGTTTTGTATATTATGCATATGTGAATGTGAATGTATGAAATGCAGATGGATATGATGATGCAAATAATTATTACATGATGAAAAATGTAAAATGTGCTAACATGTGTTGTGTGCAGGATGTGATGTAATTATGATATCTATCTATATGTATGAAATGCTTATATGTGGTAGTGCAGGTGCAAACTACATGAAATGCAAATGTTTTTGGTGTGTCATTATACTCAGTCATGTGATAGCAGGCTACACGGACTTAGGAAGAGCGATGGAGATCAATCAAGAAAAGGGGGATGGAAGATAGAAGATATGGAAGTGAAAGATCTTCTTGTGCACTATCATCATTGAGCTTTATTATGGCAAGTAGGTTATGACAATCAAGGCATATGTTTGACCCTCATTGCACCCGTTTGCATGGAGATGAGACAGTTGCAAACAAGGAATGCCCTAGTTCATACTAGACTCACAGTGTCCTCATATCCTTGGACAAGTCATAGCATTACTAAGAGACAATCCATAAACAACAAAGAAAATAGGTGACGATATCCCATCCTCGCCTTTCTAGTCAAAGACATCCCGGAGATAAAATCTCTAGTCAGAAACATCTTGGAAAAGCTAAAAGACATGTCACCAGAAAGATAAAATCAAAAGAAAATCAAGACTCGACACCAACATCCACTGTAGTTCTCAAGTTTAGTGTCTCTTGTCACTTGTATAAGTCTATTTGATTGTGGTCACAATGTTTATTTTCATAAAAGGATAGATAGCATTGAACCATAATGTTGTCTAAGTCTGTTGAAAGAGTTGATTTGTTGAAGCCCATTGTTGTTGCTGTGTCTCATCTAAAACTGGTTGAATCCATGAAACTGATACTTTATTGCGGATATGTGATGCAAGTGTTTCTTTATTGTGGATTGTGTGTGGATAGACTGAAGAAAATTGGAAGAAATTGTACTCCTCAAAACAGGTGATGCTCTCAGTTCCACACCCATCACTAGACATAGGATTCACCTTAGCCAAAGATAGGAGCTGATTTATTATGGATAGAAAGGGGTGAAAAGGAATGTTTATTATGAATGGCTAACCAATCTTAGGTAGATCAATGACAAGCCATGATGGGAATGGGTAAGTTTATTATGGACGGATAGGCTGTGAGTGTGTGCAAAGTGAAGGATGAGATTGAATCCTGAAGGAGGGAGGAGCAATGTCTCTACACATGATGCTGGTGACCCAGTTTTCACCATGGTACTTGCCCAAGGCGCCATTGAAGTGTTTTTCACTGTTGGATGGATTATTTCTTTTTACTTTTTTTGATTTTTCAATTTTTTTTGTGTCACAAGGTGCCTATTTGCTAGGTTTTCACCAAGTAACGATTTTTTATGTTTATGATTTTTTTGTATTTTTGAATTTTTTGATTTTTTTTTTTTGTGTTTTGTGTTTTGAATTTTTTTTTTTTTGTATTTTTTAAATTAGGATACTCTAAAGAGCTATGTGTAAAACCTGCGAAGGTGCATGCTATTGATAGGATCCTGCAAAGGTTCACCATCTGGAGTTGAGAGTTGATATGCACCAGATCCATAGGCTGCTGTAATGATGTAAAGACCAAGCCAATTTGGTTCAAACTTGCCCTTCTCTCTATTTTGCTGATTTTTAAGATTTTTTTTGAGGACTAATTCACCCACCTCAAATGCACAAGGCTATGATTGTAACTACAACTCATTAGTTGTTGATAAGCCTTGAGGTGATTAAAAGCATTTTGTCTTCGTTCATCCAATAGTCCTAGTTCTTGCAAGAGAGAGACCCTATAGTCTTCATCACTGATAATGTTTTGTAAAGAGACTCATAAAGATGGTAACTTGACCTCGATAGGCAAGATAGCTTCAACGCTATAGACAAGTGAATAAGGTGTGGCTCCTGTAGGTCTGCGAACACTTGTACGATAAGCCCAAAGTGCAGGATTTAGTTGGATATGCCAATTGCAGCCAAAGTCATCGACTGTCTTTTTTAGAATTTTAAGAATGGTTTTATTAGACACCTCAGCTTGACCATTACCTTGGGGGTAATAGGTGTGGAGAAACGATGGGTAATATGGAAGTGATCATAAAGTTCATGAACATCCTAATTTTTGAAGGGACGTCTGTTATCGGTGATGATGAAAATAGGAATACCGTATCGACAAATGATGTAGTTGAGGATGAATGTAGCAATCTATTTTCTAGTAACTTGTGTAAGAGGCATGACTTCAATTTATTTTGTGAAATACCTTGTGGTAGCGATGATGAATTTGTGGCCATTGGAAGAAGGAGGGTGAATCTTGCCTATGAGATCAAGTCCCCACTGGCAAAAGGGCCAAGGAGTCACAATCGATTGAAGTTCTTGTGCTGGCACATGAATAAGGTATCCATGAATTTGACATTGTTTACATTTCTTGACAAACCGATATGAGTCTTTTTCCATATTGGGCCAGTAATATCCAGTCCTGATGAGTTTCTTGGCTAAGGTAGGACCACTAGAATATGGACCACATATCCCTTCATGAATTTTGCGTAACACAATTTGAGCTTCGTCCCTTTCTAAACATCTAAGAAGAGTGCCATCTAGACCTCGATGATATAGGATATCAGCTAAAATGATGCATCTGGAAGATTGGCGGATGAAAGTGTGATGTTGGTTGTTGGATAAGTCAGGAGGAAGGATATTATTACAAAGGTATGTGAAAATGGACCCGTATAACTGGGAATCAGGACCAACGACACCTATCATCTCAGAAGGAGTGATCTCATATGAGGGAATCAAAAGGTTATCCACCAAGAACTCATAGTGGGTTTCATTTTGTTGTAGATCTATCAGTGAAGCAATAGTAGCCATGGCATGAGCGGCTAGATTCTGCTCTCTTGGTATCTAGTCAAAGGTTAACTTCGTGAAATGTTGTTTCAGGTCATCCACCATTTTCTTGTAAGGCATTAATTTTTCATCCTTTGTTTGGTAGTCATGAGTTGCTTGACAAATTACAAGTTGAGAGTCCCCAAAAACATGAAGTTCCTGGATCTTCCACTGAATTGCAATCCGTAATCCAATTGTTAATGCCTCATATTTTGCTATGTTATTAGTGCAAGGAAATGATAATCGATATGATTTTGGTATGGAATCTCCTTGAGGGGTGATGAAAAGGATACCAATGCCTGCACCATGCTGTGTGTATGAACCATCAAAGTAAAGTTGTCAAGGCTTCATGTGTGATACCATCAAGATGGATTCATCTAGAAATTCTAAAGTTAGAGGAGCATCATCTATGATGGGAGCATCTGCTAACTGATCTGTGATAGCTTGTCCTTTTATTGCTTTTCTGTGTACATATTCAATGTCGAATTCACTCAAGAGCATCACCCATTTGGCTATTCGACTAGTAAGTGTTGCTTTATTGAGAAGGTAATTCAATGGATTGATCCTTGTGACCAACTTAGTTTTATGAGTTAGGATGTAGTGTTGTAATTTCAGCGAAGCAAAGACCATAGCAAGACACACATGCTCAATTGGTGTGTAGTTTAGCTCATAGCCTACCAAAGTACGACTGATGTAGTAAACTGCCTTTTCTTTTCCCTCAGCATCTTGTTGTGCTAAGAGTGCCCCTAGTGCTGTTGATGTAGCTGATATGTAGAGTAATAAGGGTTGTTTTGGAACTGGTGGCATCAAGACTGGTGGATTCAAAAGATAATCTTTATCTGAAAATCCTATTGATAGTTATCATCCCATTTGAATTTGATATTTTTGTGTATCGAGTGCTGAAAAGGATGATATTTATCTGCAAGTTGTGCTATGAATCTTCCTATGGATTGCGGTCTTCCTTGTCAAGATCGAAGTTGACTAATATTTCTCGGTGGTGGCATCTCTAGGATCGCCTTGACTCTTGCTAGATCGACTTCAATTCCTCTTTTTGAGACAATGAATCTGAGGAGCTTCCCGGAGGTTACTCGAAAGACACATTTCTTGGGGTTTAATCTTACTTTTTATTTTTTCAACCGATCAAAAATGATTGAAACTATGTCCAAATGTGTATCTTTTTCTATTGATTTTCCCAAGTGGTCATCAACATAGTCTTCTATAGTTACGTGCATGAGATCATGAAAGATAGTAGTCATGGCTCTTTGATATGTAGCACCTGCATTCTTTAGCCCGAAGGGCATGCCATTTCAGCAGAAAGCTCCCCAGGGACAAGTAAATGTTGTTTTGTGCTGATCCTCAGATGCGATTTTTATTTGGTTGTAGCTAGATAATCCATCCATCAAAGATAACATCGCATGACCTGTTGTGAGATCTACGATCAGGTTGATATTTGGCAATGGAAAATCATCCTTGGGATAAGCTTTGTTGATGTCTCTAAAATCTATGCATATTCTGATGCTACAATCTGGCTTACTGACAAGTACTAAACTAGAGATCCATTTAGGATAATCAATTGGGCGTATGAATCCGACATCCAATAATTTTTCAATCTCTGCTTTGACTAATAATGCCACTTGTGGATGTATCTTTCTTAATTTTTATTTACTTGTTTTGCCCTCAATTAAACTATCAAATGATGCATTACTAAATCTGGATCCAGTCCAGGCATATCAACATATGACCATGCAAAATTGATTTGTCGCTCTGTGAAGAAACTTATGAACTTTGGTCTTTCTGTCTCTGTCAGAGATTGTGCCAGGAATATGTTATGTGGAATTTCATTTGTACCAATTTTTTTTTTTATGGTCTCCTCTACTAACATAGATGATTTTTCTTCATATGATGCCGGGAGAATGTCGAGCCTTCCATCTTTGGGTGCCTCAGAGTGGTTTTCACCCTCAGATACATCCTTTCTTTTTAAATTTTTGGGGTCAGACAGTGCCACAATGTGGTTTTCACCATAAGACCCATGATTTATTTTTATTTTTACATTTTTGCGACTAGAAGGCCCAACACCCTCACCAAAATATGCCACACTGTTGAGTTCTATTATGTATCTCGCCTTATGGTCCCCAAACAGAAGATCATCTCATATGCCTAGATAGTTAATAAAGGCTTCATCATTTTGGAATGTGTCAAACTATACAAGTCCTTCATGGTCCCAGTCAAAAAATTGGTGGTGAACAAGGGGAAGGCCTTCAATATTTTCAAAGTTAGCGTGACTAAGGGTGAAGATGCAATTATATTCAGGTATGTCGAGATAGTTGTCGAGGTCATCATTGGCACTCTCCTCATCTGTCTTGATTGTGAACGAATCCAAATTGTCATCACTAGTAGTGCATTTCAGGAGGGGTGTCCTCATTCTTCGTGATTTTGACCTAGAACCTAGAGGCAAAGACTGTGTGGAATCCTCAGGGGTTGTTTCTTGACCAACTTTGAATTTTCTATAAAATTCCTCTTCTTCTGTGGGTTCACCTGGTTCTCTAGATGTCTCAGTGAGTTCATAGTCACTGGAGGATTTGTCCGAACCCCATTCCCATTCAATGGAGTTAGTGGAATAGCGGTTTTCTAGTTGATTTTTGGAAGCCTTGATTTGTAATGCTTCCTCTGTCTTTCGAGTATTTACCTTGGAAGACATGAAACCAAGCCCTTTCGAGCGCTCCTTTTTAAATGTCAATTCTAGTTGCAAAGGTTGAATGATACCTTCCTTTCTTAAACTGAGAGGACTTTTACCATCATACCCAAACTTTTGTAGGATCTTGAACCCTTTGCCATATTTTTCACATGGTATGCTGATGTGAGCTTGTATACCATCTTCAGGGTCCTTGTAAAGCATTTTGTATAAGTCTTCTTCTTCCATTTTACCCCACTTTTGGAAGATAGTAGGATCCCATTTGAGTGTAATGATAGATACCCGTTTAGAAGGATGTGGTCATCCATATTCTTTTGGTGAACTCATAACTTTTCGTAAGCACATGGTTTGATTTAAAGTGTATTCACCCATGCCTTTGTCCCAATATTTTCCTTTAAGCTCACCTTGTTTTGATATTGAAGGTTTCAATGATTCAGGGTCAATGTATGCCAAAGAAGAGATAGCTTCTCTATTATTTGGAATGATTGTCTCAGATTTTGGTCTCAAGTTATTGCAGTATATAAATGGATTAGGATCACCATTAACTATTACTTCAACTCCATTGTGAGGAAACTTAATGCATTGGTGGTATGTAGATGGGACTGGCCTCATCTCATGAATCTAAGGACGCCCTAGCAATATGTTGTATGTGAGATCAAGATCAAGGACTTGACAAACCACATCTTTTGTAACTGGCCCAACTCTGAGAGGTAAGGTGACTGTGTCTTTGGATGAACGCTCTTCATCATCGTATGCCTTGATGGTAATTTTGTTAGTAGCATTCACAACTTTATCTAAATATCCCAATTGTATTATTGTGTTTAAAGTAAATATATTGAGACCAGCTCCTCCATCTATCGTGACTCATTTTATTCGATGTATGTGTAGGAAGGCTTCAATGTTTAAAGGTGCATTGTGTGGTTGGCTCACAGAGGCATCATCAGCTTTTGTGAACATAAGGGAGTGTGGAGTGGAAAGGTATCCCACCATGGCTTGAAACTAGTCCACGTTGAGATCAGTGGGGATGGAAGTGTCTCTCAAATTTTTGTCAAGAATGGCTTTATTGTGAGGGATATGCGTAAGAGCTCAAAAATGGATATGAGCGTGGGTGTCTTCCCTAACTGTTCTACAAGGTCATACTCAGGTTTGGTTGATGAGGAAGCAATGTTTTTAGCTAGAGCACCTTGCAAAGTGAATTTACCTCGACGAGTTGTGACATTACATTTAGAGGTAGGTTTGGAAGAAGATCCAATGCCTTTCAGGACAACCTTGGGTCTTTGGGTAGAATTTTCAGGTGTTTTGTCCTTGATGATAATGGTAGAGACATAATTGTCCATTGAAATGTGATTGACAGTTGAATCATAGTTATAGGATGCCTTGGTATAGTTGGTCTGCTCATTTGTGGCTTTAGCTTTTCCCTTGTCATATTTTGGGAATGGTTCTTTAAACATTTCATGTTCTTGATTGGATGAATTTCCTTCAATCTCAATGTCACCTCTATCAATAAGATCTTGTATAATGTTCTTCACCCGATGATAGTTTCCTATTTTATGTCCTTTGATTTTTTGATATTCACAGTACTCATCATTATTCCACCAATTTGGTTTGATCTTTAGCTCATATGGAGGCAAATCTAGAATTGTTATTATTTTGTTTGCCATTAGCTTCTTGAAAGCTGACTCAAGTGGTTCTCCCAATGGGGTGTACTTCCTTCGTGATTTGGAAGTTGTTTGAGTATTCACTTGATTGTTTGTAGAGCTTGATCCTGAAAAAATGATTTTGGGTTGTACTGTATTGGCATCAACAACACCATCATTGACTATGTTCTTGTTTTTATTCCAAAATCTTGGCTTGTCTTTTCCTTTAAAGTCCTCTTTGTTTTCTTTGAATATTTTGATGATGCCCTGCTCAATTAGGACCTTCTCTGTTGCTAAGCCCTTTTTAATGTCATCCTTGAAAGTGTACAAGAAAGATTTCCTTAGATCATAACCAATGTCTTTGTTAACATTCTAGGTGAACATATCTACCA
The DNA here is from genome assembly GCF_030272615.1 of Cryptomeria japonica. Classification (NCBI taxonomy): domain Eukaryota; kingdom Viridiplantae; phylum Streptophyta; class Pinopsida; order Cupressales; family Cupressaceae; genus Cryptomeria; species Cryptomeria japonica. Next base: position 172,759,453 of record NC_081406.1, on the reverse strand, counting down.
TTTATTTTTGTGGAATTTCACAAGAGCATCTATTGGCTAGATTCCTCCATCTTTGTAAAAATGATGAAAAAGACTCTCCATCCCTTTGTTTGGTGTTGCACAGAGTGGTGACTGGTATTTCTGTCTCTATGTTGTATGAGAAATGTTGGATAAGAGCCTCTGCTAGATCACCCCATGACTTAATTCCAAGTGGAAGTTGGGAGAACCATTCATAGCTTGATCACCTAAGCTTTGTGGGAATAATCTCATCAAATATGTCTCTTTTGTTGCTCCCTTAATGCAAGCTGTGACAAACTATTTTATATGTGCCTTAGGATCTCCTTTGCCTCTGTACTTATCAAACTTAGGTGTCACGAAATGTGTAGGAAAATGAGGCATTGGAATACTTTTGTCAAATGGATAAGGACACATGTCTCTCATTGTGTAAGCTGGCTTCGGTGTATTTATGTCCTCCTTTTTCTTTTGTAAGTCCTTAATTTGCTGCTCCAAATTGTTCTTAGGTGGAGACCAACTTCTTGGACCATACCCCATGCCTGAACCACTGGGTAGAGGAGGAGAATGTTGCATATATGGATGGTATTGATCATACACATGTTTATATGGAGGAGTTCTATAATGATGTTGCATATAGGAACCACCTGGTATAGAGTCATAATGAGGAATGGAATGTCTTCTTTGTCCATGTATATCATACTCTACAGGTATGTCATGAGTTTGTTCTAGTGTGTTGCCCCCAAATTCGACGCGGGGTTTCCTTGTGTCCAAATTTTGATCATGCCTTTGGATATCCAATTGCTTTGGTGGTTGGTCCTTAGCATTGGTATGTGATTGAGTATATTTTTTTACATAAGACTTCCATAATGGTCTGTGAAGGTGAGTATCATATGCTTGACCATATGTACGTGGTACCTCAGGTTTTTGAAACAAAGATGATGGTGATTCAGGCACAAGATGTGGTCCTCTATTGCCTGCACTATTAAGCCTCTTTTGATCAATGTTGATGTGATGTTGTTGCAAAGGTCGATGTTCCATTATTTGAGACATGTCAAAATCATGAGGTATCTTGGCTCTGTTAGGTCCAACTAGGAAAGCTAATGTACTGAGAGGGGAGGGGTGAATCAGTACTTCAAAACTTTTCTTCTAAAACAATCTTACTGATAAACATAAACTGTGTATAGCTGATCTCATAATATATAGTGCTAAAACATAATCATAGAAATAAAATTCATACACATTTCACTCCATAACTCAAATATTTTGGTTACGCAGAAACTCTTTGTTAGAGAGAAAAAATGCGACGGGGATGGCACCCACAACTTCACTACTGCAATAATAAAGGTTGCTCGGTAAGAGCTACATGTTAGCTATTTCTGACAGCTTACCCTGTTAGGAGTATCAAGATCTTTAGATCTACCTTGCTAAAGGATTTTACAAACACTTTTACAAAATTATGTATCTTGTTAAAGGCTTTACAATTTATAGACTTTGTTAGTGTCTTTTACTCTGTTAAAGGTTTCTATTACAACTCAAAACAATTCAATCAAAATCTTTACAAATATCTGCAACTTTACATCTGAGATGTTATAGAAGACTCTATGTGCTCAATATGAAATTACCTTGCTCATAGCATCCCTTGGTAATTGATAAATCAACTCAGTGACCTCTTTTGTATACTCTGTCCCTTAAACTGTTTTCTGAAAAACCTTCTCGGTGACCTCTGAATATCTTTGTCACTCTTCACACCTTATCTTCTCTCATGATTTTCATTTTCAAATCATCAATCTTGAATCTTCCCCCTCTCTCAATTAGATACTCAAATCACTCTGTATATATAGATCTCTGAGATGGTGATCTTGTTCATACACCGATCATACAAACATGTTTTATCGAATGAATAAACATAGAAATTATTTCATTGGATAAACTTCCTCAAAATCATGCAAAATCTTTGAATGCAATTCCCTATGTAATAACGGTTCCCTGTTCTCGAATCTTGTAACATGTTTCCACATATGTGTCCAGGTTCATTGAATTTGGTAACACGTTTCCACTCAGTTCAGATTAACTCGGTATACCTTCTTTGCTGCTCGGTAGGCATAGGAACTATACTTGGTAGGCAGCTCAGTATCTCTCATCTCGGTGACTAGCCTTTCTTTTGTAACCGACAGCCTTAGTACATACTGACTGAATATTTCGGTAGTATTAACCGACTAGAGTATATAGGATGACTTTGGATATAAAACTAATGACAACTTAGTAAATAGTAACAATCTCCCCTTTTGACATTAGTTTGGTATGTTTGACAAAACTCCTTTCAAAGTCATAACATAAAATCTATATACTTACAAAATTTATTGAAATGACAGTATATACATTTGTTCAAATACATTCTTCAAATACATACTCCCCTTATCAATATGCTATACATAACTTAATTTGCATGCTCCTGATGTTCCATGCTCCCCCTATCAATGCCATTTGTACACTCAGTAAATAGTATAAAACTCTGTAAACTCTGTACTCTGTATACTCGGTACACTCCCCCTTTTTGACAAACATCAAAACTAGTTACCATTAGGTTGGGGCAACTGGTCAAAAATAGATTTATACTTAGTACGAGCGTCAGTGAGAGAGTTGGTAAGTGCATCCTTGACACTTTCGATTAAAGAATTCTGAGCTATAATATCAGCTGACAGTGAAATCAAACCATCTAAAGCGCTTCCCTCTGGTTGAGTGGATAATTGGGTAGCTCGGTTGATCTCATCTTGAACGGATGATAAATGGGGAATAAATAATGTTTGAAGAGTCATAATATCCATCCTTATTTTGTGGTCTTCATTCCAAAGTTCTAACTGCTGAGCCATAAGAGTTTGTAGCTTTGTATAAAAATTCTGAATAGAATTTGGCTTGGTAGTTAGTTTATTTGAGAGATCGGTAATCTCTTTTTCAATGACTTCGGTCTTATGCTTGATATCTTTAATAAAGAATGAAAATGTACATAACTTCAGGAATAAATAAATAATGTGCTTGAGTTGCGGGGACAACACAACAATGAATCTAACAAGCTTGACTTTACCTATAGCAATTGCCTTCTGCACTTCTTCAATCATTTTGGCAGCTAGCTCTTTGTCTTTTAATTTGCTAAGGTATTCTGATGTGTCTACTCCCGATGCTTCTAATTGAGTGAGTAGTTCATCCAGTTGCATATGGATGGCAGCATCTTTATTTATGGTAGCTTCAGGTAGCATGTCTATCAATAATGTTTTAACCTTTTGAAGTACTTGGTTCTTCTTCTGAATAGCTATCTGTTTTTCCTATTCTGCTTTGGCTTTACAAAGCTCTCTGAATTCAATAAATGCTTGCCCTTTTAGTTTTGAAATGTCAACATTCAGCAACACAATAGGCTTTGACAAATCTATCTTAAAACTATGCTTCTTTTCTTTCTTCTCTTTTGATGATGATGCCTTCACTGGTTGAATGAGTACAATGGCTTTGGAGGCTTGTTCTTCCTCAGTATATTGCTTGGTGGGAGCAACACTTTTGTCAGTTACTGAAGACTCTATTGTATCTTTCGGTGTTTCCTTGCTTGGGGTCTCAGTGGCAACATTTTTTGTGTTTGCAGGAGCTTGAGAGGTTTGCTCGCCTGGGGCCTAAGAGGTAGATTCACCTTGTGTAGCCTTTTGATACTCTTTGCCTTGTTCTGTGTCCTGAGGTTTCTTAGTTGACACTTGTTGAGTTACCGGAGGATAGGACTTAACCTGTTCCAAGACTAATTCACTTGATACCAGTTTGGCATAGACATTTCCTTCTATCATCTCTTCTTCTTGTGCCTCAGTGTCCATGACATCTTCATCTATAGTTGAAGTAGGATCTTGCTCGGTGATGTCAACTATTTCCACTTCACCTTGAGTCTCTTCAGTCTGAATTCTGAATATTTCTTGCCATTTTTCTTTAGTTTCTTTCTCTACTTCAAGATAAAGGCCATTCATCATTTTCAAGGTCCTTTGCTTTACTTGAAATTTGTCTGGTAGTTTTTCAAATGATTTCTTATATCATCTATTGACATGTTTGGAAAGAGATGTACCAAAACTCTTTCTCTAATCTGTTTCTCCGAGTCCATAGCATATTTCCATCTATTGTCAATATGAGATTTCAATGCTTTTGGAAGAAAATTAGTTACTTCCAATGGAACTACTCAGAATTTGAGAAGTGTACACACTACTGATTCTTCTATTTTCCTCTTTTCTTCTTCTGTTCGGGAGTCATATTTTACATACCTAAATGATCCAAATCCTCCATATTGTTTCAATTTTGCACAGAAATTGTCAGCACTGTGTACATCTTTCTTTGTGCTTTTAACAATCTGAAATTTATTTGGATCTTTAGATTCAGTGTCACTTGACTCCTTATTCAAAATGAGTCTCTTGGTCGACTTTCTATAAGTCTTTGTAACTTTAGGCAATTCAACATTTTTCTGCCTCTTACCGGTTGACATTGCAGATGATCTAGTGTTAGGTTGCTTAACTGGCGGAGTCAGTGATACCTTAGTTTTATCCTATTTCTCTCTTTTTAAAATTTTGCCCTTTGGCAACTCGATGCTCAGTGTAATTGCTGCTTCTTGAGCTTCAGATTCTTCCTCAATTGAAAGTTGATCATCTTTCCTACCTGTTGGCTTAGTAGGTGTGGAGGTAGAACCTTCTCCAAATTTCTCAGTTAAGTCTTTGATCATTTTAGTGGCTTTCCTGGTAGCCTTTGGTACCACAATACTCATTTTTACTTTTTCTTTTACCTCTTCATAGGTACCATACTTGATCTCGGTCGAGTACCTTGGAAGTGCCAAAAAGGCATCTATTTGTTGTTGAGTAATATCAAAATCAATCTCATAACCCATAGACGGTAAAGATTGAGTTCTAGGTTCTACTGCATTGACATAATAGTAGTCGGTGTCCACTTCAAAACATATAGTATCCTTATATTTTTCCACTAGCTGAGGTGGGATCTTGTACCTGTTATGCATCTTGTCTTGAAATTTATTAAAGTAATCATCCATTATCTCATTGAAATTATCACCGAGCTGATTGATAAAATCATTTATTTGATGGGTGATTGGTTGGTGTAATTCCCAAACGATGTTACCAACTGAAGGAAAGAACTTCTGAAAATAGAAGAACATACACACTAAGAGTGACCCGAACTTTAGTGCATTAGCAGTGTTATTCTTCTTAGGTTTCCGTATTGTGTTGAGATTTTCAAAAAGGTTCTTCAACAATACTTCACATAAATCTACTTTCATACCCTTTTTCACAATTTTATAGGCCAAGTCCACAGCTGCACATGGTACACTATTTTCTCTTGCCGATTGAAAGAAACAATAACCAATGACTCTAATTGTGAACTTTAGCTCTGCATCTGTTACATTATTCAACTTAAGAGCTCTGCAATCAAACTCAACACTGGTTAAAGTTATTAATTCCTTTTGTGAAATCATCTTCTATGCTCGAGCATGGTCAAATATAGGGTATCCGGTTATTATGTGAATAATCTCCTTGGTGATCTTGAACGGTTGTTCCTCTAACCACATAAAGTCATCATGCACTCTACTCAAGACAAATTTGACCCATTGGGGTTTGAAAACTCAAGGATAGTTTAGGGCTTCGGTCAATCCCTTAACTTTTATATGCTCAAACTTACTATCCAGGATTCCATCGATGCATAATTCATCATACATGTCCTTAACTTCGATATGACCTAGCTCTTCCACACGACACTTAGTATAAAATCTGACATCTTCAACCAACAGAACCCTATTCGGAATAAGAGAAAACGTAGTTTTCTCATCGGGTTCAGATGCCACTTTGGGAGGTAAGGAATAATTTAGTGAGGGCTTCTCAATAGTCTCAACTACAACAGGTTTCTGCATCTTGGGAGCCATTTCAAACTTGGATTTCTACTAACAAAAAAGCTTAGGGTTTCAACTAACCAGAAAACGCTTTCGACTTAGTAAATATAATGCAAATATTCACAACTGATATTGATCGGTTAACTTGCTTGAAAATGCATTTAAGATTGTTGGAAAATACCTTGAAATTAGCTTTGGAAATGTTTGATCGCCTTTGATTCGCTTAACTCTGCTCTTTGAAAACTGGTAAATGTGAAATGACCACACAAACAACTTTAAATACACACTTTACCTTATTGAGCTTCGTGTAGCTAGGTAAGATAAGCATTAAATGCACTTGGTTCCACTAAACCGATTATCTTCCTTCTATGCTTTTATCGATTAGACAGGTTTCCTGCACTTACCGACTTCTCTGGTACTTCAAAATAGACTAGATAGTATTATAAAAAATGTTATTGCATCTCAGGTATGTAGATTTTGGAATTGTGTTCATGATTAAATAGGAACTGTTAAGATCTAACCTTGAGAAAATGTAGTCCCTTCATACCTTTATGATTAATTGGAAGTAGATGCACCTAACTCGGTAGGTAAGGTGCTTTCTTCATTAGTTGACCCATTTTCCTTCTTTTTCCAAATTTTTTGTATTTGCTTCTTATTTCCTCAGTATCTTCTCTGGGTTGATCTCTGCAATCTTTAGCCAAGTGTCCAACTTTGTGACAATGAAAACATGCCATTCCAGGATTTCTCCATGATCTCCAATTGTTCATTCCAAACCTTATCATACAGTTGGCACTTATATGTCCATATCTTCCACAACATTCACACCATATCCTTGTATTGTAATCCCATGGTACTATAGTATATTGTCGGTTAAGATCTTTGTGAGTTCGGTAGCTTCTAGTATTTGCTCGGTATGAAGACCACATATAGTTTTTCTGCTTAAACCAACACTTCTTAGTATTGTGTCCATATCTATTGCAGTTTTTGCAAAACCCTTTGAATTTTGCCTTTTGATAATTGCTAACAGACTTTGTCCTACATTGATTAGATGTGTGACCATACTTATTGCAATTGTAACAATAACCATCAGATCTAGTGACATTCGGTTGCTTACCTTTTCTTATTCGACACATGTTGGTAGTATGTCCTTGTTTTCCACAATAATTACAAATAGGCTTTTTATCTTTCAAGTTATTTCTAGCCTTCTTTGATGATTCTCCTTTCTCGGTAGTGTTGATTTCTTTGTCGGTAGAGTTGTTTCTTTTATAGCCGAGTCTGGCAAATTTGTTGGGTGATCTTATGTTTAGTTTCTCATCCAACATTCTTGACGCTTCATAACTTTTCTTCAGTGTTTCTTTTGACTTCTTTTCTGCTTCAAGTTCATCGGTCAATCTTGATAATTCAAGTTTCAATGCTTGATTCTCATTTTCTTTTAGATTTGCTTCATGATGTGCATAACCCAATTGATCAGGCAGATTATGTTGGATTCCAGTCATCCTTGTGATTTCATCATTCTTTTCAGACACCAATACTTCTAGCTATTGTTTTTCTCTTTCTAAATCTTTTATGTTATCCTCAGCTGTTCTCAATGCATCAAGTTTTTCAATCATATGTGTGCTGAAATACTCATGTTCCCTTTTCATTGCTTTTAGCTGATCATTCAGTGCTTTGTTCTTTTCTTTCAATTCTACAATCATTTCTTTAGACTCTTCTGATATACTATTTTCAGATGATGTCTCAATTTGTTCCACCAACTCTTGTGAGTCTTGTAAATCATCAGACAATCTTCTTCTGACTTTTAGTGATTTTTGCATTTGTCTCTGCATGTCTGCAATCACTTGATTAGCATGATCCAATTCTTCTTGAAGATTCACAATTCTGTGTGATTATTTATAGCCTTCCATTGATAGGATCTTTCTCTTTAGGTAGTAAAACCCTTTCCAAGAGTAGAGCTCTGATACCAATTGTTAGGTCCAACTAGGAAAGCTAATGTACTGAGAAGGGAGGGGTGAATCAGTACTTCAAAACTTTTCTTCTAAAACAATCTTACTGATAAACATAAACTGTGTATAGCTGATCTCATAATATATAGTGCTAAAACATAATCATAGAAATAAAATTCATACACATTTCACTCCATAACTCAAATATTTTGGTTACACAGAAACTCTTTGTTAGAGAGAAAAACCATAGTGGGGATGGCACCCACAACTTCACTACTACAATAATAAAGGTTGCTTAGTTAGAGCTACATGTTAGCTATTTCTGATAGCTTACCCTGTTAGGAGTATCAAGATCTTTAGATCTACCTTGCTAAAGGATTTTACAAACACTTTTACAAAATATTGTACCTGGTTAAAAGGCTTTACAATTTATAGACTTTGTTAGAGTCTTTTATCTTGTTAAAGGTTTTTATTACAACTCAAAATAATTCAATCAAAATCTTTACAAATATTTGCAACTTTACATCTGAAATGTTATAGGAGACTCTATGTGCTCAATATGAAATTACCTTGCTCATAGCATCCCTCAGTAATTGATAAATCAACTCGGTGACCTCTTCTGTATACTCTATCCCTTAAATTGTTTTTTGAAAAACCTTCTCGGTGACCTTTGAATATCTCTGTCACTCTTCACACCTTATCTTCTCTCATGATTTTCATTTTCAAATCATCAATCTTGAATCTTTCCTCTCTCTCAGTTAGATACTCAAATCACTCTGTATATATAGATCTTTGACATGGTGATCTTGTTCATACATCGATCATACAAACATGTTTTATCGAATGAATAAACATAGAAATTATTTCATTGGATAAACTTCCTCAAAATCACACAAAATCTTTGAATGCAATTCCCTATGTAATAACGGTTCCCTGTTCTCGAATCTTGTAACATGTTTCCATATATGTGTCCAGGCTCATTGAATCTGGTAACACGTTTCCACTCAGTTCAGATTAACTCGGTATACCTTCTTTGCTGCTCAGTAGGCATAGGAACTTTACTGGGTAGGTAGCTCGGTATCTCTCATCTCGGTGACTAGCCTTTCTTCTGTAACCGACAACCTTAGTACATACTGACTGAATATTTTGGTAGTATTAACCGACTAGAGTATATAGGATGACTTTGGACATAAAACTAATGACAACTTAGTAAATAGTAATAGGCTCCACTTTGTTCCATCACTTGTAAGAAATATTGTCTATCTCTCCTCATTATTTCCTCAACCAATTGATTAAAACAGGGATCCATAATGGAGTTTTCCACTTTTGTTGAATGTATGGAAAAGTTGTTGATATTGTCATTGTGTGTATCATTATTGTTTGTAGTGTCCATGTTCTCAACATTTGGAATGTTTCTATAGGCATCCATGTAAGGTAATGTGGTATGATCAAAATTGAAAAACACATCATTGTCATACTCATAGGCACTCATGTTTGCGGACTCTTGAGCCTCTTTACTTTCTCTCCTAGATTTTTGGGAACAGGTTTCAACCATGAACTAGGTCTTGACCAAGATGTGTGAGACTAGATGAAAATGGAAAGAGTATGGAAGACCAAGAATTGGATGGAATGTAAATGAATATGAGGTTTACTTGCAATATCCAATGTGTAAGACCAAGTATGTATGTAGTACAGTAGGTGTGGCTTCCAAAGAGATGATAGTTTCTCTTAATGAGGTAAGTTGACCTTGACTCTAAGTAAGACCAAATGAGACCCAAAGGTGATAGACCTTGATGAGGGACCACTTAGCAAAATGTTGTTGTATGTAGTGTGTTGACAAAGCAAGATGAGGACATGCAAGTGACCTTTTCACTCAAGTTTAGACAAATGTGAATGTAATGCAAGGTGTAAGGAAATGATGGGCTTTGTGAGACCCAGAAATAGGTTGAATTCTAGATGAAAACCTGAAGAGATAACCTAGGAAGCTCAATAAGTCTGAAATTGACTGCTCTTGTTTGCTAGACTGTAAATTTTTTCCAATTTTGAACACAGACGTGCCTGTATACTCCACAGACGTGGTTAAATCACATAGAAGTGGTTGAACACTGCATAGACGTGTTTTTGGGATTTTGTGAATGCAATTTTTCTTAAGAGAACACAAACGCATTTCTGCCCTTCACAGACACGATTAAATGACACACATGCAATTGTATTAGACACAGACAGGTTTCTGAAAACTGAGTGAAATTTTTCCAATTTGTAAAATTGTTTATTGTGACCAAATCTAAATTTTTGACTGTTTTTCCATGACAAGAGGACACAATGTTGACGAGGACTCAATGTTTGCAAGTGTTTAGACTAAAAAATGACTCAAAAATGACTCCAAAAAAAGTATGTTGTTTGATGTAAAAATGTTTTGCATACACTTGAAGACACAAAAGACAAGATGTTTTGATGTTTGATCCTGAATGTTTGAATGTTCAAAATAAGACAAGCATAATTCTTAAGGTTGGCTAGGACAATAGTTGTTGATCCCACATGGGGTTTCCCCCGAGGCTACGCTATTCAGAGCAGATACTTAGATGCTTGACCCCACTGGCTCCACCCTCGATACTCACTTCTCCGGGGCAGCCAAGCATCAGTCCCCATGAAAAATGCCCATGGCAAACTTTGTATCTCTACTAAAAACCATATGTGTGTGGGCCACTCCAGAGGTCCAACCTCCTGCCCCAACAACTAGAAGGATTTTGGCTTTCTAAAAAAAAAGGTGCTTGTAAGGGCATCTGCTCGTGTGGCCATACATGCGACACTTTCAACTTTGTAAATACAGAAGGATCCCAGTCAGTAGGGGTTACGACCTACAAATGATCAAATAAATTTGATCAAACAGGTTTATGGGGAGACATAGTGTCAGTATGAACTAATCAACACATGTTACCCATGACTTTCACCATGGATACAATTGTTTATAGTGGTTCGGAAGAGGATGGCTTTTCCTTGCTACCGCTTGGGTCGTTCTCTCCTCACTAGTAGTCCTAATGACCACACGGGGAGACAGGCCCTCTAAAGATGAAACAAAAAGAGCCTATTGCCCAAGACACAAAAGACACTGGTTCAATTTTAGTGCACCAATCGAAGTATTTGCTAGTCTATGAAAACAAGGCACACAAATGAAGATAAAAAACCCTTGCCAAGATCCTGCAACAAAGATTTGTTAGTAGTTTGGGTTGATTGAAATGATTGCCCTTTCTTGCAAGCACACAAGTTAGGTAAATTTTAAATCCAAAAAGACTTTGTGAAATAGGTGCCTTCGATGAAACGATTTTCTTTCAAGACAAGCTACACCAATTTTGTTAGCTAGATCACAAGATGTTAGCCCGAAACAAACCAGATCTGAAATCCAAAATGATGAAATGAAGCCTCAAAACTGAATCAAAAACTGAAAATGCAATATCTAAGACACAAACGCGATTAAATCTAACCTAGATGCGATAGAAAATCGCAAACGCGTCTAAATTCATCGCAGACGCGCCTAGATTACATAGACGCGAGTTCCGAACGCAGATGCGACTGAGAGATTCATAGACGCGATTTGAAATCACAGACACAACCCTGCAATCTGAAAAATAAGATAAAATGATGCCGAACACAAACACGACTACGAAGGTCACAGACGCGAAAGAAAAGCAAAAACGTGGTTATAGGATGCACAGACGAGAAAGTGTTGAAAGTTTGTCGGAAATGTCAGACCTGCAACTTTAAAAACATAAAATCTGCAATAAAAGATGTTAAATGCAAAAGGGACTTGAGTCCCACCAGGCATGCCAAAATGTTTATGGTGAAAGTGGATAATGGAAACAACAATATTGAAAGACTAAATAGATTCAACCACAAAACCCTACCCTAACAACAACAAAGATCCACCATAACATATGAAGATTACCTAAGACAATGCAAATCAAATGAAATCACAAAGATTATACCATCACATGTCCAATAGGGTTTGGATCTCCATTCTTCCTATCTCCATTGATCTTGCTTGATATATTTGCTCTTAGATTTTATGTGTGCACAAGAGCTCAACAAAGAATGAAAATGTGGTTGATATCTAGATCGCATATGAAAGTTTGAAAGCGTAGTTGGTTTCAAAGATCGATTAGGGTTGATAATGAAGGAAGCATCTCCTTATATAGAAGACACAGTAAGAAATGGAGGGATAAGATTGAGAGGTGTAAAAGATAAATGGCCGGCTAGGATTAGAGGGCAGGTAGAGAAAATAAGAAAATAATAAGAGGGTAGGTAGTGTAGGAATTAAGAGATGAATGACATGTGTCATGGGTAGAAAAGGCTAATGAATTAATTAAATAAATAAAGACTCATTTAATTAATAGAGGAAGTGGGATAATTAAATAAATAAAATATTTATTCAATTTAGGAAAAGGATAATTTAAATAAATAAATGTATTTATTTAAATGAGAAATAAGGCTAGAAGAGGATTAATGAATGAATTAATTAAATAAATATTTATTTAATTAATAGAAGAATTAGGCTTAAAACAATTAAATAAATAAAGATATTTATTTAATTAGATAGGACAATTTTAGGTGTCTACAACAATCACATTGGGTGACACTATCACTCTCACTCTCCACCTCAAATTTTCCTTAGAAATTTCACCCTCAAAGCTCAAGTTTGACCTACAAATGGAATGATTTGACAAACTAATTTGCAAGATCATAGCCCTGCAATGATCTTGACAAACTAATTTGCAAGATCATAGCCCTAGAAGCAAGCTTTCCAACATTTATAATTTTAATATATTTATTTTATTATAATTTTATTTTTAATGTTTTTTTGAATGTAGGATTTGTATTGAACATCAATTTATCTATTTTATACTTGTGGAAAAATAGAAAATAAGTGAAAAAATTATGAAAATATCTATGCATTGGGTTATCAAAAGAATTTAATTTTGATACATGGAAAACAAGTAATGCATGATGACATACATCTATCTCGAAATTATAATAAGTTTGATTCTAAAACATAATAAAAAATGCAACAAAATGTTATGAAACAGAATGCAAGCATTAGATTTTGGTGTTACAAATGTATATTTAAAATAAATAAAAAGAATTTTATCCTTTGTATAAAAAAACATTGTGTGATGACGTAAACATCACTTTTTAAAATGTTGTTTACTATACAAAACAAGATATTAAAATCTATATAAAATAATCTACAATACAATACCAATAATGTGTGTGTGTGTGTGTTTAGGATCTATAGATAGCTACAAATCAACAGTTCACACCATCTTAAAAATCTTAATGGTTTAGCTGCTATAGGTTTCAAAACGTGAAGATTTAGTTTAAAATTTTGATTTCAATGTCTCACTTTGGTCAAAAAGTGGGAATCATTGTTGTGGGATTACCTTTTTATCACATGTATGTTTGAAGAAGTTATTTAACAAGCATTGAGGGAATATGCTCAATTCTAGGGAAGGATAACTAATAGAATCACTTAATATTGGGACCTTGAATAGTATCACATGTGCATTGAATGTCAAACCATACACTAATCAATTTTAACTAAATATATCAAAGGCTCCTTTTATAAGAGGATGAAAATTAATTTTGGTAAAGGGTAGATAGATGAGAGAGATCAAGAAATAAAATAAATTTAGGATTATTTGATTTGTTATCATTGGATCATAGGATAATATACAATGAAGAATTTTACATGTCTCACATTGTAGGTGGTTCATATAATGGGATTTAGAGAATATTTGTGTGTGAGTTGCACTTAAAGGAAGATAAGAAAATGAGAGGTTAATAAGAAGAAAGAGAGAGAAATGAAAGGGACAATGTGATAATTGTATATTGACATATACCATTCAATACAAAGTACTAATGAATAACCAAAACACTTGAGACCATTAAAGCCTACATAAAGGTTCAAAGGAATAATTATAGTTAAATATTTTAGTGATAATGAAGATGATTCAAGTGTAAATGAAGAGTTAACAACAATAAATATATTTTCTATGGAATTAATGAGAGTAGGGAATAAGATTTTTTTATCTTATCTATTAATAAAAAATCTCATTTATCCTAAAGATCTAGTAGATTAGATTAAAGATCTAGAAAATACTTTAATGTTAAATTGGTTGAGGATCATAATAAAGTCAAATATGTTATCTATGTTGGGAAAATGGTGTTGTACACCTTGCATAATAGTGTTTCATTGTTGCATTGACACATTGGTATTATTATATTGTATTTATTTAATATTGGGAAATGTAATTGTGATGAAGTACCCAATATTAAATGTGGGTCAAGGGTAGGTAGGAAAAATATTATATTTTATTGTCATATGGTTTTGATGTAATACCACTTGGTGGTTTTGTGGGAGCTTGTGTTTATAAAAGCAATCACAAGGGTAGTTGTTTGGGTTGGCCAGTTAGCCAGGTTAGCATTTGTGAAGGAGGAAGCATGGAATGGGATGTGTGGATTCATGCTTGGTCACATGGAGTGCTTGGTTATGACTAGGTTTTCAAAGCCTTTCCATAGTTGTATTGTAATGGACACATTGTTGATAATACATGTTGGATGATGCTTTTGGAGGATGGGTTTTTCCCTCATCAAGGTTTTCCCAGGATGTATCTTGTGTCACATTTTCATGCATATGTTGTCTATTCTTGGCATGTGAATTCTATGTTTTTATTTGATTGAAATCTACAATGAGTTATGTGGAAATTGTCATCTAGTTGGCTACAAGTTTCCTAACAATCTATAAGTTAAAGGAGCTTTCTATATTATGGTCATAATAATGTTGAAATAATAGGTTATTAGGAATAAGAAGTTGAAAATATCTACATGGGATTAGATGGTAAAGATAAAAATAATTTTCTTTCCAACTATAATTTATAGTTGTTCAAGAGCTTTTAAAAATTACAATAGAGATAAATATATATGGAGTATGTATTAAGGAATTCTATCACCTCAGTATTTGTTATAAACCATGTGTTTAACCAAAACTATATCTCTACATTCTTAGAGTGGACACTCAATATTAAACCTTAAACATGTATGTTGACCTAAACAGAGAGGTAGAACTCATAATAAAGATGTATATGTTTATATATATACATATATGTATGTAAATATGTTTGATTCATATGTATGTATAATATAAGTATGTACATATGTATAATCTAGATATATATATGCATATATGTATGTAAATATGTTTGATTCATATGTATCTATAATATAAGTATGTACATATGTATGCATATATATATCTGACAAATTTTCCCACCCACACCATTGGAGACATTGTCAGACTTATAAAGATGGAGTTGTTGTCCAGTGATCTTGGAATTTCTCTTTTGGCCTCTCTCTCTCTCTCTCTCTCTCTCTCTCTCTCTCTCTCCATAAAGTCATTGGGGTTAAAATTGGGTTTATAGTTCCAGAGTTGATTGAAAAGATAAATGTTCAAGATCTCAAAAAAGTATATGGAAGCCAACACAAAGTAGAGTTTCCCAATGCTATTATAATTCTCACTTTATGCCCAAAGAAGGTGGAATAGGTGAAGGACCAACATGCTCACATTCATCTATTTTTTTAATGTTCAAAATTAAAAGACTCTTCATTCTTGAAGATGTCTAAAATCAAAATTCCAAATTAAATAAAGTCTTTGTGTCCTAGGAAATATCATTTTGGATTGTGAAGAATGAGGAAAGTGAATCATTTAGTTTTCATCTATTAGTTTCCTTGAGGTAAATTATTCTATAGGACAACAAGTGGAATCAAAAGATACTTTATGACATTCCCTCAGCACTAGGTGAATCTTTTCTCTCTCTTGTGAGGAGTGTGAGAGAGAATTTTCCCACTATGAAATCATATTGCTTCAGGTACCTCCCTATTAATATTCCCTATTATTTGCACAATTAAGATGAATAAGGAAAGAAATCAAATCCAAGATGAGGATATAAGTCATGTTATGGGAACCTTAGAATGCATATTGCATGACCATTCAAGCTCACATAATACTTCTAAGCTTTAGAAAAATATTAGAAGAAGCAAGTGAAGAATGCCTAGAAAATCCCAATGCCTTGTGGTCTACTAGAGTATTAATAATTCATTAATGCCTTGACAAATCAAGTTCTCTAGATTTCTTAGGACTAGAATATGTGTTTGATGGTCCATGTAGTCCACATGTATTCAGAGTACCCCTAGTTAGTTTGTGAATCTGTTTGAGTATTTATATGGACAACTCCTTTGTTTTATTGCCGAAAATTGGAACAAAGGACTTCAAATCTCTCTCTAGAATTTTCCTCTTTTTAAGTTTGATAATTTCTCTCTATGTCCCCCCCTCCTCTTTTTCTCTCCCTCTTTCTCTCTCCCCTCCCTTCCCTCTCTCTCTTTCAAGTTCCTCCCCATTAATATTCCCTCTTAAGTCTACATTTTTTTGTCTATTTAAGTGGTTGTATGGATTCTATACAAATGCTAACTTTATAAAATCAATTGCCTATAGTTAGTAACTATTGAGACCCATAATAAGTAATTGCAAAGCCAAACACGTGTCTTCTTCTATAAGCAAGTGGCACAAGCTAATAGGAGACAATACATGGGTAGTAGATGGGATTGTTGTACTATCACATTCTTACATGAAAGAAAATATTAGTGGACTTGGAGTAGTGGACATTACCAATCTAAAACACCTCAATGCTCCATTTTCTATAGTTTCCTGTTCTATTGGAGAAGATCAAGTTGTATTTTTTGTAAGAGGAACATCAATGTGTTTAAGAGTTATTTTAAAAATCTTTAATAACATAGGTAACCTATGATAACCCTTTGGATCCTATGATACCATTATACCTTTTTTTCTCAATGTATGAGTCTCTTCGAGCTCAAAAAATATTAGAACTAGTAAAGAAAAGTGCAGTGTCTATTTCAACCAACAACTATTTGCATAGGCCTCATGTGCATGATAGGCTTCAAGCATTAGGTGCCACCTTCTTCACAGGTTCTACCTATGTCATAAATTAAGCAACCAAGGCCATTGGTAAGTGGGTATTATTAGTCAAAGCAATCTTTCTCTCTCCCTCCTCCATCTTCCCTTCCCTTTCTTTCCCTCCTCTCTCATCCCCTCTCTCTCACCAAATTTTGTTGAAGGATGGGAAATAGATTACAATTTTTTTAGGCAAGCAATTGAAAATATGAGAGACTTCACACACAATTCTTTAAATATTGATGCATTGGTAAGAATGTTTTTTCAATTCAAAACCATCAGATAAACAATAGCCACCTTCATGACAATTTCCATCTATTATTGGAAGTATGCGTTGATGTGGTTTTTATTGATGTCAAACTTGTTGTTTCGATTTGGTTTGGAATGTTTGTGGTGCAAAGTTATTTTTCTATGTTGTTGGTGTAGTTACCCTATTGGTTGTTCTGGAAGTGCTTGGGTTCAAAATTTAGTGTTGGTATTAAGTATTATTATTATCATTATTGGTTATAATTTCAGTATTATAGATATGATGGTTATGTGGTTTAGAAACATCTTTGTGTTCTCTGGGTATTGTGGTGTTGTTTGTTGTTGGTTGTGATATTTTATATTTGACCTATCCTTAGGTCCAAATATAATTTGTGGAAGCATGATTGATTTGATATGGGTCTCACCGTAGCATGTGGAGATTTGAATTTGAGTTATGTGTATTCCAAAGCTTATGATTTTGATCAGTAATTTCTTATATTGATGCATAGTATGTGGATATGTTGTTGGTTAGGTCCCGATGATTGCGGATTGGTGGATTAATCCTTGGGAGATTTTTTTTGGTTTTGTCTTTCTCCTAGAGTGGATCACCATGTGTGTTTTTTGTTCAAAAAGAATATTTTGACTCAAGCTGACTTGGTCCAATATTTGATGATCTATCTTGTATATAAGGCCTATGTGTGTTTGAGTTGTAGAGGTGTGAGAGGTGTGTGATGTATGAGAGTGTAGATGATGTGGTAAAGATAGAAGATGAAAGGAAATTTGAACAGAGAATAAGAATTGTGTTTGAATGATATGCAAGATGTGTTGAAGATTGTTGCAGAGAATTGAGACAGAGTGTTGGTAGATGAGATTAGAGTTGTGTGTGTTGATGTTGGTTTCTTGATGCAGAGTTCAAGAATAACATAAAGATCGGGAGATCCTTCTTTTTAGATCATTTTTTTGTATCTTTCCTTGAGTGTAGATAGCTTTAGATTTTGCAAGTCCTCTTTGTATGCTGTCCCATGAGTAGTTAGCCTTGGTGTGCAAGTCCAGAGTAGTGAGATCTATTTTATAATTATTTTTATTATTAGTGGATATATTCTTGTGGGTTGACTCCCACTGTGGTTTTTCCCTTTTTAAGTTTTCCACGTATATATCTTGGTGTTCATGTGTTGATATGTATTGTTGGTTAATTGTTTATATGCCACAAAAATTCATTTGTTTGGACTAATTTACCACCCCTCTCAGTCTTGCCTTGGGTTCAATAATTGGTATCAGACCATGGTTCCTCCCGAGTCAGCTTAATTGCTTGAGGTAGATCCCAATTGGCATAGGACATGCATTACAAAGTTCATATCTTTGATGGTACAAATTTTTCATACTAGAAGGAGAGAATAGAGTCGTATTTGGAGACATTGTAAAATGGAATTTGGGAAATAATTCAGATTGGATATACATATCCCTAGGGTGGTGCTAAGACTTTGGATGAGATAAAGTTGAAGGAAGCTAATGCAAAGGCTAGAGCTGTAATTCCCAATTGTATAAGGGATTCAGTGTTTGGAAGAGTAAAAGGTTTAAAAGAAGCAAAAGTTATGTGGAACAATTTGTGTTCGACACATGAAGGAGATCCGAAGACAAAGCAAGCTAGGCTGATGAATTTGAAGAAGTATGAGTACTTGAGAATGCTTGAAGATGAAGGAGTTGAGAAATATATTCATAGAGTGACTGATCTTGTTGATGGCATTAGAGCTGCTAGAGGATATTTGGAGGAATGTGATGTTGTGCATTATAATAGCTTATTGACTTTGCCTAAATCCTATAAGATATAGAGATGTTCTATACAGGTGAGCAATGACTTGAGAAAATATACTATTGATTAGATTATTGGTACCTTACTAGCCTATTAGATTTTAGACATGGAGGAAGAGAAAAGAGAAAAGAGAAAAGAGAAAAGAGAAAAGAGAGAAGTATTGTTTAATGTTTCAAGGAATGCAGTGGAGACCTAGAAGAAGATGAAATAAATTTTGTGAGAAGATTGCAATGAGGCACTGAGAAATATAAAGGTAAGTTAACTTTGAAATGTTTTTCTCATGATAGAATTGGACATTATGCTTCTAATTGCACTTACAGACAAGATTATAAGAGATTAGATGATAATGAGAAGAAGAACAAGTTTAAAAGATGCAATTTCAATAGAAAGGAGAAGGGCTTAAGCTCTATTGAATATCATACATGCGAAGAAAAAATTGATGGTGAATTGAATGAAGAATCCTTGTTTTTAGCAATTGAGGATAAAGAGAGTTCTTTGGAGAAATCAGAAGAATAAAAATTAGTTAAGATTGCATTGCATGCTAATATAGAACCAAATACATGAATTATATACTCTAGATGTTCAAATCATATGACCAATGATAAAGACAGTTTTATTAATCTGAAGAAATATGATGGAGGATTTGTGAAGTTTGTTGGAGAAGATGGTGCAACTATTCAAGGTATTGAAAGTGTTTCTATTGATGGTAAGCATACGACTGATGATTTTTATTATGTTGAAGGATTAAGACATAGTTTGTTAAGTGTTAGTAAAATATGTTGAAAATGGCATGGTTTTGTTTAGTAGTACCAAATGTGTAATTAGAAAAGAGAAGATGAGAAAAAGAGTTATAGGAGTTAGAACATGTGGAAATGTATATTATATTATAGATATAGAGAAGAGAAAGTGTTTTCTAGTGCAAAAAATTAAGATTGTTTCTACAGTTCTTGATAAGACAAGTGATCCAAAAGAAAGCAAAGAGAAGGAAAAAAATGAAGAAGAAGAAGAAGAGGAAGATTTCATGAAAGTTCCTACTAAGTATGTTCAGGAGCATCATTTAGAGAATATAATAATTGGAGATAAATAAAAAAGTGTTCAGACAAGAAGAAATATTGTAGAAGCTCAAGATCAAGCTAATTACTGTTTTCTATCAACGATTGAGCCAAAGACTTATGAGGAAGCAAGAAAAGATGAAAGTTGGCTAAAAGCAATGGAATAAGAACTAAATTAGATTCAGAAGAACAAGAATGTAATTGGAACTAAATGAGTATTCAAAAATAAGTTGAATGAGTAAGGACAAGTGACAAGGAATAAAGTGAGTTTGGTGTGTAAAGGATATTATCAAGTGGAAGGTATAGGATTTGAAGAAACCTTTGCTCCTGTAGAAAGGATGAAAACTATTCGCATGTTTCTTGCATTTTCTACATGCAAGAACTTTAAATTTTATTAAATGGATGTTAAATCAACATTTTTGAATGAAGATCTAGAAGAAGAGGTTTACATTGAGAAGACAGATGGATTCAAATTGACAGAAGAACTAGATATGGTATGCAAATAAGGACTTAAGAAAGCACCTAGAGCCTGGTATGCAAGGTTGGACATGTATTTACTTTAACAAAATTTCAAGAAAGATATAATAGATAGTAATTTTTATTTCAAGATTGATGGAGATACATTGTTGATTGTTATAGTTTATGTTGATGACATTGTTTTTGGAGGAGATGATAGATTGTATAGAGAATTTGCTAAGAAAATGCAGAATGAATTTGAGATGTCAATGATTGGTGAGTTATCTTTCTTTCTTGGGTTGCAAGTCAATTAATCAGAAGATGGAAGTTTTATTTCTTACAAAAAGAATGTGAAGGAAATGCTGGAGAATTTTTGTTTTGATGATTGCAAACTGGTTACTACCCCTCTAACCATTGGATGCAAGTTGAGAAAAGATGACAAATCTTCAAAAGTTGAATAAAAGTACAAGTTGATGATTGGTGGATATTGTATTTGACTACGTCTAGACCATATATTATGCAATGTGTTTGTCTAGTAGCTAGATTTTAGGTGATCTCTAAAGTGACACATGAGCAAGCAATGAAAATAATTTTTAGATATTTGAAAGGTATTGTAGATTTTGGACTTCGGTATGTAGAAAAGGTGGAGATTTCATGTTCAGAGCTTATACTGATGTAGATTGGGCTGGAAGTATTGATGACTAGAATAGTACTAGTGGCAGTGTAATATTTTTAGGAGATAGTTTGGTTTCTTGGTTTAGTAAGAAACAAGATTTAGTTTTCCTATCTACTACTAAAGTAGAGTATATTGTAGCGACATCTTGTTGTACTCAGGTGATGTGGATGAGATAGACTCTTAAGGATATCAAGGTAACATATGATGAAGCAATTCCTATTTTGTGTGACAATACAAGTGCAGCAAACATTTCAAAGAATCCTGTTATGCATTCAAGAACAAAGCATATTTCAATCAGATATCATTACTTAAGGGAGAAAGTTTCTGAGAAGGAAGTTTGGTTGGAATACATTTCTGTAAAGGAGTAGGTTGTAGATATTTTCACTAAGGCATTGACAAAGGATACATTTAAGTTTCTTTGGGAGAAGCTTGGGGTCATTGCCCCTTCTTCTTCTAGCTAGGTACATTATGGGGATGCATCTTTCTAGGGGGAGCTTTCATGCCTATTTCTTTTCTTGGATTGATGTCATGATTGCTCTCAGGGGGAGCAATGGTATGCAAAAGTGGAGTACAATGTTACTGAGACCTTTGTCCTTGATGGAAAAGGGGGAGAGATTGAGTTGTTAGTTTGAGTTCAAGGAGATATCAAGTTGTTTGTTCAGAGAAAATGAGTTAGTTATAGAAAAAAGGGGAGAGATTGTGCTGATAGTTCTAGTAGAGGTTTTAAGTTGAATATTTTGAGAGATATTGAGTAGTATTATTCTTCTTGAGTTTTGGTTTCAGGTGTAGGTATTATCAAGTTCTTATCAAATGATTCAAGTGTTTCCATCAATGACAAAGGGGGAGATTGTTGGAATTATCTGTTGATTTGTTGTTGTGGTTGTCATTAATGTCAAACTTGTTCTAGTTTGGTCTAGAATATTTGTGGTGCAAAGTTATTTTGTTGTGTTGTGGTGCATTTATCGTATTTGTTGTTCAGGAAATACTTGGGTCTAGAATTTGGTATTGGTATTGAGTATTATTGTTATTAATATTGGTTATAGTTTTAGTTTCATAGATATGATGGTTATGTGGTCTAGAAATATCTTTGTGTTCTTCGGGTATTGTTTCTAGACCATAATACCACTATGTTATGATATTGTTGGTAAGGTTCCAGTGATTGTAGATTGGTGTATTAATCCTTGAGAGATGTGTTTTAGTCCTCTCTTTCTCTTGGAGTGGATCAATGTGTATGCTTTTGGTTCGGAAAGTATATTTTGACTTGGGCTGACTTGGTCCAAGCTTTGATGATCTATCTTGTATATAAGGCAAATGTGTGTTTGAGTTGTAAAGGAATGAGATGTGTGTGATGTGTGAGAGTGTCGATGATATGGTAAAGAGTGAAGCTTAGAGGAAGTTTGGGCAAAGAAAAAGAGTTGTGTTTGAATGATATGCAAGCTGTGTTGAATACTATTATAGAGAATTGAGATAAAGTGTTGGCGGATGAGATCCGATTTGTGTGTGTCGATGTTGGTCGCTTGATGCAGAGTTCAAGGACAACTTCATGATTAGGAGATCCTTCTTTTTGGATCATTTTTCTATATCTGTCCTTGAGTGTAGTTATCTTCAGGTTTTGTAAGTCCTCTTTGTATCTTGTCCCATGAGTAGCTAGCCTTGGTATGTAAGTTCAGAGTAGTGAGCTCTCTTTTATAATCATTTCTATTCAAGTGGATCTATTCTTGTGGGTTGATTCCTATCGTGGTTTTTCCTTATTTGGGTTTTCTACGTATAAATCTTTCTGTTTGGGTTTTCCTTGTACTTATATGCTTTTCTTTATTTTTATGCATTTCTGAGAAACTATGCAACTGCAGAGCTCAATTTTACTCATTTATAGATTTAATTGTACTCATTTTGAGCTTCAATTGTGTAGCTTTGAGATTTATTTATACACATTCAAGAGCCCAATTGCGTAGGTCTCCTAGGTTTTGATCTGGTTTGCAATTTGACTCAATTTTGGTCTCTCGATCAGTTCTAGAAGCTATAGGTGACTACGTATCTTGTCAATTTGGGATTTTCATGTCTAATTGGACTTAATTTGGCTATATTGGTGTTCATATGCCCCTTTCTAGTTTGGCTTGTGAAAAGGAACAATGATTTTGAGGTTATGATTCAGTTTAGGACTTGACCTTGTGATTGGTCTTTGTTTGGAAGTCCTATTTAAAAATTATGTAATCTATTCATGTATACAAATTATTGATGTTCATATTTGTAAATCATATGTTTCATGATGCTTATTTTGAGCCATTGAGAATAGGTTACCTAGGTGCATTAAGGGGGAGTGGCTGCTAGGATAACCCATAGGAGAGTTGTTTAATAAGTCATAACATTAATAAAACTTTGTGTTAGGTTCACACACTAATAAGATAATATTTTTTGTGCCCCACTTATGGCCTCATTTTCTCATATAGATAGAGGATGATATTAGGAAGGATTTTCTATATGTCTAAGGATGTTTGGAACTACCATGATCATGCAATGCCTTGTCTTCATGAAAGGATTATACGATTTCGCATGAGTCATCAAATGGGAGATGGGGTCTAGAGAGGCTACTAGGATAACACTTATTGAGGATATGTGATGACACTCTCTCCTTCATGTATCCTAGCATCTTGTTATGCCAACTTTTATGTGGAAGTTCTTTGGTTGTTATCTAGTTATTTTCTTATCTTGTGTAGTGGTGTCTTGTGTATCTTGGTTGTGGTGTATGTTTAGTTCTTTTATCCCTATCCTTCTTGCTTGTTGTTTAGAGCCTCGTGTCTACCTCTAGCATGGGGGGTGGACCTTTGTGTCACAAAATCTAGTCACCAACCCCACCACTCTATATAAATGTTTATAATAAGAGCGAGAATGTAAATAAATATAGATTTGTTTAAAAACATGTAAATAAATATGACTTAGTTAAAAAAAGGAAAAAAATATGACCTAAAAGAGAAAAGAAAGAGGGAATGAATGAGAATACAAATGTAAGAGTCTCAATCTCTCACACACATTCCCTAAAATGAAAAAAAAAATCATTTACACACATAAGATATTTCTTTTTCTCTCCGTCTATATGAATAATGATAATAAGAGCATGCACATAAATTTAACTTAGTTGAAAAATAATAACATAACCTTGAAAACTTAATGAAATAGATTTACAAATTTATTCTTGAACTTGTTCAAATTTCAAACCTTCTAATCCTTGCACATGGAGGCCATGGAGGGTGGGGGCCATGCTCCCCTTTCTATAGATCCTCCTTTCAGACGTTGCTAAAGTGCTTATAGATGGTCCCACTTGGGCAGATTTTGCTTCTCCGACTAAGAAATCTACTGCCCCCATACCAGACAATAATAATAGTTTTGATAACTCCAACAAGTTGGAGATGACAAATCCAAAGGATGTGAATCCACATGGGAACACACATCCCAATGGATGGAAGAATGCACTTGTGGGTGAGGTGCATAGTCAAGTGGACATCAAGATAATCCCTAAATGATGGCAAACTAAGGATGGTATTTTTATTGTGTTACCAAATTTAGTAGTGGATTGATTGGTTTCCTCAATGAAGGACACTCTAGTTGGTAATTTTTTTACTTTTAGACCCACTATTGAGATGGTGAGGAAATGGGTACCCTAAAATGGAAGTTAAAGGAAGCATTACTATTAGTGTCAAGCCTGACACTCTCTCTTTATTTAATTTTATAGTGGAGGAGGACTTATTGATGATACTTTCTGTTTGTTGGGCCTATGTGAAACAACATCTCTCTCTCTCTTTATAGATGTAAACCTAGTTTTGGTCCTGCAGTGGATTTGAACAAGTCTGGCCTGATGTGGGTCCATTTCTTGGGGTTCTTGCTTGAGTTCTAAGATGAACCAATTTTTTGGTGGATTGGTAGCACTTTTGGATATTATGTGTCAACTGATGAAGTGACAAGATTAAGGTCCAAAATAGAGTTTTCTCATTTTTGTGTGTTGGTTACTATAAAAAAGAATCTCCCCAATTTTATTACTTTGCAATATAAGTGGGGAAGCTAGACTCAGGAAATTGTTTATGAGAATGACACACTTTATTGTCAAAAATCTTCTAAGCCTTCACTAGTATATTTGGGGCTGATTTCGGATGACCTATTGTTGGAATTTTGACTATGTTTCATTTGACTGCCGACAAACGAAGCCGTCAAAAAATTCATCATCGGTCATTTCGATGATGCCATCTAACGTCGGAATTCCGATGACATCCTGAACTCTTTCGACAGCGGCCATCACCACTCATCCAGTGAGATAATGTTGTCGGGCATAAAACATCCTCATCGGATGGATGTGAGAATTTTGACGCTGACCAGGAACTTGCACCGACAAGAATTGCGACGAGCATCCAACAATAGTGTGCTGTCAGATATACAACATCCTCATCAGATGTTTTGTCGATTGGCGTCAGAATTCCGACTCTAGCTAGGAACTATGCACCAATGAGGATGCTGTTTGTCTGACGGTTTGGTCATTGGTGCAAAGTTGGGAGGATGTCAGAATTATGATGGTGATTTATTTTTATTAAAAAAATAATACGAATGCCAATTATAATGGTGCTTGTTGGTTCCAATATATCGAGAGAGCTAACCCGATCTAGTGATGCCAGTATTGAAGGAGGTAATCATAATAGCTATATTGAACGCTGATATTGAGAAGCTTGTTGGAATAACTAACAAGGGCAGAATAGCAATATTTCGCAATAGTGATGAGGTGAATTTGTCTCAACGAAGAAAGTATAAGTGTAAGTGTCATTTGAGCTTATCAGGATAACCTGTGAAGTCAGAATAACATATTAGAGACATTCCGACTAGTGAGAAGTATCCTGATGACATGTAAACAAGGCGGTATTGGGGAAACTATCCCGACTATACACCTGCAGTTGGAAGATGGATATTGGTGGAATCTATGGCGATACAAAGAATGATACCCTTATCGGTGAAGTTGATAAAAATCAGAGTAATAGGATCATCAAAATGTCGATAGACCATCCTATCCTGATAATGAATGTATCTAATCACATCGGAATAAGACACTCTGATAATGCATCCTCTTCTAAGTACCTATATCAGTATAGCTTATAAATACAGGGTAGCGATGAGGTGAAGTTGTCCTAATGAAGAAAGTATAAGCATAAGTGTCATTTGAGCTTATCGGGATAACATGTGAAGTAGGAATAACATATTAGAGACATTCTG
The DNA here is from genome assembly GCF_030272615.1 of Cryptomeria japonica. Classification (NCBI taxonomy): domain Eukaryota; kingdom Viridiplantae; phylum Streptophyta; class Pinopsida; order Cupressales; family Cupressaceae; genus Cryptomeria; species Cryptomeria japonica. The sequence continues at coordinate 172,733,105 of NC_081406.1, read as the reverse complement.
ACTAGTGAGAAGTATCTCGATGACATGTAAATGAGGCGGTATCGGGGAAACTATCCCAACTATACACTTGCAGTTGGAAGATGGATATCAGTGGAATCTATGGTGATATAGAGAATGATACCCTTATCGGTGAAGCTGATAAAAATCAGAGTAATAGGATCATCCAAAGGCTGATAGAACATCCTATCCTGATATTGAATATATCTAATAACATCGGCATAAGACACTCTAATAATGCATCCTCTTCTAAGTACCTATATCGGTATAACTTATAAAGATGGGATAGCATCTTTCTGCTTCGTCGATGGTAAAGGTAATTCCGATAAAGGACTGCTTAAGAGGTATTTGGGATAACTTACATAAGAGGAATAGCACATAAAAGTCACTCCGATCAATTAAGTTATCCCGATATTTTACAAATGAAACAACGTTGAGAAAGTTATCTCGATTTGACATTCACAAAACAAACAACCTGATAGGAGATGGGAGAAGGATAAAACCCTTATCGGGATAACTTGTAGTGTTGGGAAAATGAACTTTGGGTATGCCGATAGTTAAAACAATGCCGATGGACACCGACCGAGACATTATAGGCACAGACATAAAAAAATAAAAAAATAAAAGATTACTTGTCGGGATAGCTCAAGCCGAAATGACACAAGAGGCAGACGGTTACTAATATAACCATATTTATCTATGGTGACTAATTTGTCAGTGTTGGTTAACAGGTTTGTCCGTTTCTTCAGATTATAATGTTTGCTTTCTTTGAATAATAATATGACTCTTGCACACCCCTTTATAAAAGAAAACAATTAAACCAACAGTTGGATGAATCAATTAAAAATCCATCCTCTGCATTAGAGGGCAGCTCCTCGTATGATTTGCAATGAATTTTATGTAGAAAATTTTGAAATGAATACACTTTTAGCCAGAAAGCGTGGAAAGGCTTTAGCATTCATCTATCAACACAAAGGAATGCTTTTAAAATAAAACAAAAATAATATTTTGAAGATCAAATAAGAGCTCACAAACTCTGAGTTTCACACACGTTCATTTCACAAATTTAGAGAAAAAGAAAATGCATAGCAGTATGAACTTTGATTGATTCTCTCTCATGTCTCACAAGACAAGGGGGATCAACACAACTCAATCCATAATGAATTTACTTGCAAATAATGGTAACACTGAATCCAAAAAATATAGAAATAACTAATAACAAAATGATATCATGCAGATTAGCTGATTTCTCAAGAAAGATCGCCAATCCTTAAACACACAGATTCAAGGACTGCACACCATAACATTTCTTTGCTAAACCAGTCATTCCAATTTTAAGAAACTCATAGAAAACAGATATTGTTTGTTCCTTGAAAAATCACAGTTTTTCAAACCCTAACATAAACTTACTTCCTAGCTTAAATAGCCTCAAGGCTCATAGTTTGTTACATAATCATTAAAATTTCATTTTAACCAAAGGTTAAAGAAATCATTTACTAAAAACAAGAGAAACTAAAATAACAACCATAGAAAGGCTGACAACTCATCCCCTAATTGATCATGACTCCACTGTGGCAGACGAAGCCACTGGTCTATCCTGCTTTTCTGCAGAACTGTGCATGCCACGCCACTCTAAATGTGATGCCAAGAAGTTAAGAATGACTTGAAAGTAGGGAAGTCTAATATGCTAGATTCATTGCTTCCAAACCTCCTTATCCATATTCACTTGTGTCATCCTTTCCTTGTGCACTTCCAGATGATCGGAACACACTGCGAGCATTGACTCAATCCTGGCTACTTGTGAGAAATCATCTGTGGTCAAGGATTTTGTCCTCCGAATGAACTGTATCCTTTCTTGGAAGATTTTTGTCATCTTTGTGGTAGATTCGATCGTCTAGGCATCATCTTTCATAAGCTGGATGTCAATGCATTTAAGATCCTTTTGCATTGTATCAATTAAATTTGTCAATCCTTTTAGCAGTTTAGTGGATTCTTCGTGGCCCTATTTGATAATTGAATTATGCAACTCCACATTTTTCCTTGACACATATAATACATTATCATCTAGACTTTTCACAGGTTTTTCAGCCAAGAACTTCATCACTTGATATTTTTGTATATCATTCATTTGTGCAAGAACTACCACCCATTTGGTCCTTTCTTTCTCCCAGGAAATGACCTCTAATTCCAGTTCTTTTCTAACAGTCATGATATCCTCATATAGTTTCACTAGACTGACAGTATAGTCTGAGCCTTGCTGTATTATGAGATCCAGCCAATTATAGAACATCTCCGCGATCATTTTGTTTCTTTGAACTTGATCCAACATCTTTTGATTTGCTGGAGATTTGGGATCAAATGACATTGCCACTTGTGAAAAGGGCTGAGGATTTGGATGGTGAATGGTATTGATGTACTCAACCATTTGAGTGATGATTTTCTTCAACTCCCTTTTATCCTTCTCGTCTTTCCATGATCTAGAAATCATTCTTTTCGTGGAAAACTCCAAATGTTCAACATCAACAACTTGCAAAGCAACCCCCAAATCAATATTTTCTACTGTGAAGTCATCCTCAGTAGCTTTGTCTGCGTCTCTATCTGGAATAGGCTTGGCTATCTTGGTCATCCAATGACCTGTTGCTTCATCTACCTCAAGCACTGCATTTTGAGTCTTTTCGGCTTGGATACCTTTCCAAGACACTTGCTGACCATATCTTCTATAGGGATTGTAATTGGAACCACACTGTGCTTCTTTCCAACAACAACTTCTAACCATCACGGAGAATTTATAGGATCTTTGGATGGAGGGGTTGTCTGAATATCTAGTGAATTAATAATAACCAGAGTGCTCATGAGATTTAATTCACTCTTTGTTTCTTTACCTATGTCCATTTCTTGTACTACAGGGTCACCCAAATCTTGTTGATCCATTATTACTTCAACCACTTCACTTGGATCCAGGTCCACAACAATCTGGCTCAATGTTGGCTTTTTGCTCTTTTTCTCGCTCCTTGATTGAGTTACTTGGGCTGCTGTAGAACCTAACGGTGACTGTTTTGATATCCTGGGTTGGATTTTTTCAACAATTGACTTTGAACCACCTACAATATCGACAATTTCATTAGTGGAAGAAATAGGAAGTTGAATCACGACATGTGAATCAACTCTTGGTTCATGGGAAGATATTGGCGATCCTTTCTTAATTTTTTGGTCTCTCAACCACTTCTCAGTTCTCATTACAACATTAAAAGTTTTATCTTGGATATTATCATCTTCCTTTTTGTTACAGTCAATCTCAGGGATTGGCTTTCCTTGAACCTCCTTGCTGAATTCAGGATCTAGAACATCTTCCCCTGTTTCCTTCTGTACTCTGGATACATTGATAGGAAGCTTCATGGTGATTATTTGCTACAGAGTAAATCTTGACCATAGTCTCCTCCTTTCCTCATATTCATCACTACAATTCTCCCAATAATCTTCCAACTGGGGTTCATGATATAAGTGATCATCTATATTTAGGTTTTCCATGGCATAACCTCTACTGTCAAACCTGCGTCTAGCAACATAGGGCTACAGGTTCATCCTCTTAAATTCCAATTCCAAATTTAAAGCATCAGATATAGACTTACAGTTGTAGTAACCTAGCTCAATAGGAAAAGCGACTCCAGATTCACCTTTTTCCCCCAACCTTTTATCAATATAAGCTAGTTGCCTGCTCACCTCTATGAGTACATAGATATCGAGCGCATACCTAGGTAGGTTGAATGGTTCACCTTTGAAACCACCTACCGAAGGTAGGTGAACCTAGGAAATTGAATGAAGAAGCTGCCATATATACTTATTAACTTCATTGCTTCAACTGACATTCTCTTGTTCACATCACCCTGTAGTTCAAAAGCAAGTCTCCCTGCGAAGACACCATTCCATCTGGCAATATATTCTACATGTTTCTACTGTTGTAATAAAGGGTAGTAACCATAAACCTTCATGCCATCCACCCACAGTTCATTAAGCAAACCAGGCCAATCTCTAGTACAAGCTAATATGTAGAAAAGATAAGAGAACATATAAAAACTAGACATACCCACAAAGTTACTCAAACCTTCATGGAGTCTCTCTGCAGTTACTTGGGCCCAATCAAGATATTTCTCACCAGATAAAAGCACCTGAATGTAAAAATACATCCAATCTTCCCAGCAAAAGGAGTGTGAATTCCCTTTGAGCCTATTTAGCAGTATAACAATGTCGCGCACTTCTGTGATGAAGTGTTGTCTGGTAAGGGGCTTCAGCAGCTGTGACCCTCCCTTTTGAACCTTAAGAAGCTAGTTTCTTGCAATTACACTTCTATACACACTCTTTTTCTCTGAGAAGAAGGCGTATGAGGTCCCAATAGACCAATCCTCATATGATTCTTTGTGTGGGATTCCCATCACCACCATTACTATTTCCCTATTGATACCAACTAGCAGCTCACCATTACTAGTCCTTATGCATCTATCCTCTGCATCATACCTATTGATGCAAGCTATCAACAAATCTGGACATGGTGTAGCAAGTGGATTGCAAATGCTTCAATGAGACCACTTCTCACTATTTTCTCCATTATTGAACCAGCTTGAGGGTTCTTGGTTCTTTCTAAGAAATCCCCTAGATTGGCGTGAGCCAAGGAAGTATCATCTAGTTCTAGTAATATGCTTACTAAACATGACGTTCACCCAAGCTTCGGCAATACCGGCCTCATACTGCCTATCTATACTTTTAATCAAGCAATTCTAAAACAGGGTAGAATTCTACTCCAACCAGCTAAAAATTTTCTTCCTACACTGATAAATCCTCAGAACTAAAGAAATACAACATAGGGGAATCGTTTGAACTTACCTGTTACCACCATGAATCTGGAAACCTTCTCAGGAAAGTAGAGATGAATTTACCTTCGACGCCTCTAATTTTCTCAATTATACATTTAAGCGTGTGAAGTAACAGTGAAATGACTGAAAATCTGACACCTTCTTAATTGCCCATCACTTCCACACAAATAGTTAATGTTCTCATGATTACTTTCCAGATTTAGAATTTTAAACAGTTAGATGTCGGGAATATTCCTTCTTGCCGTGCCACTTTCAGTGTTAACAAAGTCTTAGAATCAGCTTGAAGTGAACCTGATGAACCTTGAACCATATTACAAAGAGTTCAATGGTTCAAGTTCTTCCGGGAAGAACAACAATGAATTAGCAACTCAAAACAATATCAGGAATGAACAATAACCATGACTAACAAGCAAGAACTTTGAACCTTTGAACCTTTGAACCGAAAAGACATTTGGTTCAAGGTTCAAGTTCAAAGCCGACTTAAGATATATTGACACCTGCTCGTTAAGAAACATTACATAGCCGCGACTCACAAAAAGACGTTTTGAACCTTGAACCAAAAAGGTTCACGGGTTCAAAGTTCAAAACGCATAAGAATAACGCGCTTGCTTTAGTGTAGATAAGGGTGGGTAAAGACATTTTCCTAAAACATGCCTTGAACCTTGAACCTATTGAATTGTTTTTAAAGTTCAACGGTTTAGGTTCAAAATGAAGAGGTACAAAAGACCCGAAAGAAATAAAGACACCATAGGGCAACCCTCAAGCTTGAACATTCTAAATGAAAAATTGTGGGGGGTGCTAACATTGGCTCTGACTGGGGACTAAGACTATAAGGGAACTAGACATGAACTCCAAGATCTTTGGTTTCACATACAAACTTTATTTAAAGACCAAAACAAACATAACAACTAAAAAGACACTACAAACTAAAACAAGCCAAAATTTATGTACAAAACCATGAGGGACTCTCATTTACAATTGATATAATTTCAAATCCTGGCCATTATAGGTTAGGGGAAGAGCATAACCATCTTGATATGCAATTTTGAAAGAGTTAGGACCTTTTACCTCCTGAATCACGAATGGTCCCTTCCATAGCGATTCAAACTTTGTATGTGCTCCTTTTGGTTCCCTTCTTCTATCCTAGAGCAAAACCTGATCACCTAGCATGAATTTCCATAGCTTGGCTCACTTGTCAAATATCTTCTTCACCCTCATCTGATGCTCTGTAATCTGATCTACTAACTTGTCTCTTTCCTCATCAATCGTCATCAAATGCATAATCCATTTTTCCAGTGAACCTTGAAAATAGGCATCCTCAATGACACTCTTTAACTTGGTTGCTGCAAGTTCCAGAGGAAGTGCTACCTGAGCTCCTACAACATAGACCAATTCAAATGGTGACATCCCAATAGCTCATTTTGGTGATGTATGATCAACCCAAAGAGCTTCATACAATTTTTTATGCCAATCTTTGAAATTTTCGCTCACCAATTTCTTCATAATATTTATAGGATTTTTATTGCTGGATTCCGCCTGACCGTTCCCCTAAGGATAAAAATTGGAAGAATGAGCGAGGGATATCCCATGATCATAGAAAAATAATGAAATCTCAACAAAAGATAAATTAGTGGCATTATCAGCCATAATTTTTTAGTGGAACTCCAAATCGAACCAAGATATTTTCTTTGAGAAAGTTACAAACAACCTCCGAAGACGTTTTTTGTATCGGAATGGCTTCAACCCATTTAGTAAAATAGTCTGTGGTTGTCAGTATATGTGTATGCCCTACACTTGAAGTAGGCATCAAAGGACCTATAAAATGCAAACCCCACTGTTTGAATGGCTCATCCACAATTATGGGTCAGAGCGGTAATGCTGCGAGCTGTGGCTTACCTGTGAACAATTTACATTTCTCACTCTTGGCCACCCATGCATATGCATCTTTGAACATTCCTAGCCAATAATAAAAATTTCTCAAAAAAAATTAAGCAGTTACTGTAGATGAAAAATGGCCGCCATAGGCTTCATCATGAAAGGTCTTCAATAGTGACTCTTGAAATGATTTATCTACACAACGTAAGAAAGTTCCATTCAATCCCCTTTTATATAATACATCATTAAAAATGATGTATTTGGCAGCCTTTAACCTCAAGTTCCGCTTTTCTTTTGAAGAAGGATGTATTGGGCAATCTCCATAGGACAAATAGTATGCAACATCCGCAAACCAGGAATCTTGAAGTCTGACAAACAAGACCAAAGGCAATTCCTCTGTCATTTCCTCCTTACTTTTAGCAATCAATTTGCACAGACCCTATCCTCTCACCAATTTTGTGGGTTTAATATCCAAATTGAAATCTTGAATCTTTGACATCCACGAGGCTCTATTATTCATTCCTATATCATATTGTGTCAATATGCTCTTGACTACAGAATGAGGCACATAAACAGTTGCATGAGAATGGAGGATATAGTACCTGAACTGTTTTACAACTTTCACAACCGCATATGCTAATTTTTCCATCAAGGAATATTTCAATCCGTGCTTCTTCAAGAGAATACTCATAAAAGATATTGGGACTTCTTCATTATCCTCATTCTTCTGCAACAGAATCCCTGACATTGTATGATTTGAGGCATAAGAATAGATAACAAAGTCCTTCTTAAAATCTAGATTAATTAGAATAGGTGCATGACCAATAGCCTCCTTTATTGATTTGAATTCTTTCTTTCCTTCCTCATTCCATTAAAACATTGCTTTTCACTCATCAAATTTACAATATACCTAGTAGTCTCTGCAAAATCCGAAGTGAATCTCCTTATAAAATTTACCTGTCCAAAGAAGGTTCTGACTGCATTTCTATTTTATGGTAGACTTAGCTATTGAATTGCCTTTACTCTTTCAGGATCTACTCTTACTCCTTCCTTAGAGATAATATAGCCAAGCAACTTGCCCTCTGTCACCCCAAACACTGACTTTTTTGGATTTAGGGACACCCCATGCTCATGACACCTCTGTAACACCTGTCTCAAATCCCTCAGGTAATGTTTTCTTCTCTTGGAAAAGATGATTAAATCATCAAGATACACAACAATTATATTATCTTTCAAATGACCAAAGGATAAATTCATAGCTCGCTGAAATGTCACCCCTACATTGATTAAACCAAATGGAATTCTGGTATAAGCAAAGGTACCTCAGGGAGTAATAAAGGAAGTCTTATGTTGATCACTTCCTAAAACACTGATTTGATTATAACCCAAAAATCCATCAAGCATGGACATCATTTCGGAACCTGAAACTGTTTGCAAAATATGGTCCATAGCTGGCAATGGGTAATTGTCTTTTAGACTAGCTTGATTCAAGTTTCTAAAATCTACACAGATCCTTATTTCTCCATTTTTCTTTCGAACGGGAAAAATATTGGCTATCCATGTAGAATGATGAATGGGGTATATAATCCTACCCTTTAACAGTTTATCTACTTCTTAAAATATGGCTTCAGCTACTTTAGGATTGAAACTCCTAAGCTTTTGTCAAAAATGACTCACTTCGGGCTTCAAGGGAATGTGATGTTGAAATTTTCCATCTCTAAAATTCTTTAGATCATCATAGCACCAAGAGAAAACATCCTTTAACTCCAACAAGAGACTAATGAACCTCTCTTTCTCCACAGGTGTGCAACATTTTGCCAGATTGATATATTTGGAATCTTCTTCAGTGCCAATGTTAATCCTTTCATAACCTCCAACATCTTGAACTTCAAGAGGCTTATCACATTTGCTTTTCTTGTAAGCATAATGATGATAAAAAAGATGCTCTAATGAAACTAACCCTTTAGGAATCTTATTCCCTTTTAATTGCATGACTCCATCAGTCAACTCCTTGGCCCGTTCTGGTGAAAACTCCTTACACTCTGCATGGGAACCTTCAAAATATGTAGCAGCAAATGTTTCTACATACTGCATACAATTATTAATTTGTTTATCATTTTCAAACACTTTCCAAAATTCAGAGTTGTTAGGAACACTAGGCCAATATATTAACTCTACTTAGTAAGTATCATCAACAAATTTAGGATGAGGGATCAATAAGGAAGCTGACATGGATAATGAATCTACTTTTGAATTTTTTTCTCTAGGAATAGCTTCAATAGAAAATGCATCAAAATCTTTGATTTCATCCCAAACTCTATTTTGGTAGTGTTTCAGCCTTTCATTTTTTACATTAAACAACCCTCTAACTTGTTTTACAATCAATTTTGCATCTCCTTTGACTTGCATAAGTTTTACTCCTAGTTTCTTGGCTTCAGCTAAACCCAATAACAAAGCTTCATACTCAGCAATATTGTTTGTGTTCTTGAACTGCAATTTAAAAGAAAAATGGATATGAGTACCAGAAGGTGGAATTAACACTACCCCTATGCCTGAACTTGACGCTGCACAACTTCCATCAAACTCCATTAACCACAAGCTTTCTTCTTCCTTTGGCTATGATACACCTCCCACTACCTCATTATCAGATAGAATCATGTAGTTTCCAAACTGACATTCATGATACAAAATTTGAGCCCTTGGATCATTAGAGGGAAAAATAGTGAATTTAGACTTTGGTTCAGGTTGCAAAATGACTTGTTGTTTTCCTACAGGAATTGTGGCTTGAGACCAATCCATTTTAATTTCACCTCCTAAGTCTCTACACAATGTATGACTTAGCAATATGTCATAGCTGGCTGGGATGTCAGCTATTAGAATAGTCAACTTGATTCTTTTATTCGGGTGGGTGGCTAGAACTACTTGAGCATCCTTAATTTGTCCCAACAGGGAGATTTGTTTAGAGTCCATTGAATAACATCTGCCAAAAGTTTTCGTCAAGGATAAACCCAATGCTTTAGCTACTGTAGAGGGAATTATATTATCTGAGGTACCTGAATCTATAATACAGTTGTTTAATTTATGATCATTCATAAATATTTATATATAAAAGGGCTCAGGTTTTGACTCAAGGATAGATGAAGTATCATATGTTTGGAGGGTAGTTATTTTAGGGGTCCTTTCATGAGCAATAGGATAAGATGATACATCACCATGGGAAGACAATATGGCATTTACTGACTGTTGTGTTCCACTAGCTTGTAACACATTATTTCCTTTTACAAACTGAACGAGTCTATCCAATTCTTTGGGATTTAATTTAAGATACTCGACAGGTGTAATTTGAATTTGGGAGGATTTGCAAAATTCTACAATATCAAATGAACTTTCCTTTTCAACAGACCTTACCAATGGGGACTGCTGTAATTTTTTATCATTGTTATGAAATTTTGAAACAATCTTCTTACCTTTGAAATTCACAGCAGAAGATGAAGAAGCACCTTGAGGTTTTACATTTTGTTGATTTCTTTTGAGCACAACACATGAAGGATCTTCTAAAGTAACCAAAATGTCACCTCCTCTTTCTGAATCTGACTCATAGTCTAGGAAGTGGATTTCAGAGTCGCCAGGTTTCTTTAAAGATTCTTCTTCACTCCATTCATTTGATATCTCTTTATAATTCATCAATTGTACATAACACACCATCTGAGGATAGGAATTGCCATCGTGTTCATCTATGAGATGAAAAACACACATACTCCCCTTAGGTGGTTGTGCCTCAATTGCCAATCTTTTTTGGGTAGGGGGTAATTGCAAAGATTTGTTTCCAATGCCCAAAGACTGATTTGTATTTCTCCTAGGTATGTCTTGATAAGGGGATGAGTATGATGTACTGGCTTTAGGTAATTGTCTTTTAAGAGTTATTATATCATTCATCAGTCTCTAGATCATAGGGTCTGAAGAAGTTGAGGGTTGAGCATTGGGTATTTGTACTTCTCTTTTCCATTTCCTTGTAGTGATTAGATTATCTTCCAACTCAATGACAAGTATTTTGGCAGCACTTAGGTTTGCAACTCTTTGCCTGCGGATTAGGAAACCTATTTCTGAAGGCATGGAATTTATAAAAAAACAATTTAGATTGTCATCCAAGGGTTTTTGATTGACAAAATTTTTATGTACAGTCTTATCAAATTTTGCTACAAAGTCCCTCATAAACTCTGGAATCTCCTTCTTTAACTGGGCCAATTGAGCCAAAAGAGAGTGTTCATCTTTACTCACTTTGAATCTAGCCCGAAACCTCATTTTTAAATCCTGCCAATTCATTATCACACTGTTTGGCAGGTGATAGAACCAATCTGTTGCTACTCTAGTTAGTGTTTGTACAAATAGCCTCATGACAACATCCTTATTTTGAACAACTATTATCCCACAAGCAACATTAAACGTATTCAAGTGCTCATCAATAGTGGTTTTTCCATGACCACTAAATTTTGGCAAGTGATCTCTCACACCTTTGGGTAGGGGATTCAAATTTAAACCTAAGTTCAGTGAGCCTACTACGGCTCCCCAAGGGTTATTTACTTCCATTGGAAAGATGATATTAAGTGTAGTCGGGTTGATTATATTTGGTAAAGAAATACCATGCAAGGTCAGAGCCTGACAAATTGGGGATACATGAAGTAAAGGAGTTGGGGAAGGAGGCCTACTCTTGCTCATCTTTGAGGTGAGAAAGTGGGTTGAAAATTTAGGTTCTGTAACTCTTGAAAAACAGAATCAACAATCCCTTCACATCTTTGGGACCTAGTATATCTTCTTGACTCTAGTCTTGCAACTAGGCAACCAGTCTTATGATTCGACTCCCCAGCAGAGTCACCAAAAATCTGTTGGTTAACAGGTTTGTCCCTTTCTTTAGATTATAATGATTTCTTTCTTTGAATAATAATATGACTCTTCTACACCCCTTTATGAAAGAAAGCAAATAAACCAATAGTTGGATGAATCAATTAAAAATCCATCCTCTGCATTAGAGGGCAGCTCCTTGTATGATTTGTAATGAATTTTATGCAAAAAAGTTTGAAATGAATACACTTTTAACCAGAAAACGTGGAAAGGCTTTAGCATTCATCTATCAACACAAAAGAATGCTTTTAAAATAAAACAAAAAGAATATTTTGAAGATCAAATAAGAGCTCACAAACTCCGATTTTCACAGATGTTCATTTCATAAATTTAGAGCAAAAGAAAATGCATAGCAGTATGAACTCTGATCGATTCTCTCTCATGTCTCATAGGACAAGGCGGATCAACACAACTCAATCACAATGAATTTACTTGCAAACAATGGTAACAATGAATCCTTAAAAAATAGGAATAATTGATAACGAAATGATATCATGCACATTAGCTAATTTCTCAAGAAAGATCGCCAATCCTTAAACACACAGATTCAAAGACTGCACACCAAAACATTTCATTGCTAAACCAGTTATTCTAGTTTTAAGAAACTCATAGAAAATAGATATTGTTTGTTCCTTTAAAAATCACAGTTTTTCGAACCCCAACATAAACTTACTTCCTAGCTTAAATAGCCTCCCGACTCATAGTTTGTTACATAATCATTAAAATTTTACTTTAACCAAAGGTTAAAGAAATCGTTTAATAAAAAAAAGAGAAACTAAAACAACAGCCACATAAAGGTTGACAACTCATCCCCTAATTGATCATGACTCCACCGTGGTAGAGGAAGCCACTGGTCTATCCTGCTTTACTGCAGAACCGTGCACGCCCTACCACTCTAAATGTACCACTGAGAAGTTCAAGATGACTTGAAAGTAGGGAAGTCCAATATGCTGGATTCGTTGCTTCCAAACCTCCTTGTCTATATTCACTTGTGTCACCCTTGCATTGTGCACTTCCAAATGATCGGAACAGACCACGAGCATTGACTCAATCCTGGCTACTTTTGAGAAATCATCCATAGTCAAGAATTTTTTCTTCCGAATGAACTGTATCCTTTCTTGGAAGATTTTTGTCATCTCTATGGTAGCTCCGATCATCTGGGAATCATCTTTCATAAGCTAGATGTCAATGCATTTGAGATCCTTTTGCATTGTATCAATTAATTGTGTCGATCGTTTTAACACTTTAGTGGATTTTTCATGGCCCTGTTTAAAAATTGAATTACGCCACTCCACATTTTTCCTTGACACACATAATACATTATCATCCAGGCTTTCCATAGGTTTTTTAGCCAAGAACTTCATCACTCCATATTTTTGTATATCATTCATCTATGCAAGAAGTGCCACCCATTTGGTCTTTTCTTTCTGCCAGGCAACGACCTCTAATTCTAGTTCTTTGCTCACAGTCACAATATCTTCATATAATTTCACCAAACTAACAATATAGTCTGAGCCTTGTTGTATTATGAGATCCAACCAATTATTGAACATCTCCACGATCATTCTTATTCTTTGAACTTGATCCAACATCTTTTGATTTGCTGGAGATTTGGGATCAAATGACACTGCCACCTGTGACAAGGGTTGAGGATTTGGATGGTGAATGGAATTGATGTACTCAGCCATTTGAGTGATGATTTTTTCAGCTCCCTTTTATCCTTCTCATCCTTCCATGATCTAGAAATCATTCTTTTCGTGGAAGACTCCAGATGTTTATCATCAACGGCTTGCAAAGGAACCCCCAGATCAATCTGTTCTACTGTGAAGTCATCCTCGGTAGCTTTGTCTGCATCTCTATCTAGAATAGGCTTGGCTATCTCAACCGTCCAATGACTTGTTGCTTCATCTAACTCAAGCATTGTCTGCATTTTGAGTCTTTTAAGCTTGGATACCTTTCTAAGACACTTGTTGACCATATCTTCTATAGGGATTGTAATTGGAACCACACTATGCTTCTTTCCAATAGCAGCTTCTAACCATCACAAAGTATTTATAGGTTCTTTGGATGGAGGGGTTATCTAAGTATCTGGTGAATTAACAATAACCAAAGTGTTCATGGGATTCAATTCACTCTTTGTTTCTTTACCTATGTCCATTTCTTGTACCGTAGGGTCACCCAAATCCCGTTGATCCATTATTACTTCAACCTCTTCACTTGGATCTAGGTCCACAACAATCTGGCTCAATGTTGGCTTTTTGCTCTTTTTATTGCTCCTAGACCAAGTTACGCAAGTTGCTATAGAACCTAACGGTGACTGTTTTGGTCTCCAGTGTTGGATTTTTTCAACAATTGACTTTGAACCACTTGCAATATCAACAATTTCATTAGTGGAAGAAATAGGAAGTCATGGGAAGATATGAGCGATCCTTTCTTAAATTTTTGGGCTCTCAACCACTTCTCAATTCTCCTTACAAAATTAAAAGTTTTATCTTGGATATTATCATCTTCCTTTATGTTCTAGTCAATCTCAAGGATAGGCTTTCCTTGAACCTCCTTGCTGAATTCAGGATCCAGAACATCTTCCCATGTTTCCTCCTGTACTCCAGATACATTGAGAGGAAGCTTCATGGTGGTTATCTACTGCAGAGTAAATCTTGACCACAGTCTCCTCCTTACCTCATATTCATCACTGCAATTCTCCTAGTAATCTTCAAACTAGGGTTTATGACAAAAGTGATTGTCCATATTTAAGTTTTCCATGGCACAACCTCTGCTATCAAACTGACATCTAACAACATAGGGCTACAGGTTCATCCTCTTCAATTCTAATTCCAAATTTAAAGCATCGGATATAGACTTACAATTGTAGTAACCTAGTTCAATAAGAAAGGCAACTCCAGATTCACCTTTTGCCCCCAACCTTTTATCAATATGAGCTAGTTGTCTGCTCACCTCTATGAGTACATAGCTATCGAAGGCATACCTAGGTAGCTTGATTGGTTCACCTTAGAAACCACCTACCCGAAGGTAGGTGAACCTAGGAAATTGAATGAAGAAGCTGATGTATATACTTATTAACTCCATTGCTTCAATTAACATTCTCTTGTTCACATCACCCTGTAGTTCAAAAGCAAGTCTCCCTATGAAGACAATATTTCATCTGGCAATATGTTCTACATGTTTTCGCTTCTATAACAAAGGGTAGTAATCATAAACCTTCATGCTATCCACCCATAGTTCATTGAGAAAACCAGGCCAATCTCTGGTACAAGCGAATATGTAGAAATTAAAAGAGGACATAAAAACTAGACATACCCACAAAGTTACTCAAACCTTCATGGAGTCTCTCTGCAATTACCTGGGCCCAATCAAGATATTTGTCACCAGATAAAAGCACCTGAATGTAAAAATACATCCAATCTTCCTAGTAAAAGGAGTGTGAATTACCTTTGAGCCTATTTAGTAGTATAACAATGTCTCGTACTTCTATGATGAAGTGCTCTCTGGTAAGGGGCTTCGGCAGTCGTGACCCTCCCTTTTGAACCTTAAGAAGCCAATTTCTTGCAATTACGCATCTATACATACTCTTTTTCTCTGAGAAGAAGGTGTATGAGGTCCCAATAGACCAATCCTCGTATGATTTCTTGTGTGGGATTCCCATCGCCGCCATTACTATTTCCCTATTGATACCAACTAGCAGCTCACCATTACTGGTTCTTATGCATCTATTCTCTGCACCATACCTATTGATGCAAGCTATCACCAAATCTGGACATGGTGCAACAAGTGGAAATGCAGTGGCTTCAACAAGACCACTTCTCACTATTTTCTCCATTATTGAACCAGCTTGAGGGTTCTTGGTTCTTTCTAGGAAATCCCCTAGATTGGCGTGAGCCAAGGAAGTATCATCTAGTTTTGGTAATATGCTCACTAAACATGACATCCTCCCAAGCTTTGGCAATACCGACCTCATATTGCCTATCTATTTTTTTAATCAAGCAATTCTAAAACAGGGTAGAATTCTACTCCAACAAGCTAAAGTTTTTTTCCTACACTGATAAATCCTAAGAACTAAAGAAATACATCATAGGGGAATCGTCTGAACTTACCTGTTACCACCATGAATCTAGAAACCTTCTCAGGAAAGTAGAGCTGAATTTACCTTCAATGCCTCCAGTTTGCTCAATTATAGCAGCTGCAACCCTTATAAATATGGAGATGAACTCATATATCCTTTTAAACAGATGGGAAAAAAAATGAGAAAACCACACACACTTCATAATGATTCACTTAAGCGTGTGAAGTAACAGTGAAATGACTGAAAATCTGACACCTTCTTAATTGCCCATCACTTCCACACAAATAGTTAATGTTCTCATGATTACCTTCTAGATTTAGAATTTTAAACTGTTAGATGCCGGGAGTATTCCTTCTTGCCGCGCCACTTTTAGTGTTAACAAAGTCTTAGAATCAGATTGAAGTGAACCTTATGAACCTTGAACCATCTTACAAAGAGTTCAATGGTTCAAGTTCATCCAGGAAGAACAATAATGAGCTAGCGGCTCAAAACAATACCGGGAACGAGCAATAACCATGACTAATAAGCAAGAACTTTGAACCGAAAAGACAATTGGTTGAAGGTTCAAGTTCAAAGCCAGCTTAAAAAATATATTGACACCTGCTCTTTAAGCAACATTACATAGCCGCGACTCATAAAAAGATGTTTTGAACCTTGAACCAAAAAGGTTCATGGGTTCAAAGTTCAAAATACATAACATTAACGCGCTTGCTTTAGTGGAGATAAAGGCCGCTAAAGACATTTTCCTAAAACGTGCCTTGAACCTTGAACCTTTTGAACTATTTTTAAAGTTCAACGGTTTACGTTCAAAACAAAGATGTACAAAAGACCTGAAAGAAATAAAGACACCATAGGTCAAGTCGCAAGCTTGAACATTCTAAATAAAAAATTGTGGGGGGTGCTAACAGTGATAAAAGCACCAAATCTGGAGTAGTGACGGAAGGAGTTAAGCCAATGTCCTACATCATTAGAAAATTCAAATTTTAAAAAGATGGCACATTGATTCACAAAGTTAAGGTACATTTATTATTGCACGAAAGACGCTTTCTAAGAAGCGTATTCAGGAGAATGCTGCATTCAAAATTACAGAGACTTTGAGATGATATTGAGGAGAATTGAAGGCACATTGGACAACGGTGAGTAAGTGCTCTAATCAATTCCCCTATTATTGTTTCAAATAGTCTGTTAAATTGCCTATGAAATGGAAAACCCTAGTGGTGCTGCAAAGAGACAGAGAGGGGAAACAAACAAGGGTAAGGGAAAGAAACAAAAAATAGGTGAGACATGTCCTAAAACTAAAGCAAGCGTGTTAATGTTATGCATTTTGAACTTTGAACCCGTGAACCTTTTTGGAGATAAAGGCCGCTAAAGACATTTTCTATCTTCATCGGGACTTGCTAGATCAATTGCCATGTTCCACCCCAAAGCCTAAGAGATCTGTAGAGTGGAAATTAGAGGATAATTATGTTGATGTGGGAGACGTGTACACAACCATCAAGGGATATGAATTATTTTTTATTTCACTATCATAGATGAGAGAAACCAGAACCCATCTGCAATCCATGGCAGTTAGGTGTGGGAAAACTTGTAGTCCCAAATGTCTTTGTTAATATTGATCTCCTAGAATTGTTAGCACTGAATTTTAATCCAAACAAAAGAGCAATATGTGACCGAGATGGAAATCCTTGTTTCTTCATGTCACGAGAAGGAGTTTCTAAGTTTTTTGACTTGCCTGGAGTTTATGAGTGTCCCATCATTCTTGAAAATTTGCTAGAGGAATACAGAAGATTAGATACCACTTATGCTGGGTGGAGATTACCATTTGATTTGCTGAATCCTGAGGTCCAATTGGAAACAGAGGAAAGTCTGACATTTCATGTAAATCTATTCAAGGACTACTTCAAATACACATATTATTCAGTAGGACAAGTACTGGGGATAAATACTCCAGATTTCATGAGAATTGAATCCATGGTCATTGCAGTAGACATTCAATCGCAGAAAGCCAGCGAATTTGACTATCTCACATTCATGGAAAAATAACTCGTCCTTGGACTCACAACCATCCAGAGGGACTCTGCAAAAATTCACTTCTCACACTATTCCCTACTTATGCATATGGTGCTATTCTATGTGCATGAGATGGGTCTATGGCTCGAAGAGATGAAGATAAGAAGACATGATGGTAACAACCATTCTCTACCAGTCCAATTATGGACTTCAATATGGGATTGCAGATTTGTCAGATCTAATTACATTCATTTTGAAGAATATTTTGTTAAAACACTTTATAGGTTTTATAGTTATCCTTACCACTCTGCACTTTCAGAAGATGTAAAGAGATTCTCGAGGCCTGTAGACTTTAGGGGACCAAAAACTATCAAAGACAATTAGAGAGATTGGTATTGCTTCTCTGATGTAACCATGATAAGGGTTTATGGCTTCAAAGATGCCCCACTATTGTTGCCTAAAATAGTTCCCAATAGGATAGCTTAGCTGGAGATCATAAGGCAAATGGGGAAATCAAATTTTATGCATTTGGCTTTACATGATAAGCAATCATTTCTTCCTGAGACTCTATGCATGGGAGAATTTGTTGTAAATGGAAGAGAAGGGAAAGAAATCGCATGGAAAAAAATGTTCATATTATAACATGAAATTGGGAGCACCAAGAAAAGGATTTGAACCAGAGGGGTATATTCATTCAATGAGAAAAAGGCAGAAACTAGGTGCCTATGAACACATCCTGTATCTAAGAGATGACTTGATAAGAAATCTGGATGAAAAGGATGTTGAAGTGGCTATAGATGATCACAATAGAGATGTTGAACAAAAGGCTAAGGAGAAGAAGATTGTAAACATATGATCTTCAGAGGATAAGGAATCATTAGAGGAGGATGAGCTCTCATTGGAACAATTATCTAAAATACTGATTGAGGAACACATACTGCCTATAAGAGATCCTAATAAAGGAGCCTTGGTAGAAGATGATCCAAGGCAATTGGCATGTGACACTCTGATAGTTGATGATGATTTCATAGCATCTCTTGAGTTCATGTCATTTTTATATAGGATAAAAGGGAAAGCAATCAGAGAAAATATCGATGAGGTCAATATCTCCAATGAAAGGCAATTATCGGTCACCTTAGAAAATGAAGTAGCACAAGAAATGGATTTGATGACTCCTGAAAAGGGGAGGAAGCTTCTAAAGGATGTTGGTGTTTTGATTTATCCTGGGTGGGATATGAATTCAGCCTTGATCTTTGACAATTTTCTCCATGATGTTGGTGCCAAGCACAAATTATCTCTTGAGGGTGTGACCCAAGTGTATATGGGATCACTATACAACCCTGACAAGCATGCCATGCAAATAGGGTCACTCTATCCTCTGAGAAAAAATCCTATGGTTATTGATACTTAGAAGGCCTTCAGGCACATTATGACCTTACAGGTTGGAGAGGCAGACCCCATGATGACAATAGGTTTAGGGGTAAACATAACCAAACTGAACAAAGCACATATTCAATTCTTGGTGAAAGAAAACCAATCAAATAAGCTTGAAATTATAAAAATGAGAACAAAGATTGACCAACTTAGAGAAATGATGAAACATGGGGAGCCACAAATATTGTTAATATAGGGTGAATCTTCCCAAACCCAAACCAAGGCTGATCAATTGAAGGAAGAAAACAATGAATTGTAGGCCCAGTTGAAGACAACAAAAAGTGAAACCATGTCAGCCCTGATTCTGAAAATATTCACTAATATAATGACATGGATGGATAAATACTGGGATACATACAACAAGAACCACACTATCATAGAAGAACATGAGCGGTTGGATAAGCGACTACATGAGAAAATCTTGGAACTGCAAAATAGGGATGAGAGATAGCCTAGTGATTTACAAAACTATGAAGATTTGATAAAGGCTCACAAAGAATATCTAGAGGAGTTGAGAGCAGAAGGAGAAACCTTCCTCGATGGAAAAATGGACAGTATTCCTTTATTGTTCACCAATAATGGAGAACAAAAGGAAAAGGTGGGCTAGACCTATGACTGCCATCATATACTCCAGAGTGCACTGAAAGCAACAGAAGACCAGTATGTTGAAAAGGTGGCGGACTTCATAGAGGGCATGGTTTTGATGGAAGTAGAAGCCCGAGACACCATCCATGATTGTGATACTAGATACAATGAGAAGTATCTAGCACATCTAACTAGTGTGCATTTATGTTTAACTAAGTGATTAGTTGTTAGTTCTCTTTTGTTTTCAAAAGATGGATCAAAAGACATTACCTTTTGATATGTTATATAATATTCGATGTATCATTTGATAGGAGAGTTTTTTGGTAGGAGAAAATAGATTTAAAAAAGTGAAGAACAATTTTTCTTTCTATACTGAAGAACAATACATTATTTTCAGATTAATACAAAGCCAATTCCTTTATTTGTAAATGGTGTTATGGATTCTTTCATTGTGAAAATTAGCTCTTTGTTATAATCGTCTATAATTAATGATTGCTACTCTATATCTCTGTGCAAAAAGATTGCGTGTTATACTATTTTGGTGGCGGAAAAGTAGTTATTCATTTGCAAAGTTGCATGCACTTTCAAGGATGCAAGTAGTAGAAAAATCCGTTAGAGGATGTGAGTTATGATGCACTTGCAAATCCAAGATGCATAAAAAAAGTATATAGAACTAAAGAAAAATACAATAAGTTATTGAATGAATAAAATAAAACACGAAGAAAAAAATAACAAATGAATAGTTTAAACCATGAAGCATAAAAGAAAGATAGAAGCAGTAGTAATATTATATCACTTGGTACCAATTTGAATACTTGGTTCCTCCCGCTATTACTTAAAAGATAATACTATTATCTAGATGTCAAAGGAAATTTGGTCATGTGCATTGGCCGCTACAATTTGGAATGCAAAAGAGAGAATGTACCTGACAGTCAGCTGTAATTTTAAGAACAAAGAGATTCTATGACACCGAGAGGTTGCAATCGTAGCCTATGATGGCCATAATCCCCATTGCAGCAATAATGAGATGTGAGGTAACAGTTATAAAATTTAGATGAACTCAAAGAGACATTTACAAATACAACCTACCCTTTATAATACCTAATTGAAAAAATGGATGCAATGCAAGTCCTTGTATCGATGATGTCTGGCAGATAGTAAAAAACTAGAGCAATAAATTCCACATAAAAGTGGTTAGACTTAAAATGATAAGGAAAATTAAAAAATGCTAAAGAAAATGTCAACTAATAAAAAAACTTACAAGGATGAGGCATATTCATAACTTTTGCAGTCTCGCCATGGATATCAACACTAGAAGCAACTCATACTGTTAGTGTACATACAAGACAACATGGGAGTTCATTATATCCAGCAAATTGTGGTGTTGTTGTTCGTGTTGGCTCTGTTGGACCCTACAATTAAAATTCAATATACATTATTCAATAAGATTAACTGTGCAACATATTGAAATATTGAAAAGTGTGTTATCTTATTGAGCTTTGCTTGGTTTTGAGAATAGTTTAATATCCTCTATTTATCAGGGCCAACCACGTGAAGGTGGAAGCTCATTTTTCTCCTCCCTGTTAGGATTAATGATAGTCCCAAAGATACTGAGGGGGGGGGGTGAATCAGTATCTAACCGGTTGACAGAATATTTAACCTTATTAAGTATTTTACATTCCAAAATAGTGTACTAGTAAATAAGAGTTAATGTAATAAATAGGAACAATAAAGACAACATAGAAAGCACACCATAACACAAGATGTTTAACGAAGAAACTCGGTGTGGGAAAAACCTCGGTGGGATTTGTGACCCACAATATTCACTCACTAGCCAATGAATGTATATTACTTACAATGTGGTGCCTGCACATGCAGGAAGGCCAACTACCTAGAGCTCACTGCTCAATCTACAAAATGGAAGTCCACTGACTTACAAAATGGATTATGAGAATCCAATACAATGTACTGCTATAATTCAGCATCTGCTATGCCAGGTTCAGTACCGGTTTAAGCTCATACTATAACCATAAACCTTATACAAAATCTTCCTTAATATTCACTCATATCTTCTATCTATCCTCCTTACTTACAAAATGATTTACAAGATCTCATACATATATGATTCTATTACAGTATGCCATGTCGGCTTTACAAAAGATAATTACAATAAATACAATAAACAAAAGTTTGTTCCTGTCGGCTGGGATGCCGGTATACATTGTTGTCGGTGCCTACCGGTGGTTTACCAAATGAATGCCACAAGGTTGCCACAAGATTTCCATCAATGACAATACCATCAATTCTCATTAGAGTGTATAATGCCAACAATCTCCCCCTTTAGCATTGATGGCAACACTCATGAGAAAAATCCAAAAACTGTTCCAAAAAGTGAAGTCCAAAAAATTGCCAAAAATATGTGCTCCCCCTGAGCAGATGATCTCCTTTGGATAGCCATTTTTCTCTGTCCACTACTCCCCCTTTGACATCAATGACAAAGGTTGTCAAAAATTGTCAAATGAGTGCAAAATTTCACCTTGAAGTTTGTAACCGATTGGTTACAATCTGAAATATGTCATCCAAAACCAAGTTTAAACTCTGTATGAATCTGATACCAATTTTTAGGATTAATGATAGTCCCAAAGATACTGGGGGGGGTGAATCAATATCTAACCGGTTGACAAAATATTTAACCCTATTAAGTATTTTGCATTCCAAAACAATGTACCGGTAAATAAGAGTTAATGTAATGAACAGGAAAAATAAAGACATCATAGAAAACACACTATAACATAAGATGTTTAACGAGGAAACCCGGTGTGGGAAAAACCTCGGTGGGATTTGTGACCCAGAATATTCCCTCACTAGCCAATGAATGTATATTACTTACAATGTGGTGCCTGCACATGCAGGAAGGCCAACTGCCTAGAGCTCACTGCTCAATCTACAAAATGGAAGTCTCACTGACTTACAAAATGGATTATGAGAATCCAATACAATGTACTGCTATAATTCAGCATTTGCTATGCCAGGTTCACTACCGGTTTAAGCTCATACTATAACCATAAACCTTATACAAAATCTTCCTTAATATTCGCTCATCTCTTCTATCTATCCTCCTTACTTAGAAAATGATTTACAAGATCTCATACATATATGAGTCTATTACAGTATGCCATGTCAGCTTTACAAAAGATAATTACAATTAAATACAATAAACAAAAGTTTGTTCTTGTCGACTGGGATGCTGGTATACATTGTTGCCGCTAGCAGTGAAGTGCCTGCCAGTGGTTTACCAGATGAATGCCACAAGGTTTCCTGAAGGTTGCCATCAATGACAACACCATCAATTCTCATTAGAGTGTATAAAGCCAACACTCCCCCCCTAACATCACTCTAAATTCCCTGTTAACATCTAACATTCATTCATTCTTTCTACCAATAATAAAATATAACATTCATTCATTAATATCACATAACGTTCATTAACACATAACATTGATTAACATTAATTAGAACACAACATTCATCAATATTAATTAACACATATCATTCATAACCATTCATTAGCACATAATTACATTCATTAACACATAAAAATCAGTCATTATCAAATAAGGTAGATTACAATCATTTATTTTTTTGGAGCATCATGTTCTTCATCATTTCCACCCTCTTCAGTTTTTCTGCCCTCTGCTCATGATATCGATGTATGCCTAGTCCTGTACTGAGGACGAGGACACTGAAGCGAAGGGGGGTCCTCTGCAATAACAAAGAAATGGGTTAAATTCAAAACATTTTTTTATTATTGTTACAAGTATTTCATTAATTCTAAGAACATAACCATGGTGCTCTTTATCTGATGGGGCCACATCATTTTGTCTAGCCTCAACCTCAACATGCTGCACACCCTCTAGATCCTCCGGAGTTAAAATACTAAAGGTTACATTAGTGCTGAACAATTGTAATTGATTTTTTTTAAAGGAATAACAATGGTCCTCTTTACCTGATTGGGGAACATCACATTCCTGATGTTGTGTACCCAGATCATGCTCCACTTGGTCACCACTGACTACATGCTCTAAAATATTTTAAAAAAAGGTTACATTAATTACTACACTAATGACAATTTAATATGTTTAATTGTAATAATAATTACATAAATAAATTTGAATAACAAATGAATACCTCCACTACTGGGATGCGCATCCGGACTTTCATGTGCAGGTTGTGTTTCATGATCAACAGGATGCATTCCAATGTCATGCACATTGTTATCATTGCTTGCTTATTTAAAACAAATATAGTCACTTTATGTTGGAACTCAACATCAATTAGATTATTTGTAAAGTATTCAATTTGAAAGAATTTTCATTTAGCTTATTTACCTGTGTGACGGATGCACTAGAATCTTGTGTTTGCCCACTCAATTCTCGTAGCCATTTAGTGATGGCTGTATAGCCTTGCTGGTAGGCAATTTTCTTGTCATCTTATGTGGGTGCTCTATTGAATTCAGAGCCCTACATTTTTACTTGGTATTGTGAATTTTGCTTGCATTGTTTGATAAAAAAAAAATTGTTTGTAATTTATAAATATTTTGATGCAATATTTTATTTACTGATACTTATATTCATGTGGCAAGTTTCATATAACTACCAGAGCCGAGTTTGTGTTGCCCATGCTTTTCTTGTCTTGCCTTGGTTGCCTTTGACGTGTCACCCAGTCTATGAAAAGTTTGAAATATGTTAGATTATATAGATATAAAGAATAATTAATTAGTACATAATTAAATTTTTAATAGTATCCCATACCTTCGTTTGGCGTCTGTTGGTGTATTTCCTTTTTTCCTTTCAATTCTCTCCTTGGCATCCAAAATCAAGTCCTTCTACTCCCTCTCTGGAATCATGGGGGGACGCTCGTACTTTACGTTCTTCTCTAAATGGGTCCTGTATTGGTCCCTCACATACTTTAGATATGTGCCAGATTTTTCAAGCAGCTTGGTTTTGTCGAATGTGTCATTTCCAAACAACTCAACCATACAGTTTGTCAATTAATCTTTTAACCTTTTTTCTTGGTCATTCCACCTTTTAAAGACAAAACAAACCTATTATATTCAGAAATGAACTGAAGCTACCTTTATTATAGTTCAAGAAATGGATCAAATGAAAACTATTCTAGCAATGATATGAAATCAAAATAGTGGATTAGGGTTAGTTCACATATGATGTTCCAACTTTTACGTATGGTGGGCCCAAATATCTGCAATGCAATGTCATTAATATTTTTATAAAAAATATCATTTCTTGCAAAAAATTAATGGGATCATTAGTCCAAAATGAGTGATCAGTAAGTAAATTACAATTAGACTATATATAATAATAATTTTAAAGTACCTAGAACCTTTTGTATCTTTAAGGGAATCAATTCTTCATCGCTCACCACCAATGTGGCCTGCAACGTTCCTGTACTAGCAATATGAGAAGATCCAGGAAATGATGGTATGTTATCAGCAGTAGTCGCCTCTGGCCCTGCCTCTGGCGCATCCTCATGTGCATCTCCTGCTGCAGAAAATGAATCCACTATGAAATGCCCCCAAGAAAGAATGCTTGAAGGGAAATAAACACATAACAAAAGATAGAGAAAAAGAGAGATCTACCAACAATGGGTGGGCCAACATGATGTGCAGTAGAGGATGTATGCATGCTATGTGTTGCTGACATTATAGTCGGCAATAGAGGTGGGGCTAACCTCTGAGGAGGCGGCATTTTCACAGGAACATTGACAACACCTGAAGAATAATACATTAAATATATTAAAACTACAAGAATTGTAAACAAGGATGAACCTTTATTATGAACATTGACAATATCAATTATGATGTATTTTGGGTACTCAATGTGATAAGCCAATCGAGTGATAAGCCAAGAAAATTGTCATCACCTGAACTACCTGCAATACCCTTCTCATGGCTACCGGGTTGATGAGGATGCATAAAATCCTATAAAAACAAAACGTACATATTTTAGTTAATGACATAAAAGAGAATAAAATCTAAACCATTATTGAAATTTTTTTATAATTAAAGCTTTCATTACTGCTTACTTGCAATTTTTGTGTTGTCTGCATCAAATGTTGCACCCTCTCTTTTAATTCATCGGTGTGATGGCCCATGCATGCCAAAGCAAGAATCTCTCTATTAATTTTTGTAACAGACTTTTTCATCATTTTTATAGGGTTTTTGGTTGATGTGATGTCATCATCGCATAATATGTTTGGGTTCACATCCTTATAGAGGTGCTGATGTATTGTAGGTCCCTTTCCCTTTCCCCGAACATCCGTCTGTGACAAGAATATTATTAACACTATCAAAATCACTCCAAAACACTCAAGAAAAGAACATAATAATGTAATAGTTTGCTTCTATATAATTTGTGCAATTACAATACTTTGTACAAGTGTTGTGACCTACATCCCTGTCTGTGCTATGTGATGGATCTATGTTGCCCTGTGACAAAGAAAAAATATAAAAACGTTAGTGAAATGAAACCAATAGACTTAGAAAATAATAAAATAGTATATTGGAGTCATTAATTGGAGGTTGGTTAATTTAAATGGTATATGGTACGTACCACCCCCATGATAGTAACTTTCTTTGTATCTATATGATTCAAATTGTAATCGATTAGCAACTCTTCCCCTACACTTATTGATTTTATCGCACATACGAATACATGATTTCCCCTGTGCGCCTCAAATATACAATTGGGTTGCTTATTAGTTGACCCAGGTCGCGTACTATTTATTAAACCTGCAATATTCCCTATTTCTTTTAGCCTTCCATCAATATATACAACCACTCGTTTACTTTAATCATTATCTTTCTGTTGTATATAATTTGCTGACAGTGCATACCTACGCATACTTTTTTATATCAAACAATCTGCATCCAACTTTTGTAATTGTAATAAGGTTTGACATACTCCATCAATTCAACAACTTTTTTGTAACAAACCTTTATGTCGTCCATGGAAAATAGGCCCAAACCATGTAACGACGAAGGTGCTATGCGATATATCCTCTCGTTAACACAAAAATTGATGTTTATTGGAGGAAGTTTCTTAGGTACCCATTGTTTCTCTAGATGTTTGTACCTCAAGGGCACCTTGATGTCTCCTTTGGTCTCATCATCATAAGAACATGACCCCCCTTGAGCAAGGAAAAATTCCATGCGTTTATTTAATTTTCTTCTAATCTTTTGACCTCTAATTGATCTCCCTATTTTAGACCTACTACATGTCTCACTTTCGTTGACTATTCCTACATTTATCTCACTTGAGGAAGATGCATCTGACAAATACCTATTTGGTGGTACTTGCACTCCATTAAATGAGAGAGTTAGTTGGTAATGAGAGAGATATTTTGCAAATGAGGGTAATGTTGATGAAGAAGTCGACCCTGAAGTTGACTTTGAGATTAAAAATTGAATAAGTCCAACTGGGGCCTCAAGTGTTGATAACTGTATTAGATTTGCTGCTAATGTCGAGGTTTGAAGAACTGAGGAAGTTTATTTTCCTAGTAATTTTTTTAAAATAAACTATTTCTATAGGGTGTATTGACTTATACATGTTGATCCATGAGACTGTGCAGGATCCTCGTCAAAGGGGTTCAAGTTCCTACACATGTAACTCAATTATCTTATGTTAGCTAAAAATTACATGATACATATACTAAAAATTACATAGTACACAACATGAACAACATGAACTTTGTAGGCAAGAAGAGTATTAAAAAAAAAATGTTGTCATCAAAATCATTGTAATTTTTTTAACTCATTACCTTTACTTTATGTAGACTATGTGAGTTCCTCAACTAAAGGGTTGATGATGTCTTACATGTTTCCACCAAGGGTGATAGCATCACACAAAACCTATACAAGAAATGAACACCATCAATTGAGCATCATAAGCATTACATTTGTAAGTTGATAAACAATAAATACATATGTATCATAAGCATCATAAGCATCACATATGTATCATCATATATGTAATTGAGGATCATAAGAATCACATATGTATCATCATAAACATGTAATACATCACATATGTATCACAAATCACCATCCATCACATAGGTAATAAATAATCCACATTCTATAAATAAACACAAAGTTCAAAAAAT
Source organism: Cryptomeria japonica (assembly GCF_030272615.1). Taxonomy (NCBI): domain Eukaryota; kingdom Viridiplantae; phylum Streptophyta; class Pinopsida; order Cupressales; family Cupressaceae; genus Cryptomeria; species Cryptomeria japonica. The sequence goes on along the minus strand of NC_081406.1, from coordinate 172,705,175 downwards.
GTCACATGTATCATCATAAACAAGTAATCCATCACATATGTATTTTAAATCAACATCCATCACATAGCTAATAAACAATCCAAATTTCATAAATAAACACAAAGTTTACAAAATGTTACATAAATAGTCACTCTCCCTATCTAGGGGTGGCATAGTTATACTATTAGGACCTGCTGGAGGTGGAACATGAATTAAAAACATTAAAAGGTGCATCAATATTAAATAGATAATATACTAATCACACACCCCATACATTTCATTCATGTCACTGATCTTCTTCTTCATCCAACTCATCATCATCATCATCATCATCATCATCATAATCATCACCACCACCACCACCACCATTGTCTTCATCACCATCACCATCACCATCACCATCACCATCACCATCACCATCACCATCATGATCATCATCATCACCACCACCACCACCACCACCACCACCACCACCACCACCACCACCACCACCACCACCACCACCACCACTGTCTTCGTCATCGTCATCATCACCATCACCATCACCATCACCATCACCATCACCATCACCATCACCATCACCATCACCATCACCATCACCATCACCATCACCATCACCATCACCATCACCATCAACTTCTTCTTCTTCTTCATCATCGAGTAACTGTCGATCGTGATCATCATCTACATCATCTTCTACTTCTTTGGTATCTTCTTCCATTACACTATACTTTATTGACCTTCCTCTTGGATCATGTCTAACAACAAATGACCAACCCGGTTTATGTGGAACCTTTGAGTAAAATACCTACTCACATTGGCTTGGAAGAATATAGGGCTCATCCCCAACTGGTTTAAACGACCTTGTATTAACCATAGTAAAACCATTATCATGTTCAATAACAGTTATATCAAGATCATTTTTATTCAGTCGTAGCCTGTACCATTTGACGACGAACAAAAATAATTTGAAGGAATTAAAGTCACACTCAAGTATATAATCCAAAATACCATAGTATCGATTTTAAGACTCTTGAGGATGTATGTCATTTCTTGATGAGATATTTGTCACCTCAAAGACTGTAGTTATCCCAGAATCATAGGTTTTCTTCGTGTCATCCAAGTTTTTGATGCGAAATTTATAAGCATTGTAGCACATAGCATTGTGGTGTTTGACCTGCAATATGTCAAACATGTATAAATTATTGCATCGTGAGTTGATAAACGTATGGGTGATTAATAAATTTATATGTACCTGTTTATCTCTTATGACATTCTATTATGACATTCTATTATATTCCAACTTCCACAGGTGAGGTGTCATTCTTCATGGCTTTGATGTATTCTCTTCTTTCCCATTGAAAAGACATTTTTTAGTATTTCGATACTTATGATTTTTGTGGAGAAAGTGCCTATACTCATCAAACACCTGCTTTCCTAAACTTTTTACATGAGGAGATTTCATCTTTGGACCACAAACTGGACATGCAATTTTTCCCTTTGTTTGAAGACCTACAAGATAATGTATAATTGGATTAAATATGTTAATTTTTTAAATTATAATTATCATGTGAAACTTGAACACTATAATATACCACAAAAATGTGTTAGCCCTGGGGCATCGTGTATTGTCCATACAAGCATCGCATGGAATTGAAATTGTCTTTGTCCTATTGGTCTCGAGATGTCATACATAGTGACACCATTCCATAACTCCAGCAACTTGTTGATAAGAGGCTCAATATATACATTTATATCTTTAACTTGGTACTTACCTAATTGAATGAACAAAAACATTATATAATTATTATGACCATTTTACTGCAATATTTATAATTAAATGTAGATGAATATTAAAGGATAAAATGCCTGGAACAATCATTGCCAATATTATGTGCTCCCTCTTTATTGACATCCATGGAGGAATGTTATTGTTGATAACAAAAACATGCCACACTGAGTAAACAGATCTCATCTCTCTGAATGGATTGAAACGGTCCACTGCCAATGAAAGCTTGAGATTATAAGGTTCTTCTTTAAAGTCTGGCCAGTTTTCCTCTATGTCCATAAATGTTGAACCATCCGCATAGATTCGAATAATGCCAGCTCGACTTCTATTGCATGCATGGTAATCCATAAATTGTGCCTAGCTAGTGCACTTGAATAATCGTTGCATACGTGAAATAATGGGAATATAACAAAGAACCTTGCGAGCTACCTTTTTTGTTATTTGATCTATTCGATATCTACTGATATGACAATCAGGGCATTCAGTTTGAGATTCATGTTGTTTATGATATATAATATGATCATTGGGACAAGCATCTATTGCTTGATACTCCATTCTAATATCTTTCATAATGGCAAATAATTCTTGGTATGAGCGAGGTAGAATATTTGATGGTGGTAACAAAAACTCACCTAACAATCTACAACAAAAAAATATAATTTATTAATATAAAGAATATTAATGGTACATGATTCACTATTTATTAACTATAATGACATATATGACATACCTTAACATACATGAGATTGTTATGTTGGATAAACCATTCATAACCTTCAAGTTCACCAACAACAACACAACAGAGAGAAGAGTTATTTGGGAGCCTTCGTAAAGGGCCTAATATGCCTTCTCAAGTAGAGGTAAATCATGAACAACATCAAGGTAATCTTCATCATCATGATCAGCTGCGCCAGTACTAAATGTGTCATGGATCAATGTATTTGTACCATCATCTTCAATTGTGTTTTGTGGCTCATGATCGTCATCTTCCATGAGATCATTATCTTTAGCTTCGATATTCACACCTCCATGTTCCTCCACTTTGAAAACCATATTCTTCGGGTTGTGTTGATCCATATCATGTGCTCTGGGGTGCTCAACCTATATAAAAATGATCAACATAAATAAACAATGATCATGATCTCATCATCAAGTGATTTCTTATGTATATAAATTGTTAAAATGCTATAATGAAAAACTTACCAATGGATGATAATCATGTTCCCCTTCAATGTGACCATGCAACCTACAATGTTTCTTAGTTGTTTTGATTAGAAGTATTCTAGTCTTTAATCCCTTACAAATTTTGCAGGGAAAATAACATTTTCCATCACCTTTTCTTTTCAAGTTAGACCACAATCTAGCAATTGTCTCCTTATTTTGTTGTTCGCTGATATTGTGTGACAAGGTTTTTCTTCATAGGCAAAAAAATTAGGCTATAGAAATAGTTATATATAATTAATATCAAATTAAATTACTTGAACCTAGAAATAATGCAAATTGAACCAAAACCATTTAACTCTTCTTTTTCATCTCAAAACATATCTAATGACTTTGTGGTGATTTAGGGCAGGTGATATGCTAATGGCTTTGTGGTATGCCATCCTTGTATCATATCTTAAGTTGACTAATGTCTAATTGGGGTAATCCATGAGTGTCTAATGTGAATTCATTATCAATGTTGTGAAGTCATTGAGAGTATGGTGATAGTCATCCTTATAGGATCCTCTCAATACTGTCCAAATCAGTGACAAGTAAGATAAAATTCTATTAGGACAGTAAATAAAATGCGTATTCTTTTTCCACCCTTTGAAACTACAACAAGGTATTTGACTTGGTAGGGTCCCCACACATCACTTCAACACCAAACATTAGGAAATTCAACCTTTTGCCTTCTCAATGCATTTTTTTTGTCTTTCACTGGTTTTCTCAGTTTGATACATAGGGATATCAAACCTTTCATGGCATCATCACATGCGCAAAATTCCCCATATGTCCCTGTAAGTCTAAGCTATTTAATATATTTCACCTAACACTATTTGGTACAGATTCTTGTGTCCTATCCATATAGGATGTTTGCACACCGCACTATCATCCTTGACTCATGTGTATGATGCAGAGGTAGGGGCATGCATAATGGTTTCAACATACAAAGTCAATGATCATACACTCCATTCTTCTAGACACCCTTGGATACATTACTTGGCTTCTAGGCTTGGGAAAACTAATATGAATTGAGCCAACCTCATGAGGATAGGGTCAAGTATCATGTCAACTGATCATAATTTGTGAAGATAGGGTTGTAAACATTACCATATATATATATATATTAACAATATTGTGTCATCTAGTGTTCTTGTTTTTTATTAGATTAAGTGGGGAAGGGCCCCGACCCATTATACATCCAAGTAAAAGACCATTAGTCAAAATTAAAAACAAGAACTTGGAGATCAAACCTACCAATCAAACAAATGGAAATTTTATAAAATGTTTATAAAACAACCAAATTAGTGTTCTTGTTTTTGAATCCTTGTACAAAAACTTATTTTTATTGAATACTCTTATATTTTATTTTTAATTTATATTATTTATGTTGCATAGATTGATATGTTTCCATATAACCTATATCCTTGATAACATTAAGAGCTATACGATTTAAGATTATTCTTAGACTATGTGATAACACACAATGAAATTTTGTATATGTGTCACACTATATGTGGTACATATAAGAGACGATTTAGATAAGTTTCTTATGATATTAAAGGGAGTGGGGTGTAAGAAAAAAATAGATACTCTATTAATAAAATTTTGAATCCTAAACAATGTACTAGATTGGATCAATAATTTAGATAAATAATTTAAATGAAATACATGCTTTCTATACCTTTGTGTTATAAATTAAAAAAGAGCACATTTTGTGTTTTGAAGGCATATATAATACAAGCTTATTATAATGTTATTATATTATATTTTAGATTTTTAATACATTTGATCAATCCATAAAATTAGTTCATTATGATATTATTTCCCTTTAAAGTGGGGTTTGGTCACTTTTTTGCCCCCCTATAGTGCACATACCTCATGCTACTAATCGATAATAAATTATAAATTTATCTAATATAACATTGAATATTATCTAATTTTTTATTAGAGTAAAAAAGGTTTTATAGGGATCTAAAATCCAAACAAAAATAAATTAAAAATAACAATTTCATAAAAAAAAAACAAGTTCATAAAAATATACAATAGTTAAAATTAAACAATTACACAATTCATCTCTATTTTGTGTCTATTTTGATAAAGGTATTCGTAGCTTAATGGATAGCATATAAGTAACACGTTTTAATGTAAATGCCACTAAACAACATATATTTACTTTGATTTCATTTACAAATCCTTTATATTGGTGGTAATATTTAGTTAGTTCACTCCTTTACATGTGTCAAATTAGTGAGATGTAGAATTAATTCGAGTCAATTCCACAAAATATAAAAAATAACCCTTAAACTTTTAAAGTTTAAAATTAGATTTTGACACTCAATGATTCCCTCCAAGTAGGTAATATATGTTAAGTTAAATGTATAAAGTGTTAACTGATATGCTAGGGTGTTGTATTTAAAGATAAAAAATAATTTACTCTAATCCCTTTGAACATCTATTTAAGAGATTGCAACTGCATTGCATTATCACAAGATAGCATATCATAGATCATTAACATTTCATCGTTATTTTGCATTAGCAATTGAGGTACCTATTCTATTTGATTCCTTTTATGTAGGGGTTTGACTAAAAGAAAACATTATTTATGTATAAAACTGCTCAATGCTTTCTACAAACACTATGAAGATCTCAAACATAGTAGTAAACAACAATGCAAGTAAATTCCCATTGAGTTTTGTCTAGATCACTAAACACACAATTCAAATTTGTGGTTAGAGATTAAATGCAAAAGCATGAAATCAAAAGAAATATTTGTTGATTATAATCTCAATTTTCTTAACATCAACAAGTCAATTTAAAATATTTAGCATACAAATCTACATCAAATATTAATGCTTTTATTATTTTTAGATATTATTTTAAGAATTTCTAATTACTTTTGCAACTTATTGGTATCAAGAACATGAAATCAAAGCAAATGTATTTTTCAAATAAAAGAAAAAGAAAGAGTATTTGTTTGTCACCTTGGACATAAAGCTATTCTTGTGCTTTAACTTCATCTCTTTTTATTAAACATCTAAAAGATTTGAATCTTAGTCGAAAGTGAAATCGAGGAAGATACAATCATCTTGACCTATTTATCTTCAATCAATTAAAATATAACCCTTTAGTTTTATTTAATTTTTAAATATTTACAAGAATACATTTATCAATCCTAATTTTTATTCAAAAATTATTCATCTTTTTATTTTAAAATAATTAAATTATCCTAAAATATTTATATAAGATAACTTGAGAAATTTTTATGTTTGTATTTCTAATTGAATTTGTCAAAGCTTAATCAATCTTATTTTATTTTTAAGCATAATTGACCGTCAAACTCGATAGTGTTCTTTCAAATAATATAAATTCATATTAGTTGGTAAACTCACAAGCACTTTAATCTCTGTCATAGTCACATTAATGGTGACTTTAACGTAACTTACTTTGATCTAATACTTCTTTTTACTCTTGGTAAACTCACAAGCACTTTAATCTCTTATTGGTTGATGTTTTTTATTTGGATTACTTCTTTTTTTGGGTGTTCAATCAAGTATAAAAATCATTCTTATGGGTGTCATTATTAGTACTTTCTGTTAGGCTAGTACTATTGCAATCAGTTGCAATCAATTTCTTTAATAATCCACTATCTAAATGATTTTTTTTAGGAAAACTTTTAGATACATTAAAATAATATTTAGAATGTTTAAATTTTCTTTTAAAATTGTTTAGAATTTGTATCTTTTAAATCTTTATTTAAATAAATGAATATATACATAAGATAAAAAAATGGATTAATAATATTATTTTAGTTATCTTAATAAAATTTAATAATATAGTTCACTGATGGCGGAGCAGAGTAGGATCACGGGCTTTCGGAGGCATGAGGGTTTTACTTACAGTAAAGATGCAGAGAGGAGATGGCCTTTCAAGAGAAACCACGACCATAGATGGAAGGCGTCTGGCCGACAATTCTAGCGACAAGGCTCTTGGGCATGGAAGGCTCTAGGGAATGCCAAGCCCTAGAACCGAAGGCAAGAAGAGGGTCCCAAATCACCGTGGAAACAAAAGGAAAGTTCCTTTCGCGGATATCATGATCTTAGAACTGGTCCAAAAGTGGACTTCAGGATGGTGCAGGAGAAGTTTTGGCAACCAAAGATATCCACAGAAGCGACGAAGACCCTAAAGGTAAACCCTAATGCCGAATTTAATAGAGTTATGATAGTTGAACTTTCAAATGAGGCCTGGAAAGACTCTCTCAACTTTCTTAAAAATAAAGGCCTTTTTGTTAAATGGGCTAGGAAATGGCTGACTTTCTCCAAATTTAGGAACTGGTGTGACAAGAACTGGGGGGAAGGCATGGACCTAAGAACATTGGGCAATGGTTATTATTTAGTAGTCTGCCCATCAGTTCAGGACAGAGATTGGAATTTAGATAATGGCCCCTTTTTTATTGAAGGAAAAGGTTTAATCATGTCTGCCTGGTCCCCAAATTTTAATCCATATGAAGCCACAATAGAAAAAACCCTCATTTGGATTAAGCTTCCAGGGCTACCCCAAGAGTATAAGGATGCAGACACCTTGAAACAAATAGGTAACCATTTGGGGGAATTTGTAAAGGCGGAAGAGCTTGTTGACCCATCAGATTTCAACATGATTTATAGAATATGTGTAAATTGGCAAACAGTTCATAACGTACCAGACACATTAGAGATTAAAACAGGGATGGGGATATGGAAACAAAAGATTAAGTTAGAGGAAGAAATGGAATCTTGTGCGAAATGCTCCAACAAAATTCATCCCCCCGAGTTTCTGCAATCCAGAAACAAAAGGAAAAGAAAACATGCAACAACATTTGGAAAAGGAGATTATTAGAATGATAGAAGGATATTATGATGAAAGTCAGTGGATAGAAAAAGATTGGGAGATAAAATCACTTGGAAAATATTATGGATATGGTGTAGAAGGGACACAGATGGTCAGAATAGAATATCAAAAATCAATCATCGATGAGACTTTTATGGCAGAGGCTCAATCTGTTGCTCATTTTAACAGGAATAAGGACTCAGAGAAAGACAAAGAAGAATGTTTCCTCTTTAACATTGGGAGGGGAAGAAGTTTGGTAGGAAATGACACTCAGGAAGGTGATTGGAGGGAGATGACTTCAGGAGAGGAGTGCAACAAACACCACCCTCAGGAAAACAAGGCCCCTCTACAAGAGGAGAACACATCAGCCTCCCTAATGTGTATGGTAAATGATAAGAGTACACAACAGGGTTTTAACAACAACTAATTTCTCACCTAAAGAAATGAACTTAATGGAGGACAACATAGTCCGATCCAATCAGGAAATTGAAACAAATTTGGAGCAAATGCAATCTATGTGCAACTCAGAAAAGATGAGAAGAAGTTTAGACCCTCCAAGGGAAGAACCAATATTTAAGGATATCCAAATATCCCCAATCAGAAATCTAAACAACTCTTTTGAAGGGGTAGATGATAGTGGTGGAAATTTTACTAGATCAGATTATGACTATGAATCTTCAAGATTTCAGGATGAAGAGGATGAACCGGGCCTGACAGCAGAAGAAGGAGTGCTAGAGAAGTGATCTTTGGAAACTACTCTATCCCTCCAAACCAAAGCTAAAGTTGGGGAGAAAAAGAAAAGAGGTCCAAAGTCACAAAAATTCAAACTGGAATTGGTGGGCAATGTAGCAGGCCAAAGCAAATTGAGATCGGGAAGAGGCTATGCCTTTTCCCGAGGGCAATGAAGACCCTCTCATGGAATGTCAAGGGCTGCAATGCCCTTGACAAGATTCGCTTGATCAAGCGATGTATTGATCAAGTGAGACCAGACATCTTTCTCTTACAAGAAACAAAGATCAAAGAGGAGGATTTTAGTTTATTTTCTAGGAAATTTCAATCATGGAATTGTAGTCTGGTTGGAGCACAAGGTGATTTTGGAGGTCTAGCCATGCTTTGGAAGGGTTTAGTTGTTGATGTGACTGTTGTTAGGGACACTCGCTGGTGGCAATGGCTGAAAATTAAATCAATGCAATTACAGACAATTTTCTTCCTCTTCAACATATATGGGCCGATCAACACAAATTTGAAAAAGCAAGTGTGGAGTGAGTTATCTGAAATATTGACTAATGACAAGGAAAATGTTTTCATACTGGGAGGAGATTTCAACACACTAATCAGGCCTTTTGACAAGAAGGGGGGCATGTGTTGGAACAGGCAGAGTCAAAGAGATTTCAGCTCCTTTGTTACAAGTTCAGGTTTAATTGAAATCCCTTTTAAAATGGGAGAATTCACATGGACCAACAAGAGGAGTGGATTCCTAAATATCACTGAAAAATTAGATAGGTTTTTTATATCAGGAGATTGGTCGGAGAGTCACTGGACCAACGATGCAGAGATTTTACCTTTTACGGTATTAGACCAATATCCAATTTGTCTAAGGTTGCAGGATGACAGTGCTCTAGAGAGATGCCCTTTTAAATTTGAGGCAATGTGGCTTCAATATGGCAACATCAAAAATATCATAGACCAATGGTGGCAACACAAGCCTGAAAACCCAAGTAATAAAGCTTTCACTTTTTTCAAAAAACTTCAATTTTTAAAGGATCAACTTAAGCAATGGAACAGAGAAACATTTAGAAATATCTTCAAAGACAAGATTATTTTAGAGAAAGATCTAAAATTCTTACATGAGCAAATAATAAACAATGGTTTGAATGAAGACCTGTATAAATGGGAAAAAACACTCAATATCCAATATGCGAAGGTATTAGCTAGGGAGGAGATTTATTGGAGACAAAAATCCAAAGAAACTTGGTTGAAGGAGGGTGACAAAAACACAAAATTCTTCCACACCTCAGTTAAAGTAAAAAGGGCTCACAACAAGATCTTCTCAATTAAAAACCGAGATGGAAACACAATCATAGATCAAAAACAAATTAATCAGGCAGCAATAGAGCATTTCTCTGAGATTTTCAACAAGTTGGACAATCAGGAAGAAACCAAGCCTCACATTCTAGAGGTCATTCCCCCATGCATAATGGAAGATCACAACAAAAGGTTAATGGAGCAGGTTTCAATGGAAGAGGTTAAAAAGGTTGTCTTCAGCTTAGGTGCAGAAAAATCACCTAGGCCGGATGGTTTTCCAGCTCTGTTCTTTCAAAAGTTTTGGGACATATTGGTGGAAGACATTCATGGAGTCGTAGAGGAATCTAGGAGGGGAGGATTCATTTTAAAAGATTTCAACAACACCTTCATAGCTTTGATTCCAAAAAGGGCGGAAATTAACTCTTTTGATGACTTTCACCCAATATCACTCTGTAATTCCATTTATAAAATCATTATAAAAGTCATCTCGAATAGGTTAAAACCAATTTTAGACCTAGTGATCTCAAACGAACAGAGTGGTTTCGCTCCAGGAAGGTCTATTTTTGAAGGTATTATACTGGCCCATGAAGCTATTCACTCCATTAGGACAACAAGGTCAGAGAAGATGATGGTTAAGGTTGACATTAAGAAAGCCTATGATGAGGTCAATTGGGACTTTCTTATAAAAGTCCTTCAGAGGTTCGGTTTCAGTGAAGTTTGGATCTCCTCGGTCAAAAGTTGCATTAGCTCCCTGAGATTCTTAGTCCTCGTAAATGGTAGGCCCCCAGGTTTTTTCGAATGTAGAAAAGGTTTAAGGCAAGGAGATCCTCTCTCACCGTTTTTATTCATAATAATGGTAGAAGTGCTCGGGCGTCTTATCTCTAAAAAATGGGAATTAGGTGTTTGGAAGGGGGTCCAAATAGCAGCAAGAGTAAACCCTTTAACACATTTACAATTTGCAGATGCCACCTTCCTAGCAAGAGATGCATTGGCTAGGGAAAGAAGGGTAATGAAAGACACCCTAGATATCTACGAAACAACTTCAGGTCAAAAAGTTAATTGGCATAAGTCTGAGATTTTTTTCTTCAACTATAACCCTGGCAAGCAAAGGGAAATATGCAGACTTATGGGAATGAAAGTAGGATCCTTACTGGGCAAATACTTAGGAATACCCTTCTTTGGTGGATCAAACAGGACAAAGTTGTGGAAAAAACTAATAGATAGCTGCATTAACAAAATGGAGGGGTGGAAAAGTAGATGGCTATCTTTAGCGGGCATAATTTTAATGTTGAAAATAGTTGTGTCAGCCATCCCAATTTACTCCATGACGTGCCTTAAAATCCCAAAGAAGGTCATCAACTCAATTCAGCAAAAGATGAGGAAATTTTTTTGGAATGGGGCAAATGATCAAGAAAAAATCCCACTTTTGGCATGGGAAAAAATTTGTCAAGCCAAGGAAAGAGGAGGGGCTGGTCTGAGGGACTGGCAAAAAATGAACAACGCCCTAGGAGCAAAACTGGTCTGGAATATATACTCAAACTCAAATCAGATGTGGGTAAAAGTGTTGAGAGAAAAATATCTAGATTCAACAGAGGATCACATAATCTTCACGATCCGAAACCCTCTCAAAGGGTCAGCAATTTGGAACTTCATCTTGGAGAGTCGCAAGGTAGTAACAAACCATCTAACATGACAGATTGGGAATGGGGCAAAGGCCAAATTCTGGGAGGATTCTTGGGTAGGTCTAGCTGCTCTGAGAGAGCTGGAAGACTTCACAGAGGCAAAGGAAGTGCTAGTACAGTTATGGGGTGATAAAGTCAAGGACTACATGCATAGTTCTAGGGGTGACTTAGGAAAAGAATGGCATTGGAAATATTTATCTACAACAGGCATGTCTTCTCAGGAGAAACAAAGACTTAGAAATGTGTTGAATCAGAGGAAGGTTTTCCTCATAGGTAAGGAAGATAAGGTGATTTGGTGTGGGGCTAAGGATGGTAAGTATTCAGTCAAACTGGGATATCAACCTATTGAAGGTAGGGAGGAGGCTCCCTCAAAATCATGGGTCCTTTTCTAGAGTAAAGAATGCCTCCCAAAAGCAGGTGCATTTGCCTGGTTAGCGACGAAAGGCATAATCTTAACAGGTGAAAGAAGGAAGAGGCTCGGCTTGGAGGGACCTTCAAAGTGTGTTATGTGCAATCAGGAAGAAGAATCAGTGGACCACTTTCTCTTAACTTGTGAAGTAGAACAAAAATGCTGGTCCGAACTTTAGAGGAATCTAAACTGGCAGGGACCGCTTCAATGCTCAGTAAAAGAGGTTTTTGAGAGCTGGCCAAGACAACCAAGGAAGTCAACCCTCTCATGTGTTTGGAAAATAAGCCCATCTATAGTTGTTTGGGAGATATGGAAGGAAAGAAATCAAAGAATATTTCAAGACAAGATAGAGGATGAGAGAAGATTGTTATCAAGAATCAACAGAGCTATTGAGGAGGTGGTAGGATCGACAGCTTCACAATCCTCCTCATTATCCAACCCCTTCTCCTTAATGGATAGAAATATTCAAAAAGCATGGCTAGGAATCAAAATTAGACATGGATCAACAACAATGAGTAAGGGTAAAAAGGGAAACTTAGAGAAGGTCCAATGGAAACCACCAGAGAAGGGATGGGCTAAAGTAAATTTTGATGGAGCAGCGCAACAATCTAGTCAGCTAGCAGGGGTTAGATTTACATTATGGGATGACAATGGAGATCTTTTAAAATATGGAGCTAAAAGGCTTTGGAAGAGCACCAACAATGAGGCAGAAGCCCAAGCAACGCTATTGGGTATAGAATTAGCAAAAAAAGAAAGGGTTAGGAACATTCATTTAGAAGGGGATTCCTTAATCATAATTCAAGCAATTATGAATGGGGAAATAAGTGCTTGGAATTTTCAAGGCCTCTTAGCAGTAATATTAGAAGAACTTAATTATTTTGAAAAATTCAAAATCAATCATATTAGAAGGGTGGGCAATCAAACTGCGGATAGTTTATCCAAATGGGCCTTGTCTTTTGATGCTGAAGATGTATTGAAAATGGACGGCTTTCAGGGATTATCACTTTTGGGTGAGGTGACAAGTTAATGATTGGTGAGAGGGATTGGAAGGAGTGATGTCAGCAGGATGACGTCAATTCCATATGAGACTCTGTGTGTGGAAAGGAAGAAGTGAAAGTTCGCACGGGGGAAGCTCTGCAATTTCAATAAAAACACAAAAAGGAAAGCTCAAAGCGGCCGCTAATCGGGAAAGTAGCAATAATGATGCATGACCCATCAACACACATGAAATAACATCAGTAGTTGGATTGAGTAAGTGGAGTTTAAATGTTTTTGATAGGGATTTTGAAGAGGCAAACGTGCGAATGCATTATCAGATGGTTAACGTGCCATGCACATAAATAGGGTAAATGCGGGTTATAAACCAAGAGGTGTAGTGTTTGCAGCGATTGTGGAGAAGTAAACAGGTTCAGAGAAATAGAGTAGAGACATATGAGAAGGAAAAAGGGTAAGGAGGAGCCACCAACATGGAAGCGACTTTTACAGTCACCACCAAAAAATAGCAAAACGGATTTAAAGGGGCGGTGAGCAGGGATAGAATGGCAGGGCTTCTCTGTTTTAAGGAGGAGTAAATGATAAACACTATGCTGAAGGTGGTTGGCCCATTTTTTATGGAGAATGTGGCTCGCTGGAAGGTAAACTTGGATATCATTTCAATGGTGATAGCCCGGGGCTTAGAACTTGGTGAAGATATTGACACGGTGAAATGGGCTGCAACATCAATTTTTGATGATGTTATGCTAGAAAGGCTCGATTCCATTCTGGAATGGGCAGTGCCAGGGGTAGGGTTTGACTACTTAGAAGGATTTGCAGAGGCCAAGGATGCAGAAGAGTTTGGACTGGTCCCCTTTGTTCGCTAGATACAGAAAGCAGACAAGGAAGCTTATGTGCTGGAAAGGGCGAGAGCATGGGAGAACCTGAAGAGGTTGATTCAGTAGCATGAGATGGAAGAAAATGACCTAGTCAAAGCATGGCCAAAGGCTTCCCCTAAAGGCAGGCGCAGAGGAATGAGGAAGCGAAGGATATTCCAAGGCAATTGGCTGTAGCAGAAGAAACCCTGCGGATTTCCGACTGGAGGTTGATGAAGGCGAGGGGATTGGTGGGTGTTTTTTGTTAAGTAATGGAAGCTATTTTTTAGAAATCAAATAGGGATTAGAAGAGTAACATTATCAATGTAAACCCGTTATGGGTCTGATTAGTAGAATTAGATATCAGGAATAGGATTATATATCATCCTATGGGTTTTGGGGGAGCTGGTAAGGTGTGTGGTTTTTTGTTATTATGGTGGTGCTATGGTTGTAAATGCCTGAAGTGTGAGGATCTTGTAGGTTTGTAAGTTTAAATATCGGGCTAACTGGAAATATGAAGCCTGAAATTTTGATGATGTAAGAAATATTTTATATAATGAAATAAAAAATATTATTACCGACCAAAAAAATAAATTAAAATTTAATAACATACAAATTAGATAGTTAAATAATATTATCAATAATATAGTATATCTTACATATGTTACAAGATAAACTACCATGACAAATAATCTTTTTCTTTATTATTGAAACTAGATGAAAATATTTTGATACTAATTAATTGATTAATAAATTGTGAAAATTTTGTTAGTTACCATTACAAGATAACTACCATGACAACTCACAATGAGTGAAAGACTAATATTAATTGAATAATTAAAAACATATTCTCTAGCATTATTGATATTCTATTATTGAATAATAAAAAAAGTATTCTCTAATATTCAACTATTTGATTATTATTGTATTATATTCAAAATAATAATAATAATTAAAATACAATAATAATAGTGTGGAGATGGTTTGATTATAATTATTTGGATGAATAATGAAAATTTTGGTCCTATAAATCTTTTTTTTTTCATTTGATATATGTTACAAGGTAACTACCATGACAAATAAATTTTGCCTTTATTATTGAAACTAGGTGAAAATATTTGACAAGTGACAACTAAGTGAAGGACTAATATTAATTGAATAATATAAAATCTATCATGTAGCATTATTGATATTCCATTATTGAATAATAAAAAATATATTCTCTAATATTCAACTAAGATTATACATATTTACAAATATTATTGTTAAGATTGAATGAACTAACTTAAAAAATATAAGGACTACCAAATACATTCATTATAATTATAGCTCAATTATTATTATAGTTAGGGTTAGCATTATAGTTCAATTAGGGTTAGATTTATGTTCAATTAGCTTAGTGTTAGAGTTTAATTAGGAATAGGGTTCAATTAGGGTTAAGAATATGATTCAATTAGTGTTTAATTAAAGTTATGATTTTTTTTTGAGTTAGGATTAAATTATGATTATAGTTCAAACATAGTTAGGGTAAGGGTTTAATTAGGGTAAGGGTTATTTATACAGTTAAATTGGAGTTAGGGTTAAGGATCAATTAGGCTTCTAGGCAAAACTTTTGATTTGGGGTTATGGTTAAATTATGGTTAGGATTCAAAGGGCTTAGGAATACAATTCAATAAATGAATATTTTTAGGGAAATTTTTAGGTGCATTAAAATAACATTTAGAATGTTTAAATTTTCTTTTCAACATTTATATAAGTTGACACTAAAATTTAAATATATCAATAAAAGAGTATATTACATATAAAAATCTATATAATAAAATTATACTATAATTATAATAAATTTATTATGTTTACAAGTATGACTAGGGTTGAATTTATTGAGAATTAGGGTTTTCTAATTTGGTTAAGTGTTAAGGTGTTATTTGGCTTATGGTTTAGATTTGGTTTGGTTTATGGTTAGGGTTCACTTTAGTTTAGTGATAGGGTTTGTTTTGATTTAGTGGACTAGGGTCCAGTTTGGTATAGTGTTAGAGTTCAATTTTGTTTAAGATTCATTTTGATTTAGTTTTAGGATTAGGGTCCAATTCAGTTCAAGGTTAGGGTTCAATTTGATAAGAATACAATGTAAAATATTTAAGCTTAATATAAGGTAAAAACCTAAGTTTAATACTGCAATATATTTTGGCATTGTATTTCTAATTATTTTAATATTTTATAGCTAATTATATTAGTATTAATAACATCATTACTTATTTAATCTAAACTGTAATACCTATATTTTTTTACTACTAAAATTCAAATTCTATTCTTTTTCACTTATGATTTCAATGCTTGTTGTAACAATAATGCTATTATAATATATTATATTCATAATGATGCAAAACAATTGTTTTATTACCCTTCTACATATATTAACATTAGCAATCTCTATATATATTTTTAATCTAGCCATTGAAAACCACCAAATGATAAATTTTTAGCCATTGTAGTAAGCCTCTTCGCTTAATAATTAATGCATCCATATAAAAATATTTTAAATACATTATGAAAATATTTTCATACAATTTTATGAAAATTGAATTCACAGAAGAATACAATGTAAAACATCTAAGCTTAATATAAGGTAAAACACCTAAGTTTAATAGTGCAATATATTTTGGCATTATATTTCTAATTATTTTAATATATTATAACTAATTATATTATTAATAATGACAATATTACTTATAATAAAATTATTACTTATTTCACATTCTGGATATCCAAAACACTTTGGATTCTTATGAACTTCCCAATATTGTTTCTGATTTATGGAGCAACTTCTTTGGCTCCTCCAAAGTTATTTTGCATGGTTGTAGATGGGTGCTGGGGACTGGTGCCAAAATCAGGTTTTGGGATGACTGGTGGAATGGCGATGGCCCCCTATCGGATTCTGTTTGGGCTTCTCCTTTCAAAGATTTATGTCTTAGAAAAATTGGCTCCTGGGTGGCTGATTATATCAGAGATGGAGCCTGGTTAGATCTTAATTATGTGGATAATGCTTTGATACCTATGAAACCTTGGTTGAATTGTATACACATCCCTCGATCTCATGTGGAGGATGAAGTGTTCTGGAATTTATCCTCTTTTGGAAAATTCAAGGTTGCCGATGCTTATAAGTTCATGTCCAGAAACTTTCCCCCTGCCTTCTGGGTGGGTAACTGGAATAAGCTCTTAATTCCAAAAATTACCATTTTTTTCTGGTTGTTTATGCAGGGTAAGATCTCTACCATTGACAATCTTTGCAAAAGAAGTCTTCCTCTTACTAATAGATTCTTCCTTTGCAAAGAAGTGGAGGAAAATGCTGATCATCTACTGCTTCACTGCTCTTTTGTCAGGGATATCTGGAATTTCTTCCTTGATATCTAGAACACTAATTAGGTCTTCCCTGATTTTGTTCAAAGGTTATGGTTTGAGTGGAAGTGCCCCTTTGACAATCAGGATTTGGGAGTTCTCTAGAATTTGTCTCTTCCTTATATTGCTTGGGGTATTTGGAAAGAAAGAAATAATAGAGTCTTTAGAGATTTGGAATCTTCTGTGCTTGTTGTGGCTATTAGAATTCGTAATTCTACCAAGGATAATTTTATGCACTCCTACCCCAGTAGAAAGAATGACCATCCCCTCCCTAATCTCCAAGAGGAATGGGATACTATTGTATACACCTAAAAATGGTCTGAAGATAATTAATTAAATAAGCAATTATTTAATTAATCCTCCTTCCCAATTTAATTGAATTCATCAACAATTTGATTAAATCTCCCATTCATCTACTTATTAATAAATCTAAGGATTTATTTAATAGGTTCATTTCAATATTGATTAATTAATTCAAATTAACTAATTCTTCCCCAGTAAATCATTTCTTCTAATCCACTAATTAATTAAAAAAATCAAATTCATGAGTTGTTGAAATTAATTAGCCTTTTCCTATTATTTGAATTTTTAAATTCAAATTCTTCTAACTTTTAACCACCTAACCTAAACCATTCTACCTACCCCCATGTTCCCTTTCATTCAACCTCTTCTAGAGGCTTTGTGACACTTGTCACTAAGTGTTCCCTTTCATCCAACCTCTTCTAGAAGCCTCTTGACACTTGTCACCATAGAGATGACATATGTTCCCTTTAATCCAACCCCTTTGCCAACCTCCTCCAATTTAACCATTGATATCTTCAAATCAATCTTGACCGTTGATTTCTGCCACATCACCCCTATCCTTGGAAAATCCTATAAATAGACCTCATTTTGGAGCACAAAGGGTCCCAATTTCATATCATTTTTGCATCCCGATTGATTCATCTCATTTGCATTCAAGCATTGTTACTATATGCATCTAGCTTCTAGTTTATCATTTCAAGCATTGTTATCATGTTCAATTTTAGCTTAATTGCATCTTCATTCTAGCTTATTTTCTAGAATAATCATGAAACCATGTAGCTTAATCATGCTATCATTGCTAGATCATGCAACTTCATCATTTAAATCCTCCATCTAAGTGTATTCAAGTCACTAAAATTTGCATAATAAGATCTAAGAGCAAAATTCATACTCGCATTTACTAGGAGGCGATAGATCACTTAGTTATGGTTTTATCTTTCTTTGATTTAAATTCATTAACCATGCTTGTAATGATCTATTGAGTGTTTTGTGTTTGTAGGTATAGGTACACTTCACATACATGATATTTTGGCACCCACCGTGGGGCTGAAATAATCATTTTTGGCCTCTCAAGATTCAACAAACATCCATATCTGCTGGGACAATATCAGAATGTCGTACGAGTTGATTTTCCAACTCATACGAACTACCTTTTAGTCTGGTATGAAACCTCATCTTATGTCGTATGAACTCATTATCCCTATCATACGAGGTCTAAATTCATGTCATATGAATTTCTGGCTGCTCAATCCTAAGTCGTACGAGTACATTTTGGTTCCTGTGTGAAATCTAAAGTTGTGTCATGCTAACTGGAAAATTGTGTTGTATGAGTCTCTATCTCTGTGATTTTTAACAGACTGCATGTTAGGGTTTTTTGATTTTAATCCGAACTTCACTAATGCTAACCCTGATTTGTTTGTGAGTTTTTTAGCAGCCTAACTCTTTTCTGCAGGACGATTGATGAAGATACGCTTGTCAAAGACATAATTCAAAAAACCAATCAAGATTAGTAATGAATTTATTTTGTAGGTTGCCTATGAATTCAACTAAACTTGGTGTATTCATTTAAAGTTTTCTAGGCACACTTCAATTTTGCTAAGGGAAATGAACTATCATGTATTTCATGTCTTTGATGATAGGCGAGTATGCTTTCACCTTTATTAGGTGATCAGAAAGCTAGACTCATCATTTTCTTTCATTAGTGCATTTCTTTAGTAGGTCTGCCCTCTCAAGGAGTAATAACTCCTAGCCATTAAGGCCGGTAAGAGGGGAACGACCTAAGTGGGAATGGCTAACGCTAAGTAATCCAACCCACTATAAAATAAATGTGTTTTTGATGAAAATAAAAGCAACGACAGTGATCGGGAATAGCTCTCCTCCGTACCTTCAGGTATATCAAACCTTGGTTTTCAAGGGTGGGAGACCTCTTAATTGAGTTTATACCCTGACACACCGAACAAATCCCTGACTAGTGCCGGTTAAAATAGAAGCTACCCACCTCTGAAAGGGTGATAATCTTTGTGCAAGAGAGATAGTAACTCTCCCAAGAAACTTGCCATATCGTGCCCCCATTAGCGTTTTGAGTTGAATAATACGACATTGAGAATACATTGCGTGAGAATCAGCGGTCGTATTCTGATTAGCTATTGGGTGTGTACCTAAGCTTGCAACCAAAGGTTTTCATTCTTAGCCAACTTCCTTAGGGTTTAGCATGCTTGGAGTCACTTATCACATTGTGTGTTTGTTGTGTATTCATCCCCAAATTAAAAAAATCAGACATCTAAATCTAGAAAACATAAGCAAAACACCAAAATTCACAAATCAAATTTGACAAAAACAAACATATTTTTCAGTATCCTGTTCTCTGTCGTACGAGTTATGTGATCTGTCGTACGAGATATCTGTTTTGTTGTATGGTTTATAAAGTTTTGTCGTACGAGTTTCTTCTTTTTCAAAGGAAATTTTTGGTTTCTCGTCTAGTATTGTATCTTTTATAGTATGGTTCATGAACTATTGTCATATGAGTCTCTGTGTTTACAAGTCCAAAACTGTTGCTTTGCATGACTTTTTCAGATTTGTCATTTTGCTTGACCATTTTGCAGTAATCATAAACACCTGTTATCTGTTATTCTGTTCTTAAATTGTCTGCTTGGTTTGCTTGGTCAAGTTATCATTCGCCAAAATTAGACTCTAGAAGATAAACACCTTAAGATTTTCAAAGTGTTCACCCTTAACAAGTTCAAGATCTAAACATCTCAAAGTGCATTATCACCCTCTTTGGTAAACCGATCACTCAAACATAGTTTCTCATCAGGATCAATCATCCTTTATCATGAAACTGAAATGTTTGGTCAAAATAATCTTGTCCCACATCATAGGATATATCGTTCCTACTGGACTTGGTTCTTATCAAATCATCATCATTGCACTCCAAAACCGAAGATCGAAAAACTTGAAAACTTTTAAACACTTGAGTTATCTTTGCATGTCCTATCATTCTAGCATATTTACCTTGACAATTGATCACTTATCAAAACAACATTTAGACAATCAAACCCATGAAACGGAAACATAAACATTTGAAATAACTAAAAATCATATCAACATGGAATACCAAAGCAAAATACAAGTAACAAGCCAAAATATCAGAGCAATCAGACAAGTTCAAAATCAAGACCCAGCTATGTTAAAACCTCACAAGGATTTAAATACATCTCAAAAGAAAGGTGACTCTTTTATGCACCTCTTAAAGATATCCCTACAGGATTTGGCTAAAGAAGATCAAAATCGTACACCTATGTCTAGCAATGGCTCATCCCCCCATAAGAAAATTGACACTCCAAAGGCATCTATTCCTACACCTCCTCAAAGCTTGCAAGAACCTTCCATAGCATCCTCACCAAACAATATACCCATCAAGCCTATTTCAAAGGATCATATTCAAAGCTCATCTCCTTCATATCCAAGCATTGATTCATTGCAAAAGCCCCATAACGCTCCCTTGCAAATTGAAGTCCTCATTCATAGAATGCTTGTTAAAGGATTCCTAATAGATGGGGGAGCTATCTTGAACATTTGCTCTATGAATCTTGTCTGTGCTCTACGCTATTCAGAAGATGTAGTTGATCCCTGGAAAAAGAAAACAAATCAAAGCACATAATGAAGAAGATCATTCATCTAAAGGAATGGTGACATTGCCCCTTAGAGTGGGACCTTTGCAGAAGGACACAACATGCCAAGTTCTAGACTTCGACCTACCATACAATATACTCTTGGGGAGACCATGGATTCAGGACATACAAGCTACTGCATCAACATGTCACCAGTGCCTGAAATTTCCATACAATGGACAAGAAATCACAATATTAGCAGACTCAAATCCATTGCAGTATTGTAGTAATTTGAAATCAGCTCAAGAGGTCATTGTTTCACATAGTAGAGAGGCAACATATTCAAGCACACAATCCAAAGAACAATCATTTGCATCAATTCTGTCAAACATAGAAAAAAAATGCAGCTAAGAGACCAAGGGACCGAAGAATATTTGCTATCATGGAAAAACAAACAAGAGCAACTTGAAATTGAAAGGGAAGAAGAAGATGAAGAAGTCGATGTAGTTCACGCATATGCAGAACAAACATTAGGAACTAACCTACTTGAATCAGAATCACATTCGGTTGACATGGACTTAATCGAGGATGATCAGGAGTTTCTTATGTGAGGTCATTCTGACGAGAGTACCATTCTAGACATCGACATACATATTGAAAGCTCTCTCATCTCTATCATGACCCCAAATATCTTTGCATAATTCAACCTGAGGACCCTTTATCCTTAATCCCTCCTGAACCTATGGACTGGGAAAATGAAGGACATACCACCAATGAACCTTTTCTAATGACCATGCCATATCCTTATATTTTAATGAAATCAAACCCACAACAAATTTCACTAGGGATTCCGCTAACGTATCTTCAAGTCAAGTGGGTGTTAAATCTCCTAGTTGCAAAAGTGAAAATCAAGAAAACAATATCAAGTCTAATGCTGAAAACCATTTATTGGCAACACTAGATTGAGAAAAAGTAAAAACAAAGGACCCATCTAACATTGAAAACCTCCTCAAGGTGCTGAAAGATGGGAGATTTGACACCTTACCTGAATTTTATCAAGAGAGATCATCTATCCTGATCGAACCAGCAACGATAGTTATCATTAGCACAAATAAGCTACATGCAACAATCTCTCTATCAGAACTAGCAAAGCAAAAATATTTGGAACTCTTCAAAAGGAGGCAAATCAATTTTACCTGGTCATATACAAACATTCCAGGGTTTGATCCATATCTTACAATACATCTCCCAAATATCAGTCCAGGAGCAAGCATCAATAATGGAACACAACACAGATCAGGAGCAGGTATTCTATTCATCATACCACAAGGTCATACAATCCCAAAAGCATACAAATTAAGCTTTCCATGCACCAATAACACTGCAAAGTATGAAGCTTTGGTTACAGGTATCAAAATGGCTATAGAATGGAACATAACACAACTTCAGGTCTTTGGAGACTCTCAACTCGTCATTAATCAAATCGATGATGACTATCAAACAAAAAATGACAAACTCATGCCTTACAAAAGGATGGTGGATGATTTGAAGAAATACTTTGTAGAAATAACTTTTGAACAGATTCCAAGAAATGATAATAAAGCAGCAGATGCCATGGCTACACTTGATTCTCTCTTGCCGACACAAGAAAATCAACAACGCTATGAATTCCTGGTAGAAGAGTTGTTTCATCCCGCCTTTAATTGTCCTGATTCCCAAACCATCTGTCAACTTATTGGAGATGATTCCTCCTGCTATGGCCAAACTTACACATACCTAAACGATAACATCTTACCTCCTGACTTATCAAATAATCAAAAGAGAAACTTTATTCGCCAATCCTCCCATTTTACTCTTGTCACGGATACCCTGTTTAAACGAGGTCTAGATGGTACTCTCTTAAGATGTCTCGAAGAAGAAGAATCTGAGAAGGCCTTACATGAAGTCTATAATGACATTTGTGGCACTCATTCAAGTGGTCTTACCCTTTCAAAAAAACTCATATGCTTGGGCTATTATTGGCCGACTATGGAACGAGATTCTTTTCAGATAGCGAGAACATGAAAACAATGTCAGATCCATGAGAATTTGATTCATGCACCAACACAAGAACTTCATGCTTTAGCAACATCTTGGCCTTTTTGTCAACGAGGTCTTGATCTAGTAGGAAAGATAACTCCTTCTTCATCAAATGGTCACAAATTTATCCTTGTCGCTACAAAATATTTTACAAAATGGATTGAGGTGATACCTCTCATAAATATGACATGAAAACAAATTGCTGCATTTATCTTGAACTATAACATCTGTCGCTATGGAATACCAATGACCATTATCACTGATAATGGGCGACCATTCAAGAATCAAGATGTACAAGAGCTATGTGAGAAGTTCAAAATCCAACATAGATTCTCCACACCATATTATCCATAGGGAAATGGGCAGGCACAAGCATCTAACAAAACTATTATGAAAATCCTTAAAAGATAGTGAACGATGCTAGAAAAGATTGGCATAGTCAACTCAATCCTGCTCTCTGGGCCTACCGTACTAGTATCCACACACCAACAAGTGCCACACCTTTTTGATTAGAAGCCATTTTTCCAATCGAATTAGAGATACCCTCTCTACGTGTATCACTAAAAGGTCTCATCCCAGATGAAGAACAATAAGTATCTAGACTGCAAGAGTTAGAACTGATCCATGAACGAAGACAAAATGCCTTTGATCATTTAAAGGTATATTAGCAAAGAATGTGCCAGAGCTATATTCATAAGGTTAAACCACGCGTCTTTCAAGTTGGGGAACTAGTGCTAAAGGAAAATCCACGCAACCAGGCAGATCGAGAAAAGAAAGGAAAATTTGAACCAAACTGGTTAGGTCCATTTGTGGTCACAACAGTATTTGGATCAGGAGCATATCAACTGTCAACACAGGACAAAGATTAGCTTGAGGAACCCATCAATAGCATGCACCTGAAGAAGTTCTATGTCTGAAAAATCAGAAAAATAAAAAAACAGTGAAAAAATCAGAAAAATAAAAAATAGTGAAAAATCAGAAAAAATCAAAAACAGTGAAAAAGAAGAAAAGAAAAGAAAAGAAAATCATATATGAGAAAAAATGCAACAAAAATAGACAGTGAAAACCTGGCTAACAGGCACTATCTATCTGCTAGCTCTTCCATCTATTAGTTCATGCTTTTTTTCCGCTTGCATTCATTCATTTTCCATCAGCGCTGATCATCATAAAGCCTTTGTACATATGAAGACATCCCAGGTGGCTTCTTTCCACAGTTTGAATCATTGGATATATCATAAGGACTTTGTTTCTAGGCTTGGGGAAAAATCCTACACCTAGTTAGGGGCAAACTATTGATCATTTTGAGCTTAACCAAACAAGTAGAACAACAGTTAGACAAATCGTATCAAGCGAAAACTGAGACACATCCAACATTGAACATGAGATCAAGCTATCAATTATAAAACTATCACAAAATCAATCTAAGCACATCACACACTTTTCAGTGGATGATATCCTTTTGGATAATGATTGTAACATGATTGTTCAACTTTTCTATATTGCTTTTCGCTATCATGATTTCTGAGTGACTCCAGGATGTCATTGACTAGAGGAACAAGGAAGGAACATGATATTTTTCTTGTCTGCTGTCTGAAAATTAATCATTAATTTGTCTCGGGACATGATCATTAGAGTATCATTGAAGACATTTCTGATTTGCATATTGAAATGATTAATACTGCCTGTTTTATGCAAACAACACTCAGGTCATCTTGGTTCAATTATACCTTGATGCTTGTGTTAACTTGCTATATCAAAATCCAAGAAAATAGTGCTCAGGTCATCATGGTTTAATTATACCATCGATGTTTGCACTCACTTCCCACATGTCAAAAGCTCAATGATGACAACAAAGAAATAATCTAGTGACTGGTCTGGTCGTAGCTTTGCATTTTCATTTGCAATTTAGCTTGCATTTCATTCTTGCATGGGATCCTACATGCTCCTTTTATCTAGGGTTAAATCTATTGCACGAATCATCAAAGTATCATCACAAGTGTATACACAATCAGAATGATGACTCATCTCTCTCATGATACTATCGACCTAGCCCAAATCTTATGCTATCTATCACAATAGAATCAACATCAGCATATCCAAAAATTTCTACAACTTGATATCAACAAATTGTCAGTTCTTTATCTAATCAGCCTTATCAAATCAAATCAATCAATCAAACCTAATCGATTCTGATCATGTCTTATACAGGATGTATCCTTCCTGAAACCAGATGATCTGATTCTGATTCATGTCTTATACATGATGTATCCTTCCTGAAACCAGACGTTCTGATCTTATCTTATACAGGATGAATCCTTCCTAAAACCAGACACTTTGATCATCGTTATCTTATATAGGATGAATCCTTCCTGAAACCAGACTGAATTTCGATCTTATCAATCTAATCGATCAAGATTTATCAATCTTACCAATCTAAAAAATCAAGATAATACAAGAACTCACATTTTCATCAAAACACAGTTGCAGAGATCAAATCAAATCTATTGGGATATCAATTTCGCAAAAACTC
This sequence comes from Cryptomeria japonica, assembly GCF_030272615.1. NCBI lineage: Eukaryota > Viridiplantae > Streptophyta > Pinopsida > Cupressales > Cupressaceae > Cryptomeria > Cryptomeria japonica. Next base: position 172,679,456 of record NC_081406.1, on the reverse strand, counting down.
CAAAGATCAATTATCTCAATTGATCTCTCGAGGGGGAATCATCATACCGGAATTTAGCAATCAAGAGCTGGGGCATCCTATCAAACCAATATCAACATCAAAATGAGATTACTCTTTGAATCAACACATCATCACACCTCGCTTCAAAGAGGGGCAAAATGTATACACCTAAAAATGGTCTGAAGATAATTAATTAATTAAGCAATTATTTAATTAATCCTCCTTCCCAATTTAATTGAATTCATCAACAATTTGATTAAATCTCCCATTCATCTACTTATTAATAAATCTAAGGATTTATTTAATAGGTTCATTTCAATATTGATTAATTAATTCAAATTAACTAATTCTTCCCCAGCAAATCATTTCTTCTAATCCACTAATTAATTAAAAAAATTAAATTCATGAGTTGTTGAAATTAATTAGCCTTTTCCTATTATTTGAATTTTTAAATTCAAATTCTCCTAACTTTTAACCACCTAACCTAACCCATGCTACCTACCCCCATGTTCCCTTTCATTCAACCTCTTCTAGAAGCTTTGTGACACTTGTCACAAAGTGTTCCCTTTCATCCAACCTCTTCTAGAAGACTCTTGACACTTGTCACCATAGAGATGACATATGTTCCCTTTAATCCAACCCCTTTGCCAACCTCCTCCAATTTAACCATTGATATCTTCAAATCAATCTTGACCATTGATTCCTGCCACATCACCCCTACCCTTGGAAAATCCTATAAATAGACCTCATTTTGGAGCACAAAGGGTCCCAATTTCATGTCATTTTTGCATCCCAACTGACTCATCTCATTTGCATTCAAGCATTGTTACTATATGCATCTAGCTTCTAGTTTATCATTTCAAGCATTGTTATCATGTTCAATTTTAGCTTAATTGCATCTTCATTGTAGCTTATTTTCTAGAATAATCATGAAATCATGTAGCTTAATCATTCTATCATTGTTAGATCATGCATCTTCATCATTTAAATCCTCCATCTAAGTGTAGTCAGGTCACTGGAATTTTCATAATAAGATCTGAGAGAAAAATTCATACTCGCATTTACTAGGAGGAGATAGATCACTTAGTTATGGTTTTATCTTTCTTTGATTTAAATTAACTAACCATGCTTGTAATGATCTATTGAGTGTTTTGTGTTTGCAGGTACATGTACACTTCACATACACGACAACTATCAAATGGTGGCAAATTGATTGGGGTATTGCCATTCTAGTACATAAAACAAAGTAGTGCAGGCAAAATGTTCTTTGGCATCCCCCCTATGGGATGGATCAAAATCAATATGGATGGAGTGGCTAAAGGGAATCCTAGGCCAACCGGGTGCGGGGGAGTGGCTAGGAATTGGGTTTGCTAGTTTCTGTGGTGGCACTCCCTGTGGGCACCCAGTCCAACCACTTTGTGGAGGCCAACACTGCCCACATTGGGTTACACATGGCTAAAAGAGAAGGCTTTAGAAAGGTCTGGTTGGAGTTTGAATCACTAAACACTATCAATTGTTTGAATGGGTGCACAGATCCTAGCTGGACGATTGCTAATCTGATCAAGGATTGCCAAGATATAATAAATGAGTTGGAAGAATTCAAAATTTCACACGTATTTTGGGAAGACAACAAAGCGCTGGATCTACTGGCCAATATGGTGGTGGGCTACATGGCGACTAAATGGTGGAGCAGTAGGGATTCATTCCCAAAACACTTATGCAATTTGGCTTGTGATGATTCCACCTACTTGCGGTAATCAATGAATTTTAATAATGATTTGATTGAGTTGTTGGAGAAATGACTCCTTTTTTTTTTTTCTCGCGAACCGAAAATCTAGAAACTTCCCTTGTGCCTTGATTTTTTGTCTAATTGTGTGGCCCATTTTCTGCTACTGTTCCGAGACTTTTCTGGTGTGGCCCATTTCCTGCTACTGTTCGGAGACTTCTTTGGTGTGGCCCATTTCTTGTTGTTTGGTGACCCGAATCATTATGGGTGGGGACAAGAATAGGAAAGAACCGTCTACTTTTGAGAAATGGAAGACAAATAAGGAGGTGTGGTAGGAAATCATTAATGAGGGAATTGTCCCCTTCTTGGAAAGACTTCATGGCCCTTCTCCTCTGCTCACAAAAACCTTTTTCAATGGGTGGAAGAAAGGGGTTATGAGGGCTTATGGTGCTGATTACCATCTGAATGAAACCTTGGTGGTGACCGTTACTGGTCTAGTGATAAATGACAAAAGGTTCTATATAGAAAGGAAAATTGGGGAGGAAGACTTGGCGATTTTTTTTGACAAAGACAAGGAGCGCTCAAGAGTTAACAAAATGGCTGATGGTGGCTACAACAAGAAATATCTTATGGCTCCCTGGGCGGACATGGCCAATTTCATCATGAGGTATATTACGCTTGATGGCAGATATGCCAGTATCTTTTCCTACCATTTTACCATTTTGAACCATTTTAGGCATGGTAAAATCATTTTTATTCCTTTCTATCTGGCCTCCTCTTTAGAGAATAGTCTTGAAAAAGATATGGAGAATCCAAATAATCCTATTCTTCATGAAGGGCTTATTGTTCTCATCATGGAGTATGCTAAGACCTTTGAAGTTGTTCCCTCTTTATATGAGAAAGGCCAACATACTAATATTCAGGATGTCTCTGACTTGGAAATGGATTTGGATGATAGTGGGGGTGCCATTCCTTTTGATGGCTCTGATTATAAGCCAATAGAAGAAGGTGAGATGATGGTCCCCCTTGGTACATTCAGCAGTAAGAGTCCCCCCAGATGGGCGACCAGCAAATACAAATCTACCAGCAAATTGATTTCTAAGGCCACGTCCCTTTCTAAAAAGAAGAAGCTTGCGGCTAAGGACCATGGTCTGAAGAATTTAGACTAGGAAATGAAATTGGACATTCTAATTAATGTCCTAAGAGAAAAGCAAGCGACCATGCGTAAAGAAGAGGATAGTGGGTTACAGAGGAATGATACTCTGATGAACCTGGTGATGGAAGCGACTAGAAGCCAGGAGAGTTGTTGGAAGTGGGTGGAGAGAGAAATTGATACCCTCAAAGTGGGGGTTAAGGAGATAATAGATATCTTCACAGCTTCGCCAGAGCCTAGCAAATCTGAGAGCTCAAGATTATGACCCAGAAGCTCTCCCATGATGTTGAGGTTATGAAATGCAATCATGAACAAAGAATTGAAAAGGTGGAACGGTCTATGGCGGAGATAAAGAAAAACCTCAAGAACCTGGTCGATATAAGAAAGGAGGCCATGCATAATAGTATAGAGGAGCTCAAAAAGATCTTGATGCCATGGTTGTGGAGTACAGATCCATTCACAGTGAACCTGAGAAAGATATTGGAGGTGAAGACACAACTGTTGGAGACACCAAAACCACAAGCTCTAGTTATAGGACTAGAAGTAGGAGCAACAACAAGGGCACCTCCAGATTCATTATGGAGGAGCTAGAGGAAATCAATAAGATTATCCAGAAGAACAAGGAGCTGGTGCACTCTCTTAATTGAGTGCTTTTGTTTTGTTGTCTGTGTCTTTTTTGCTTTCATGTTTGTTTTGGGGTGCTCCCTTGTTTTGCTATTGGTTTATGTCTATTTGGCTGATGGCCGACTTTTGTAAAACTTTTGGTTTCAGGTCCATGTAAAACCCGTTTATCTTTATCAAAAAAATTATTACTTATTTAATCTAAATTGTAATACTTATATTTTTCTACTACTAAAATTCAAAGTTATTCTTTTTCACTTATGATTTCAATGTTTGTTGTAACAATAAAGACATTATAATATATTATATTCATAATGATGCAAATTAATTATTTTCTTACCCTTCTACAATATTAACAAATATTAACATTAGCAATCTCTATAAATATTCTCAATCCTGTCATTGAAAACCACCAAATGATCATCAAATATTCTAAAAAAGCCAAATGTTAACTTATAAATTTGAGTAAATTTGATGATTATTTTGTAGTTTTCAATTATTTGATTGAAGATATATGTTAATATTTTTTTTATTATGGTAAAAGCAGGTTTTGAAGGGACCCAAAACCCTTTACAAATGGTCAAAACAATGATAAGACATGAAAACCATTACTGAAAAGACAAAATGCTGCCAAAAGAGATAAATAGAGAACAAGGCAGCCCAACGGCAACAAAAAACCAGCAAAAAAGTAGACAAGGACCAAAGAAAATTAAGCCAAAGTCTTTAAAGTCTCAGTGACCTCTACCTCAAGTTGATTCATATTCTGATAAATTTTTTTGAAGTCCTAGATCTCCTACAGGGGTCTTTCCACCTTCCTCTTCAGTTTAGCCCTTGTCCTCTTGCTAGGACCCAATGACTCTTCATTGCCTTTTTCCTTCTCTAGGTCCACAGCCACCACCATAATTCCTTGGTAACCTTTTTCCATATTTGTAACCATGGTATTCATATTCTTGGTTGTGGATTTGATCACACTATGGTTATGAGACATGATCGAAAAGAGAGAATCTTTAATGCCTTTAAATTTGTTCTCAAAGGCAACAATCTTGTTCTCATAGTCTTTTTTTAGATTATCCAAAGCTTCAACAATTTTAGAGAGGGTCGGTGAATGACTGAAATTTTTTCTTCCTCAGTCCATAGCTCGTTGCCTTTAGTGCCCCATTTTCCATGGGAGCTCTCACCACTAGTACCCAACATTTCTATTTTGTGGCTGATAGCCCTCTATTATATGTTGAGGTTCTTTATCTCATAGAAATCCTACTTCATGATTCAGAAAGAGTTGATTGCCCCATTTCTTACAATGGCTAAAACATCATTAGGGAAATCCTGCTCTAGATTCAAAATGGGAGAATCTGGGTTCAGATGGAGTGGAAAACGAGGTATATTATCCTTATCTGTGGAAGGCAAGAACTGAATGAGTGCAGGGGAGACTAGGAAACTTGGTTAGTATTATCCATGAAGGGGGCCTTTGAGTTGAGATCTTTACCCTTTGACAGAGGGCAACCCTTAGATTTCTTTTTGACTTCTTTAGTTCCAGTGCTAGAAGGGAGGACAATTTCTGACTCATTAACCTTTCCCTTCCTAGCATGTGAGGGATTGACAGGTTTAGTATTGATTTGCTTTTTCTTTGAAGGGATGGAACATTGGTCCTCCATGTCCGTGTTCCAATCAACATTATTGGAACTATGGGTTTCCGACTCCACATCCTCTGAAATGGAAAGGAGGGGGGAATTGGGCTTGGAAAAATTGGCTTTAAAGTGCTCATAAATCAAAACCAGAAAACCCTCATGAAGAATGGGATTAACAATAGGGTTATCCTTATGCTTAGAAATACTAGCATTGAGGGAAGGTATGAGATAGAAGGGGAAATAAACCCTAACCTAGTGCATGAAATGATTTAGTAGGACAAAATGATGCCCAAAAACTGTCGAGTATCGCCCATCCAGGGTGACATATTCCATCATCATCTTCAACATCTCCCTCTGACCGACTTGATTATATCCACATTGTAACAACTTTTGTTTTTATTCACCAACAACTTCCTCTCTTTATCAGTTTTAGGGAATTTCTTCATCATAGGATTGGAATATTTTCTCTCTGTAAAACTTGAGACCCTGAGTAGGGAGACCAGTGATATCGGCAATTAGGTTCTCGTCCACTACCATTGTTCTCCTAAACAATTTAATTTTACCTTCATTCCATCCTCTTGGCAATTTTTTTTATAATTTTGGGGTCCCATCCATGCAACTTCTTAATGTAGGGCATAAAATTCCCCTTCTCCAAAATTCTCCATATAGTCTGGTTAGCCTTCAACCCTTCATAGTCAATGGGCTCAACATGATGCCTCTCTCCTCCCATCTTAACATAAGAAGGGACCTCATGAACAGAGTGTAAAAGAAGAAATAAATCCAAGCAAATTCATCAAGAACAAAGTGGTTTTGCATAATAAACAGACATATTAATAACCCAACAAGCTCACAAATGACCAAGAAAGCGTGGGAGAAATAATGAATCAATCCGCCTCTAAGCTCGCCACAATATCTATCATAATAGTAATAATGGTGCTTCCCATTTTTGGAATTAGAAATGTGATGGTATACCTCCACATATTCCATGTGATTTGTCATATCCAAGAAGGACTCTAATATCATTCTCCAATCTCTCTTCAAAAGTCCATGCCATTCTTCCCTTAACTTTCACCCCTTTGTTGGAAATATAAGATTAATCAAAAGAATAGATTATTTCTTTTGATAAATTAATTCAAATCTGAATAGTCCATGAGGCCTTATTTCTCCCCTTAAGACATTGGGTGATATTATTCGAATCTCCTTCAATCCAAACTTTTTTACCATTAATTTGATGGGCCAACAGTAAAGTCTGATAGGATCCAATGGCTTCAACAAGGTGGTTGGTTTGGTTATCCAACAAGAATCCCACTGCTAAAATGAACCTACCATTCTCATCTCTAATCACTCCCGCACACCCAATTGACCCAGGATTTCCTTTGGTCGCCCTGCCAAAATTGATTTTAATCCATCCCTTAGGGGGAAAGCTCTAGAACACACCTTCTCTAGGTTTTTTAGCAGACATTGAAGCTTTAGATATATCTGTTTTTAATTTCCATTCTTTAGAAACCTCATAGTCATTAGTCCTGACATGTTTGCTTCTCCTCCCTCTTAAACTAATTATCTAAGATATTCACATTCTCTCTAATGGCCCTTGGATTTTTTTTGAAAATAATATCCGGTGAGAGAGAAACATCCTAGAAAATCCCATTTTTTCTCTATTTCCATATACCCCATGCCACACGAGGGAACACAAAATACCAAAATAAGCGAATAATCTGATTAGTCAAGGGTGCTATTTACTAATAGTAAAAGTAAAGAATAGACTCAGGGAAGACCCAAGAGAGATTACAAATCTTAAGGACCCGATCCCAAATATCCTTAGCATAGGAGCAATGAAGAAAAATGTGAGGGGAGGATTTAGCCTCAACCCCAAAAAGGTAACATCTACTTGGCATTGAAATATCTTTTTTACATAAATTGTCCAAAGTTAGCAGCTTATTCTAGAGAAAAATCCAAAAGAAGATGTTAATTTTAGGAATAAGATTTTTCACTTATGCCTTAGCCTATGGGTGAACTCACAATGTTGGTTCCCACTTTTTTGTACATCCTAATTTTTGCTAAAATCATACATTTTTTAGAAAATATAGTGATTTAAGCTTTAAGAGGTCCCATTTGAAGTAATTAATTGAAGAGAGTTAGATCAAAGGCTCTTAGATCAAAATTTATTGGATAGAACCTCTCTACTTCTAAATCATACTTGCAATGGAGTCTCCTTTGCATCTATCAAATATTGATAAAAAACCAATTTTACATTAGCTTTTGGGGGGTCAAATGAATTCATTTAGAAGTTTTGTTTTTTAAAGTATTTAGCCCTTATTATAAGCTTTCTAAATAGTATAATTTTAAATATATTTAATTTCATTAATATATTATAATTTTATTTCTTATGAATGTAGGGTTTTCACCGAACATGAACTTCTTTGTTCAATGCTTATGGAAAAATAGTAAACGTCACCCAAAAAATTTTGAAAAATATTTACGCACTAGGTATTGAAGTCCTCTTTTCAACAAAAAAAAGATTTTTGTTACATATACAACAAGTTATGTAATATCAAATGAACATATGTCAAAATTATAGTTAACTTGACTTCAAATATTAAATAAAATATGAAATATTGAAGATAATGTTACAAAACCAATTTCAAACACTAGATATAGATGTTACAAAACCAAATTCGAAAGAATCACATTCATATCTATTATAAAAAAAAGTTATGCTATAAAGAGTGAGTATGACTCTTTAAAAATGTTGTTTTTAAAATAAAATTGAGGGAGATAGAAAAATGGAAGCAAATTGATTCCAAAACTTATCAAAAAAACATTTTTAGAATCTACATACAAAATGACACAAATCACTAGTTCACATCATCTGCAAATTCCTTACGGTTTAGAAGTAATTGGTGTCTGAATTTGAAGTTTTTTTTGAAAATGAATATTGTAGTGTCAAAGTTGACAAAAAGTGTAACCCACTATTGTGGGTTCACCTCGATAGAGGGGAAGGAGAAGACGCTTGGGACAAAAGAGAGATAGTAGAGGAGACAGAAAAAACCCTAGAGGGAGTCACTCTCCAGATTAAGTAATCCTCCACACTAGAAGGAACCAAGACAATATAATTGAGGGACAAGAGAAGGGGCTGAAGAGAATCTTTCACAAGACTAAGATTAACCCATTGTCCCTCCTTCCATTAATCACTAACAAACTAAACAAATTTAGCCTTACGTTCCCCCATAAAAGGGAGAAAACAAGAAAAAATGTAGAGAGGTTCCTAAAAAAGACAAATATCTTCTCAAAATAAGGTTTTCCTTCCATACCCAATCTTCCAACTTGCACCCCTCACAACAACCTCCCTAGCTTTAATGACATCATTCCATAAAGAAGAACCCAACAAGAGATTGTGAGACTAGAGGAAATATTTTAGAGAGCCCACACTATGCAAATATTTACTATGCCAAATTGAATTCCGCTCCTTTAACTCAGAAAAAGATCTCCAAATCTATTTCACAAGGAGATCCAAGTTGAAAGTTTTGATATTACCTAGGCCCCTCAATGTTTTTGGTCTACAAATGGTCTCCCAAGCAATAAGTAGAATTATTTTTCTTTCCTCAACACCGGACCATAAGAAACATTTTCTGAACCTTCTCTATGATTTCAACAAACTTAGAAGGAATTTTAAATAAACTGAGGGCATAAACTGGTAGATTATAGAGAGATGATTTTAGGAGCTAAATTTTTCCCACTTGACTGAGTAGGTCTCTCTTCCATTAGACTAGTTTCGAATTAAAAATGTCAATAAGAGAACACTGAAAGGCATCAATAGGCTTAGAGAACAAAGGGAGACCAAGATAGGAAGAGAGCAGAATGTCGATAGGGAAATTGAGGATGGAGGCGATCCTCAACTTCCTATCATCTGGAGTGTTGGAAAAAAAAAAGGGAATTCTTCCTCAAATTTACTTTTTGGCATGATGCCTTCTCATATAAATCCAGAGTTTGCTTAAAGGTTCTAGCTTCCCCTAATGAATAACTCCCCATCAGAATGGTATCATCAATGAATTGTTTATGAGAATAGACCAAGGTTGTAGAGGAAGGTTTGAGGCCTTGTAGACTGCCATCAGTCACCAACTTCTGCAAATACCTTCCTAGATAGTCTGGTATCAAAATAAAGAACTGGGGAAATTGGGTCTCCCTGTCTAATTCTCCTAGATGTCTTACAAAAATGCGAGGGGGAACCATTGAAAATAACAATTGTAGAAGATGATGAGACAAGCTGCTAGATTAGCTGAAGAACTCTCTCCGAAAATCCAAAAGCCTTCAAAACATTAAGTAGAAAAGACCAATCCACTCTATCATAGGCTTTGGATAGATCAAGCTTAAGAAAAAAACCTTTCTTTTTGGAAACTTCCAGAGAATGGATATTCTCATGTACGGTGATATAGTGGACTCAAGGGTTTGCCTATGAGGAACAAAACCACTCTACTGGGGGGAGATTAAAAGAGGGAGAACAACTAACAATATGGAATTCAAGACTTTAGAGGTTATCTTATAGAAAGAATTACAAAGGCTAATAGGCATGAAAGCATCCAAAACACCCGCTCTAGGGACTTTAGTAATGAGAAAAATAAAAGTAGAATTGATTTCCTTAAGAATGTTCCTCAACCCAAACAAATTCCATAAACCTGTTGACAATATTCTCAACAACAATGTCCGAAAAAAATGGAAGAAAAACATTGGAAAGCCATCTGGGCCAGGGGCTTTATTACCTTCGATGGAGAACACTACTTTCTTGACTTCATCTGAGGAAGGAATATAACCGATAAGAATTTGTTCTGATCAGCGTTCAAAATTTTGGGAATGACTTCCATAAGTTTTTGTTGTACATTCATATCAAATCATTCTTCAGAAGAAAGAAGATTGCTAAAGAAGTGGACAACTTCTCTTCTAATATCTTCCTCTTTATCAATCTTATCACCATCTTTAAAAAGATGCGAGATCCTATTACATGTCTTGTGTTTTAATATCGTCATATGGAAGAAACAGGTGTTTCTGATTAAGTAAAAATAGGTTTTAGGGGACCCGAAACCCTAATACAATTCGAAAGATAAGCATTAAAGAGATGAAACAAAACAACTCCAAACACCAACACAAAAACCAGCAACAAAGAAAAAGACAGCAAGAAGCCAACAAGAAGTTGGCTCCAAACCCAGCATTACAAATAACTTGAAAAATTTAATAGATTCCTCAGCATTTTGAACCAAGAGCATCATCACCTTGGCCACTTCCCTCAGGTCGTTGTTTTCCTCTCTCAGCTGTCTATCTTTTGTATTGATCTCCATCCCAATAGTGTTCTACCTTGTTCTGTGCTTGGGAGTCTGGTGGGTGGTGCTGGAAGTTGGAATGTCATCAATAACAACCAGCTTCTTTTCCTGATTTTTCCTTTCCAGATGATCCACCAAAGCATTCATGTTCAGTGATGAGACTTTGAGGACCTGGAGACTATGGTTCATGATATTTTTTAGAGCCTTCTTAGTATGGCCAGCCCTGGAGTTGATGTTGTCTTTATCCTCTTCAGCCTGATCTTTCAAGGTTCTTATGACATCCTCTAGGAGTTTCAAATCCCCTTTGATCAAATCCTTTTCTAGCCAATCCTCCATCTTGATTTCCTCTTCAGCTTCATTGGAAGAAATGAGTGTTATTATCTCTTGAGGAAAGCCATAAGAATCTAGATCTCTGTTTCCATAATTCTTCCTCTTTTGATATTAAATCATGATATTTGTTGAGAATCTCATTCTCTCTTGCCAGGTAGTCATCAATAGATCCTTCTTTTTGGATTTTATCCCGAATTTCTTTTAAATCTAATTGGGTAGCCGCATTCATGGAAAAAATATCCTCAAAAAATTCCTTGCTCCATTTCATGACTTTGTATTTGACTTCCCTTAGATTTTTAACCACCCTGAACATTTTCGATCCTGTAACCTTTATGTTCCACCATTCTTTAATAGCATCCTTCAAAAGTAGGTGGGAGAGCCACATCTTTTCAAATCTAAAAGGAAAATTCCTTTTCCCATTTTTAGAATCCACTACAAAATTAATAGGATAGTGATCAGAACCAACCCTAGAGAGGGCATTCAAGGAGTAAAAATATTTAACCAACCATTTATTAGATATGAGGGAACGATCTAGATGAATCAAGATCAATTCATTTTTGGCCCTCCTATTAGTCCACGTGAAAGAGGCTCCCCTTAAATCTACATCATGAATGTACCTTAGTTGTTTACGAATTCCATCAAATCCAACTTACTATCTAAATGAATATGAGAGCCACCAAACTTCTTCGCTTCATGAAGAGGAGAATTGAAATCCCCCATAATGACCTGGTTCTCTTCTGGGAAGAGCTTTCTGAAAGCTGCAAGCTTGTTCCAAAATATTTTCCTAGCATTTTTTATTGTTGGGAGCATAAATGTTAGACAAAATCTATGAGAAATCATATTTGATGTGAGTGTATTTAGAAGCCACATGATTAGAGTCCTCCTAAATCAGGTTACCTTGGATGTAGTTATAGTTCCAAAAAGTAACAATACCACCCGAAGCGCCTACCGAGCTAACACCAAAAACACCACAATGCTTAAAAGGTTTAATTTTTTACTAACTCAACCCTCATCTAACCTAGGGGTCTCATCAAGCGTTCATTTCTTTGACCATGGTTATCCCTTTAATCTTTGCACAAGAGTTTATCCTTTGGGTAAAAGCTTTATCCAATGGATAACCTTAACCTAACCTTAACCCTTACCTCTTAGGGTAACCACGAGGTCTTCTCAAGCATTTAATGCTTCTTTCATCTCCTCTCAAGCAGTCTTATATTGACAATTGTCACCATTTCATTGGTGAGAATTGTGAACATTGATTGATTAACTTTCAATCCTGGCCCTTGATAAGATCATTCAATCTTGACCATCCATTGCCCTATTTTCCCTATAAATAGAGCCCATTCTTTCTTCAAAAAACTAAAGTCTTTGTGCATCAAACTTATAGTCTTATAACATTAAGCATATTATCTCTCTTTGATAGAATATCATGTTAGATCATTTTGATAGCATTCTAATCTTAGATATATCATGTTAGCTTCATCTTAGTATCATTTTCATACTAGTTTAAGCTTCATATCAATATCTTGCATCTCATCATCATCTAGTTTCATATATAAATCACTACTAGGATCCTGGTTGCATTCCATTTAGATCTTAGAATCATTTAAATCACGTTCTTTAGGTTGTCATCTTAAAGAATCAAGTGCTCTTCCAAGCTAAGAGCCACCTTGAATCTTGAAGATCCTTGGAGATAGAGGAACATGGAATGATTTTAAAGAGTTTAGATTCATTTAACTTGTTGTTTGATTGATTTCTAACCTCTAATGCAATGTTTCATGTGTGTGTTTGAATTGTTTCCTCCTATTGCAGGTTGATACCAAATTTCCAGCATACATAACTCTTTAAAACCTTAAAAATGAATAAGGTTAGGTTAATTTACACATGTGAAAGACTACTACAACTTCTTCCCTAAGGTTTCTCAATGTGGTGTTACTACTTATCAATTTTTCATTAGTTTTACATCCAAAGTCATTCTATATACTCTAGTCAGTTATCTCTACAGAAATATTCAGTCGGTATGAACAGAACAGTCGGTTAAAGAAGAAAGTATTCACAGAGCCCAGTATGCACCGAGCTGTCTACCGGGTAGAAAAGATGATACACTGAGTTGATATACATAGAGTGAAATGTGTTAACAGATTCATTGAACCTGGACACACATATGAAAATGTGTTACAAGATTGAGGAACATAGAACCATTATCACATTGGAAATTGCACTTAAAGATTGTGTATGATTTCGAGGTCATTTATCCAATGAAATATTTTGTATAGTTATTCATTCGATAAATCATGTTTGTAAGATCGAACCAATGAATCAGATCACCGACATAAGAGATCTATTTATACAACATCAATTGAGATCAGATACATACATGTAGTGATAGATAGAGATATACAAAGGTGTATGAAGCAAGACATGTGTGATACATGAGAAAGCACTAAGTGTTATGACTGTTATAGAGACACAGAGGTCATCGAGAAGGATTTCAGAGAACAGTCAAAGAACAGAGTAAACATAAGGGTTTACCGAGTTACTTTATGTGTTACCGAGGTATGCTATAAGCAAGGTAATCTTATTTTGAGCACATAGAATCTGCTATAACATTCCAGATGTAAAGTTGCAGATATTTGTAAAGATTTTATTGAAATATTTTGAAGTTGTGAGAGAAACCTTTAACAGGGTAAAAGACTCTAACCAAGTCTATAAATTGTAAAGCCTCTAACCAGGTACAACATTTTAGTTTGTGTTGTAAAATCCTTTAGCAAGGTAGATCTAATAGATCCTGATACTCCTAACAAGGTAAGCTATCAAAAATAGCTAAACATGTAGCTCTAATTGCACACTCTTTATTATTGCAGTAGTGAAGTTGTGGGTGCCATCCCCACCACATTTTTTCTCTCTAATCAAGAGTTTCCGCGTAACCAAAATATATGTGTTATGGAGTGAATCATGTATGATTGTTATTTATTAGTTTTAGCTTTATGTTATGTTGTAGCAATTTTTGGTTTATGCATAACAGTAAAGATATTGTTGTTAAAAGGATTTGAAGTACTGATTCACCCCTCCCCTCTCAGTACATTAGCTTTCCATATTGGGCCTAACAATTGGTATCAGAGCATGAATCTTGGAAAAAGGTTTAACAACCTAAAGAAAAAGATCTTATAAATGGAAGGTTATAAACAATCTCGAAAAATTGTGTATCTGCAAGAAGAGTTGGATCATGCTAATCAAGTGATTGCAGACATGCAAAGACAAATGCAAAAATCATTGAAAGTGAGAAGAAGATTATCTGATGATTTGCAGGACTCTCAAGAATTAGTGGAACAAATTGAGACATCATCGAAGAATTGTATATCTGAAGAGACTGAAGAAATGATTGGAGTATTTAAAGAAAAGAACAAAGCACTAGCTGATGAGCTAAAAGTAATGAAAAGAGGACATGAACATTTCAGCACACAGATGACTGAGAATCTTGATGCATTGAGGACAGCTAAGGATAAAGTAAGAGATCTAGAAAGAGAAAAACAACAGCTTGAAGCATTAGTATCTGAAAAGAACAGTGAAATCATAATGTTGACTGGGATTCAACAAAATCTGTCAGATCAATTACGTTATGCACATCGTGAAGCAAATTTGAAAGATGATGAGAATCAAGCATTGAAACTTGAAATATCAAGGTTGACCAATGAACTTGAAACAGAAAAGAATTCCAAGGAAACACTAAAGAAGAGCTATGAAGCATCAAAGATGTTGGATGAGCAGCTAAATACAAGAAGACCCAACAAAGAAGCAGGACTTGGGTACAAAGGAAAAGACTCTACCGAGAGAGGAGAATCATCAAAGCAAGCTGGAAACAAGAAACACATCAAAAGAAAGAAGCCTATTTGCAACTACTGTGGAAATCAAGGTCATACTACTAACATGTGCCAAACTAGAAAAGGTAAGTAGTTGAATGTCACTAAGTCTAATGGTTATTGTTACAATTGCAATAAATATGGTCACACATTTAACCAATGTAGGACAAAGTCTGTTAACAATTATTAGAAGGCAAAATTCAAAGGGTTTTGTAAAAACTGCAATAATTATTGACATAGTACTGAGAAGTGTTGGCTTAAGCAAAAGAACTATATGTGGTCTGCACACCAAGCAAATACTGGAGGTTACCAAACTCACACAGATCCATACCGACAATATTCTATAGTTCCATGGGATTACAATACAAGGATATGGTGTGAATGTTGTGGAAGATATGGACATATAAGTGCCAACTTCTTTATAAGGTTTGGAATAAACAACCGAAGATCATGGAGAAATCCTGGTATGGCACGTTTTCATTGTCACAAAGTTGGACACTTGGCTAGAGATTGCAGAGATCAACCTAGAGGAGACACTGAAGAAATAAAAGAAAAATTACAGATGATTTGGAAAAAGAAGGAAAATGTGTCAAATGAAGAAAGCACCTTACCTACCGAGTTAGGTGCGCCTATTCCAAATTAATTGATAAAGGTATGAAGGGACTGCATTCTCTCAAAGGTCAAATCTTAACAGTTCCTACTTTATTATGTACTTAAGTCAAAATCTGCATAGTTAAAGATGTATTAGTAAGTTTGAAATTCTATCAAATTCTTTTGGAGCACTATACAGGAAGATTGTCAAGTCGGTGAATACATGAAGCCTGTCAAGTCGGTAAATGAAGGAAGTCTGGTTACTCGGTTAAAGCACAAAAAGGAAAGAAAGTTTAGTGGAACCAAGTGCATTTAATCTTTTTAACCTAACCTGCATGGAGCCTGATAAGGTATATTGTGTACTTAAAGCATTTATGCGATCATTTTTCACTCACCAAGTTTTTAAGAGAGCAGAGCAAGCGAATCAAAAGCGATCAAACCACCTCCAAAGCAAAATTCAAGGTATTTACATCAATCTCAATGCATTGTTAAGCTGGTTTACTGATCATATCAAGTTGTTATTATCTGCTAAGTGTGAAGCATTTGCCGTTTGAAAATCTTCAAACCCTAAGGATCTTTTGTTGATTCCTATCTGAAATTTGCAATGGCACCTAAGATCCAGAATCCTGTTGTTGTTGAGAACATCAAAAAGCCCTCACTGAAATACTCTTTAACTCCCAAAATTGCATCTGAACCAGATGACAAAACCACATTTTCACTCATCCTGGATAGAGTTTTATTAGTCGAGGATGTGAGATTCTTCACCAAATGATGAGTTGAAGAACTAGGTCACGTTGAAATCAAGACACATATGATGAATTGTGCACCGATGGTAAAATGGATAGCAAGTATGAGCACATTAATATCAAGGGATTGACTGAAGCCCTAACCTATCCCCATGTATTCAAACCCTAGTGGGTCAAGTTTGTTTTGAGCAGAGTTCATGATGACTTCATGTGGCTAGAAGAGCAACCGTTTAAGATCACCAAGGAGATCATTCATTTGATCACCTGTTACCCTATTTATGATCATGCCCAAGCTCAGAAAATGATATCACAGAAGGAATTGATCAGTTTAACCGGAGTAGAATCAGATTGCAGAGGACTGAAATTGAACAATGTCACTAATGCAGAACTAAAGTTTGCCATTAGAGTAATAGGTTACTATTTCTTCCAATCAGCAAGGGAAAACAGTGTACACTGTGCAATAGTAGACTTAGCATATAAAATTGTGAAGAAAGACATGAAAATTGATTTATGTGAGGTGTTGCTGAAAAACCTATTTGAGAATCTGAACACCATAAGGAAGGCAAAGAAGAACAATTCGGCCAATACACTAAAGTTTGGATCACTGTTAATATGCATGTTTTTCTATTTTGAAAAATTCTTTCCATCAGTCGGTAAAGTTGTTTGGGAGCTACACCGACCAATCACCCATAAGATCAATGACTTCATCAGGAAGCTAGGTGATAATTTTAAGAATATTATGGATGATTATTTCAGAAAGTTTCAGGAAAGGATGCATAACAAGTACCAGATTCCACCCAAGCTACTGGAGAAATACAAAGATGACATATGTTTTGAAGTGGACATTGATTACTGTTATGTGAATGTTGTGGAACCAAGAACTCAATCTTTGCCACCTATGGGTTACGAGATTGATTTTGACATCACACAAAAAATTTATGCATTTCTTACATTACCAAGGCATGGTACCGAGCTAAGGTATGGAACATATGAAGAAGTGAAGGAAAAAGTAAAAATGAGCATTGTAGTACCCAAAGCTACAAGGAAGGCAACAAAGATGATAAAGACATTAACGGAGAAATTTGGAGAAGATTCTTCCTCCACACATATCAAAGGCACTATAGCCATTACCGAAGAGGAATCAGAAGCCCAAGAGGCAGCTATAATACTGAGCACCGAATTGCCTAAGGGAAAAGTGTTGAAAAGAAAGAAACAGGATACATCAAAGGCCTTATCGAATCCTCCAGCAAAGCGACCTAACACACGAGCATCTGCAACATCACTGAGTAAGAAAACAAAGAGTGTTGCCGCACCCAAGGTAACAAAAACTTACAAGAAATCTACTCGGAGACTCATTTTAGCAAAAGAGTCTAGTGACACCGAATCTGAAGATGCAAGCAAATTTCAGATTATCAAGAGTAAGAAGGTAAATGTACATAGTGTTGAAAATTTTTGTGCTAATCTGAAGCAATATGGTGGATTTGGATCATTCAGATATGTTAAGTATGAATCCAGAAATGATGCCAAAAAGAGACAAATAGAAGAAGCTGTCATCTGCACACTTCTGAAATTCCAATTGGTCCCATTGGAAGTATCCAATTCTCTTCCAAAAGAATTATATGTGCACATTGATAATAGGTGGAAATATGCAATGGACTTGGAAAAATAGATTAGAGAAAGAAGTCTGGTACATCTCTTTCCAGACATGTCGGTAGATGAAATCAAAGAAAATCAGACAAACTACCACAAAAACTTCCTAGTCAAGCAAAAAGCTTTAAAATTGATGAAAGGACTTTATCTGGAAGTAGAGAAAGAGACCAAGGAAAATGGTAGGAAATATTTAGAATCAAGGATGCTGGTGAGCAAGCTATAGTTGAAATTGTTGATGTCACCCAGCAAGATCCTGATGTCACCGAGCAAGACCCTGTTGACACCATACAAGTAGATGAAGGTATCATGGATATAGAGGCACCTGAACAGGAAATGATAGAAGGAAATGCTTATGCCCAACTTGTATCTAGTGAGTCAGTTTTAGAACAAGTTCAACCCTATCCTCCAGTTAATCAACCTATCTCAACCAAGGCCCCTCAGGATACGGAACAAGGCACCGAAGGACACAAGTCTATAGTAGGAGAAGGTACTTCTCAAGAACAGACCTCACAAGCACCTTCTAGCACTGAAAATGTTGCAACCGAGACACCAAAGGACACTACAGAGGCTAAAGAAACCGACCAAAGTGTTGCCTCTACCGAGCGACCAATCGAGGGTCATCAAGCCTCACAAGCCATTGTCTTAGTTCAATCGGTGAAAGGTAAAGAAAAGAAGATTAAAAAGCATAGTTTTAAAGTAGATTTGTCAAAACCAATAGTGTTGCCCAATGTTGATATATCCAAATTAAAGGGGCAAGCACTCATTCATTTTGGTGAAATATGCAAAGCCAAAGCCAAACAAGAGAAGAAAATGGCTATTCAAAAGAAAAAGAAAGTACTTCAGAAGGTGAAAGCACTCTTAACCGACATGCTACCTGAAGCTACAGTGACAACAGATGCAACCATCCATGTTCAACTGGATGAACTCCTAACCAAGATAGAGACATCTAGAGTAGATGCATCAAAACATTTGAGCAAGTTAAAGGGCAAGGAGTTGACTGCTAAGATGATTGAAGAGGTACAGAAGGCTATATCTATTGGCAAAGTTAAACTTGTCAAATTTATTGCTAAGTTGACCCCTCAACTCAAGCACATTCTTTATTTATTTCATAAACTCTGTACATTCTCTTTATTTATTAAAGATATCAAGAATAAAACTGAAGTGATTGAGAAAGAGATCACCGATCTCTCTAATAAGTTGACCATTGAGCCTAATTCCATTCAAAATTTTTATACCAAGCTACAACAGCTCATGGCTCAACAGCTGGAACGAAGGAATGAAGAACACAAGATAAGGATGGACATAATGACACTTCAAACATTATTCCTTCCTCATCTTTCCTCCGTCCAAGAGTAGATTAACAAGGCTACATCCCTATCCACTCAACAAGAGGGAAGCACATTAGATGGACTCATTTCACTATTAGCTGACATTACAACTCAAAATTCACTCATGGATAGTGTTAAGGATGCCCTCTCTACCTCTCTCACCGATGCCCGAACAAAGTACAAATCTATTTTTGACCAGTTGCCACCACCGAATGGTAACTAAATTTTGATGTTTGTCAAAAATAGGGAGTGATATAGTATCAAAACATCAAAGTATCAAACAAAAGGAGTGTAGTATGCAAAGGGAGTATATACTGAGCAAAACAGAGTATTCAAAATAGAGTCAATTTTGACAGAGCAGTGAATCGAGCAGTTATCATAGAACATTGATCACCGAGCACATGTGCAAAATCAAAATTTTGTACAGTATATTGATAAGGGGAGTATATCTGAATATACTATTTCATTGACTAATGTATATACTATTTGTTTAGTCAAATTTTGTAAGTATATAGATTTTTGAGTTATGACTTTGAAAGTAGTTTTGTGAAACATCTCAACTAATGTCAAAAGGGGAGATTGTTACTACTTATCAAGTTGTCATTAGTTTTACATCCAAAGTCATTCTATATACTCTAGTCGGTTATCTCTACCGAAATATTCAGTCGGTATGAACAAAACAGTCGGTTAAAGAAGAAAGTATTCATAGAGCCTAGTATGCACCGAGTTGTCTACCGAGTATCATTCCATGTCTACCGAGCAACAAAGATAATACAGCGAGTTGATATACACCGAGTGAAATGTGTTACCAGATTCATTGAACCTGGACACACATATGAAAACGTGTTACAAGATCGAGGAACATAGAACCGTTATCACATTGGAAATTGCACTTAAAGATTGTGTATGATTTCAAGGTCATTTATCCAATGAAATATTTTGTATAGTTATTCATTCGATAAATCATGTTTGTAAGATCGAAGCAATGAGTCAGATCACCGACATAAGAGATCTATTTATACAACATCGATTGAGATCAGATACATACATGTAGTGACAGACAGAGATATACAAAGGTGTATGAAGCAAGACATGTGTGATACATGAGAAAGCATTAAGTGTTATGACTGTTATAGAGACATAGAGGTCACTGAGAAGGATTTCAGAGAACAGTCAAAGAACAGAGTAAACAGAAGAGTTTACCGAGTTACTTTATGGGTTACCGAGGTATGCTATAAGCAAGGTAATCTTATTTTGAGCAAATAGAATCTGCTATAACATTCTAGATGTAAAGTTGCAGATATTTGTAAAGAATTTATTAAAATATTTTGAAGTTGTAAGAGAAACCTTTAACAGGGTAAAAGACTCTAACCAAGTCTATAAATTATAAAGCCTCTAACCAGGTACAACATTTTAGTTTAAGTGTTGTGAAATCCCTAAGCAAGGTAGATCTAATAGATCCTGATACTCCTAATAGGGTAAGCTATCAGAAATAGCTAAACATGTAGCTCTAACCGAGCACTCTTTATTATTGCAGTAGTGAAGTTGTGGGTGCCATCCCCACCGTAATTTTTCTCTCTAATCAAGAGTTTCTGCGTAACCAAAATATATGTGTTATGGAGTGAATCATGTATGATTTTTATTTATTAGTTTTAGCTTTATGTTATGTTGCAGCAATTTTTGGTTTATGCATAACAGTAAAGATATTGTTGTTAAAAGGATTTTAAGTACTAATTCACCCCTCCCCTCT
The DNA here is from genome assembly GCF_030272615.1 of Cryptomeria japonica. Lineage (NCBI taxonomy): Eukaryota > Viridiplantae > Streptophyta > Pinopsida > Cupressales > Cupressaceae > Cryptomeria > Cryptomeria japonica. The sequence continues at coordinate 172,658,767 of NC_081406.1, read as the reverse complement.
CAGTACATTAGCTTTCCATATTGGGCCTAACACATGGTTACTTAATCTAACCATATATTATTTAAGGAATTAATCTAAATAAAAGATAATGTTTAATACATACATGTAGTTAAGCAACATAGTGATTCATACAATTATATAGCATAAGATAAGTATTTCTAAGGCTATCTTCATTGACAGAACATGATGAGATGAACATGAACATATTTAATTGCAAGATCATTGTTTCCATTAATTGACATAGAAAACCTATCATCTAAAACTCATTTCATTTACATCAAGGTTACATCATAAGTACATCATACTTAAATCATGATTACTTCATTTCTATGAAGGCATGCATATACATAGGTTACCTTTGATACACATAAGTACAATTGATAGAAACATAAAGTCACAATCTGAAACACTGATCTGACCAAATCCAAGAGAGCAAACTAGAACAAGTACGAAGCCAATCCACACAAGATCGATACAAAATCCCTGATGGAAGAAAAAACACTACCACTCGACCATGTGGACCACCCCACCATGCTAGGAGATAGACATAAGGTCCTCAAGCATATGAACAAGGAACACAACACAAGGGCTAAACACACTTCTGCCAAGTAACTACAAGCAAGATACACATAGACTAAACTCTGAATAGGAGTACTCCACAGGCTGCAAACTAAGAGGCAGAACACCTGTGCTCACAAGGGGAGAGTTTCATCGCATAGCTTGATATGGGTTATCCTGGCAGGTCTCCATAGGCCCTGACCCCCATCCTGGGCTATCCAGGCAACCTCTCTCGACCCCCAACCCCCATACAAGACTCATGCAAACCCAACAAACCTTTCATGAGGATAAGGTAGTTGGGTTTTCCATTCCAGGCCTTCCACACCTCATATGGAGTCTAAACGAGCACTCAAGACATGAGCTAGGCATCCAATTATCTTGTTTAATGTGATTAACTATCCATCCCCCTAATAGATTAATTAGGTTATCGCTTATTAAGGAAAATTCCAATGGGTTATCCTGGTAGCCACTTTGGGCCTCGACCCCCACTTGGAAGCCACTCCTCCTTATGATACAAATATACTCAAAATCATCCATTACCAAACAAATCATCATAAAATTATCTCATAAAAACTCATAAAGAGAATCAGAAGTACCATAGACCAAATACTGAGTTACAACCAAGTCTAGACTCACATTGTATCTCAATCACATAAACATCAAATACATAAGCTTCCATCAAAGAGCTCAACATAGCTCAATCCCAAAAGGAGAGTAATCATATAATATCAAGTGATTGATAAGCCATCACAAAATTCCATAACCAAAGCCCAAACATTAAACTAAACATAATAATACTGACAAAGAAACCGAGCCCAAAGACCAACCTCTGGACTTCCTAAAAGACATTCAACCAAAACAACATAAATGACACAAAACCCCGACACCCGTACGTATAGGTTGCTATAACATTTAAGAACAAGGATACAAGAACTTGTTTTAATAACAATGATATGGAACAATTAAAATAAAATCACTTATAACTTATAAAAGATTCAAAATGAAATTACATAAATGTGATCGATTTAATACACCATGGCCATCTAAATTATGTTAAACAACTTGTATAACCATAATAATAATACACTTCATATCATTAAATAAACATATTAAAACAAAAAATTCCTTCCTAAAAAGATAAAAATGTTAATAAATTTTGAACTAAATTATTTATTATATATTTAATTATCTTAATCAAAATAATTTCAAAATTATTAATATTAAATATACCTTTATATATATTCCAAAATAATAGACTAATACTAAAATTAATTCCACATAAAACATCTTCATAAATTGAAAATTAACTATATTATACTAAGTATGCTAAATTCCAAAACATATCCATAAAGGTAAATTATGAAATATTTATATTAACTAACCATGTATTAACATTATGGTATGGGGTCCCTTTGAAGAATATGGAATAAAACAATATTATAGTAGTACTTTATGAAAAAAAAAAGAAAAAAGTGAGTGTTTTAAATCTAAACATAAACATTCATAAGGACACATTATAAACTTAAAATAAAGGTATTTGCAGATAACAAATTAATACTAAGGAGAAACGAAAGGTTGAAGGAAAGAGAATGCATGTTTTTTAAGTTTTAAGTTTTTTTAACCCACCGTGAGATAAGATCCACGGTGTGGGTAGAGGCTACGCCTCCCCACACTCATGGGTGGAGGCTTGCCTCCTCACGGTGTGGGTGGAGGTTATGCCTCCCCACACTCGTGGGAAATGGCAGTGCCCCCCATATATCATTAAAAAAAAAACAATCCCTAAAACGAATACACAACGTTTGAAACAAATAATAATAGAATAATTATTATTTTTTTAAACAATTTAATATTTAATTAAAATAACAGATAGTATTATTTGTAGAGTCAAATAAATGGAAAACAAATCAATTTCAATAGCGGAAACATAAAAAGGAATTAATATATCACAATTGCAGATAAAATAATGAATATGTATCTTATTTTAAATCTTAGAGATTTAAATCGGCCCAAACCCCCATATGCACAGGTAAAATAAATAAAATATAGAGGATCAAGAAATTTATTCGAAATGCATAGCAAAAGGGCATAAAAACCAACAAACCCTGATGTATAGATCATTCAAATGACATGATTAATATAATATTTCAAATATCCATTAACAAATTTTACAATATTCAGACATAATTGAATGGAAAATTCTCATAAATTCAATCAGATTATTGAATGAATCCATGTATGCGACTTCACAAGATGGGATCATTCGATAATCTGATTACAAACATATTTTCACGGAGATAAATTTATTTTCAAAAAGAAAATAATGGCAAATGAAACCCTACCTCAAAATCGCTACCGAGAAATTGCAGATTGAGGAAGTACAAAAAAAATCCAATTGAAAGCACGAGCTTCACACCGAATTCATCTAAAATCTGAAAGCACCTCGGTATGCACAAACCGCATTCAAAAACCCCATTTTTAAAATTCCTCCCCCAAAATCCAAATTCCCATTTCCTCTCTCTAATCTCTAGAAAACCCCCAAAAAGCATGAAAAAGAATCAAGATCATGGAAATTTTTCCCCCATAAAAAAAATGTGCCACTTTCCTTCCAAAATTCTGTTGGCATTTTTGATGATTATGTTGTGATTGTCATTGATGGACACACACTTGCATTGAGATCACTTTTATATGTATGAGTTATGCTCAACCGACAATTGTTCTCAACCGATATGATGCATTATAGTCCTTAGACTATTGGTGTTTTGTAGAAAGTGTTTACTGATATGAAGCGGTATGTTGACCCCAAGTGGTTCGAGGATCTCAAGTAGTACGAAGGATCAAAGCGGCATAACACATATTTCCTAGTCTTCATTTTGTCAAACCGGCAATCGGTATTTTGCTTAAACTGGTATTTTGTATGAACTGGTAATACTCTGTGATGAGTTACCAACCGACATTTTGTGATGAGTTACCATCCACCGATTGTTTGATGGTGCCAACACTTCAACGGTGTTTTTTGTGTCGTATTACTAGATATGTTTAGATGCATTGAACCTAGGAAATTGTATTGTAATCCTATTGGACCGACAGGAAATCAAATTCCTTTAAAAGGACATCATGTCTAGGGTTTTAGGTTGTTGCTAGGGTTTAAGGTGGTTGATGAGCTAGAGAAAGTGTGAATGTGTTGAAGATTGAAATAATTCTTGAATGCATTAGGAATGTGCTATCAAGGATCTAACGAAGCAATCTGTGCTATTAGCTAGATCACTCATTTGTTGATTACTCACATCTTCGACAAGTTTGAAGCCCTTAACCGGGTAGGCCCAAAAGCCTTTTGTAAATCCTCTAACAAGGTGGTTCACATCTGTGGATCTAAAATCCTCTAGCAAGGTAGTCTTTAATAAGACTTATCTTCTAATAGAGATTGAGATTCCTAACAAGATCTGTTCTAGTAAAGAACATTGTATGACCTTAACCGGTCTGGTTCCTATTCTGCAGATAGTTACTTGTGAGTTCCATCTCATCGTGGTTTTTTCCCATTTGGGTTTCCACGTCAAAATCTCTTGTGTTATGGTGTTTGTGCTTCTGTGGGTGAATGCATTATTTGCTATTTGGTTTGTATGTGTGCTAACTGATCTATCTGCTAAACTATTTTATCAGTTTACTGTTAGTCTAGCAAAGTGTTTAAGTATATTTATTTTTTGCATACTAATTCACCCCACCTCTTAGTATTCATCAATTGGTATCAGAGCCTACCTTTCTATAAGTTTAACCACTTGGAAAGAGATATGGGGGAATACACATTGAGGGAACTTACTCATCGGCTCATTCAGTCCGAGTAAGCCTATGATGATCTTATGGTCAAATACAAGGCCTCTCAAGCAAAAAGGAGAGAACATGCTGAAAAGCTGATGGAGCTATCTGAAAATAGTTATTCTGATGAAGCGGACATGGAAGCCCTAATCCAAGAAGTAGAAAAGCTGAATGAATCCAATTCCAATCCGAGAAAGGAGTTGGAAGGACTGACTATCCGAATGTGCCAAGAACTTGAGAACCAGAGGAAAGCTGAAGATTTGACAAAAGACAAAGATCATGAAATCTCCAAGTTGAAGCAAGAGATCAGTGCCCTAACTGCTCAACTCCATGCGAGCAAAGTGGAAAAGGAAGACATGCAAAGAGAACTGAACATTGCCATCTCTGAGAATGCAAATCTGATGGCAACAAATGCTACTATTTCCAAAGAACTCTCTGAGTCAAAGGAAATACTTGCTAAGTTCAACAAGAGTTCTGTTAAGCTAGAGCAAAAGATTGAATCTGCCAAACCTATCAAGAATACTGATGGACTTGGTTATTCTGGTCATGAGGAAGGTGAGACCTCTGGTACAAATACTGGAGCATCAAAGAAACAACCGACATCAAAGGATAAAGGTAAGCAAAAGTTTAAACCTGTTTGCTTTAACTGTCTTAAAGAAGGACATACTGCCAATGTGTGTAGGAGTAAGACTTACAATAATTTTCATTATTTTCTAAATGATAAGCCTAGATCCTATAGATTCAATGGTAACTGTCATGCATGCAACAAGTTTGGGCATAGAGCATCTGAATGCAGGTTTGTTATGAACAACACTAGAAGATATCCTTAGAGGAGTCAAGGAGTTGGTCCTGAACCTTTTGTGAACCGGAATCACAATCGGTTTAATGCCTTCAATCATTAGTCAAGAAGCGGTGGCTATCAAGCAGCAACCGGATGGAGAGCAAACTGTATGGCTTGTCATAGTCATGGTCACACTGCTGCAACATGCAGGAGGAAGAACGGTAACATGAATAATGGACCTTGGAGAGCACCTAGAATGGTCTGCTATCATTGCAACAAACCGGGTCACATTGCCAGATTCTGCAGAACAAGAAAGAACATATCGGATGACATACCGGTCACTCTGGAAGGAAATATTGATATTGACACTATTCAAGCAGATATGAACAAAACCTAGAAGAATAAACTAGCAGTGTTGCAAGAAGAACCGGTTTCTGCACCTAGTGTGGAAATAACGGAACCGACAAACTAAGCATCAAAAAAGCTTAGGGGGAGCAAACGGTGAAACACTACGAATCCCCAATTTACACCGGTAAAAGACCTTAACCGGTATGTGATACCTGTCATTTGGTAGAAGATCGGAAACGGTAATAGGCAAATTAGGGTTTATGCCCAAATGGTGGAGCATTAATTACGGTTGGTGAGGAATATGCTTAAAAGGAATTTTCAAATCATTTCTCACTATCATTTTCGAGCGAAGAAGGTTTTCAAGTGCAGAGCGATGAAAAAGTGATTTGTGCTGCGATTCAGAGAAATTTAGAAACCTTGAAGGAGATTCAGAAGCAAATTACAAACGGTCAAGAGAAGAACGCAAAGCGGTGATTCTGCAACCGACGAAGTGTGAGGTGAAGTAGAATCTAAAAGCCCTAAATTCTCGATTTCCAAAAGGTATTTCTTGAGTTTTCTATTTTTATCATGGCTTCTGCATCTCATACTAGCTCTAGTGCATCTGTCGATTCAGTAAGCTTCATTCAACGCAAGTCCAAATACAATGCCTTGTCACAAGTTTCTACTGGAGTAATAGCGGAAGAAGGAATATCTGATTATATAGACTATAAAATTGAAGACCTAGGGTCTCTAGCAATCCACTCACAGCTAGGTCTATTCTGTGAGAAAGATAAAAAGATCAAACCAGAGTATAGCATTTTGGAGAAGAAGAAACTTCACAATGCGGTTTACTTCCTAGAGGATTTCACAGGTGACCACATTAGAATCATTTTGAGTAGAGCTCATGGTGACAAGATGTACCTAGAGAATGCATGATATCACACCACAAGCTGTTCATGCCATCACCGGTTTCTGGAACGTCGGTGAAGTGCCAGCCCTGAGGAAGATCATCAAGACTGAAATGACCAAGCTCATCGGTTCAGTGAGCGACTCACGAGGAATGACTATTAATTCCATCAAGGATGACCTCGTGAAATATGCGTGCATGGTGATTGGATACTGGATGTTCCATGCCAATAGAATTAACTCTGTATCTACTGCAGCGGTAAATGCCGCTTATCGGATGATCAAGGAAGATGCATCATTTGACCTCTGCACCGGTATGCAAAGGCAACTCGTGTTGAATCTTAAATCAATCAAACAGGATAATGCATTAAAATTCAAGTTTGGACAGCTACTAGTAGGACTATTTTTCTACTTCCAAGGTTGCTTTCCCAGAGTGGGAGATATTCAGTGGTCTGTGGACCAACCGGTTACCAAGCAGATCAAAGAAAGCCTGCAAGTAGTTGGAACCGGCTACCCTGAAGTTCTGAGCAAGTACTTTGATGAGTTCAGAAGCAAGATGATTCTGAGGATGAGGATATCCGATGACATTATCAAGAAATATGAAGATGATATCTACTTTATCATCAATGTGGATGAATGCATAATGGAGGTCATTGAGCCTAGACAGGAAGAAGTAGAGCCTATGGGCTATGAGGTGATGTATGATATGCTGGATGGGTATTCTTCTACCCTAATTGCCTCACGTCTTGATCCTAAGGCAAAGAGAACCAACACCTATCTAGAAAGGGTTGCACCAGTTGTAGAACTTCCTAAAAAGAAAGGAAAGGCAGTGCCTTCGACATTGGCATCGGTTACTGTAGCCAGTTCGAAAGTGACCAAGCGGTCACCTGCAAAGAAGAAACTGGAAGCGACACCTGCCAAAGTCTTCGAGAGAAAGAGGAAGACAAGGAATAACTTACCGGACTCAGAAGAAACTATGTCTGAAGAAAAACTCAAGAAGACAAGACAAGCAAGGAAAAAGACAAAGAATGAACCGACATCATCAGCACCGGTAAATATTGACATTTCTTCCTACAAACCTTTGACACATTGTCAAAGAACCATAAAAAATATTAGGAGAAAAGTGCTGAATGATTTGATTGATTGATTTGATGATTTCAATGATGATGAAAAGGAAGCAGTTGAACAAGAAATCATTAAGTATTTATGTGTTAATGACCGGTCGCCTTCAGAAATTAGATCTGAGACACCAGATTCATTGTATAACTCCTTAGACAATAAATGGTGCATTGCCATAGAACAAGAACAGGAAATGAGAGAGAAAATTTTTGCTCAGCATTTTCCTAATATATCAAATTCAGAACTTTTTGAAGTTATGAATAAATACAAAGGCCTCTTCTTCATGAGAAGAAGAAGACTTCTATTGCTGGAAGGAGAGAGTCAAGAAGTGATTAAGAATACACACACTCTTTCTCTAGATGCTCTTAAGATGCATCAAGTGGCTGAAGCCAACAGGAAGGCTGAGCAAGAACTGACAATAACAAAACCGGATGAAGTGTTTGATACTGAAGGAAACCTAGTTGTTGAACCTACAGACACTATTGATGTCGATGCTCTAGATGTAGAAGATGTTGCGCAGGACACACCATCTGAAGCAACAGGACAAGAGAAGAAGGCTAAACAGGTTGAAAAGCAAGTTGTGGACAAAAAGGAAGAGGTAGCAAAGAAAAAGGAAGAGGAGAAGAAGAAGAAGGATGAAGAGGAGAAGCAAAAAAAGGAAGTGGAGAAAAGAAGAGAAGAGGATGAAGAGAAAAAGAAACAAGAAGATGCAAAGAAGAACAAAGAAGAAGAGGATAATGAAGAAAAGAAGAAAAAGGAAGAAGATGAGGAGAAACGGAAGCAGGAAGAAAAGAGAAAAGAGGATGAGAAGAAGAGAAAGGAAGAGGAGAAGAGGAAGGAAGCAGAGAAGAAGAAGGCAAAGGAAGAAAAGGAAGAGGAGAAGAGGAATGAAGCAGAGAAGAAGAAGGCATAGGAGGACAAGGAAGTAGAAGCGGCAAAGAGCACACAAATGGAGACTCCAAAGGCAATCGGTAGTCAAGCCAAACCGGCTGACCTCACTAGTCCTATTGACCTCTAGTTTGCAAAGGAAATGGAGCTGCTACAGAGCATTAAGGTTGCTCAAGAACGCCTTGAAGTGTTAAGGAGGAAGAAGGAGGAAGATGCGATCTAAGCTGCGGTGGACACTTTTACCAGTTTGTTACCTGACACAAACCTCCTTAGTACTGACTCACCATTGGCATAATTGAAGCTCCTATGCACAGTAGTGGATGATTAGGTGTAGAGCCTAGAAGAGGTAGCAAAGGCAAATGCCAAGAAAGAGCATCAAAAGACTCTCAACATTGCCCTGGTGAAGAAGCTTAATGAGCTCCAGTCTGAACTGCAAAAAGCACAAAAAGACATAAGGAATGCTCTGGATGAGGGGAATCTACTACTGAGTAAGATTTGCCAACCCCATCTCTTCTATGATGATGTGCTTGTATAGAAGCAAAAGCTACAAACTGACTTGCAGTTATATATGAGCACCTTCAAGCTATCGTATGACTCTTTTACAGCTTATGGGCAAATCGTTCACCGGTTTCACATCCAGTCTACCCAAATAGAGTTGGAAATCAGCAACCGGACTCGAGATTTGCAGGAACTCCAACTGGTTCTACTCCCTTGCCTGCAGATACTTCATAAATGTTATCTAAATTTGGATGCCTTAATGGTGACTCAAGAGATGAGCACATTAGATGCCATGGAAGAATAGGTCTCCCAGATGCAGACAGAGAAAGAAGTGGCAACCTCTCTACTTGAGTCCTGGTCTTTATCTATGAAACAATTTTTGCAGGACTTTAAATCAGTTTTTGACAAGTTTTATTCTTTACTGTCATAAACACTTATGAAACAGGGGCTAGTCTATAATATTATTTTTGTCATTGTTGGCAAAGGGGGAGAAGTATAAATTTTGAATGTTTTGATGTATACTTTCATGTTATTTCTGTTAAGAAGTAGTATACATTGTATTTTCTGCAAAAGGGATAGTGTATATGCTTAGGGGGAGTAATTTTGAGTATGGCATATTTTTGTTGTAAAACACTTAGATGTCGATGTCAAAATTTCCTAAGTGTTGCCATCAATGCCAAAGGGGGAGATTGTTGACATTTTTGATGATTATGTTGTGATTGTCATTGATGGACACACACTTGCATTGAGATCACTTTTATATGTATGAGTTATGCTCAACCGGCAATTGTTCCCAATCGGTATGATGCATTATAGTCCTTAGACTATTGGTGTTTTGTAGAAAGTGTTTACCAATCTGAAGCGGAATGCTGACCCCAAGTGGTTCAAGGATCTCAAGTGGTATGAAAGATCAAAGCGACATAACACATATTTCCCAATCTTCATTTTGTCAAACTAGCAACCGGTATTTTGCTTAAACCAATATCTTGTATGAACCGGTAATACTCTGTGATGAGTTACCAACCGACATTTTGTGATGAGTTACCATCCATCGATTGTTTGATGGTGTCGACACTTCAACGATGCTTTTTGTGTCGTGTTACCAGATATATTTAGATGCATTGAACCTAGGAAATTGTATTGTAATCCTATTGGACCGACATGAAATCAGAGTTCTTTAAAAGGACATCATGTCTAGGGTTTTAGGTTGTTGCTAGGGTTTAAGGTGGTTGATGAGTTAGAGAAAGTGTGAATGTGTTGAAGACTGAAATAATGCTGGAATGCATTAGGAATGTGCTATCAAGGATCTAACGAAGCAATCTGTGCTATTAGCTAGATCACTCACTTGTTGATTACTCACATCTTCGACAAGTCTGAAGCCTTTAACTGGGTAGGCCCAAAAGCCTTTTGTAAATCCTCTAACAAGGTGGTTCACATCTGTGGATCTAAAATCCTCTAGCAAGGTAGTCTTTAATCAGACTTATCTCCTAACAGAGATTGAGATTCCTAATAGGATCTGTTCTGGTAAAGAACATTGTATGACCTTAACTGGTCTGGTTCCTATTCTGTAGATAGTTACTTGTGAGTTCCATCTCACCGTGGTTTTTTCCCATTTGGGTTTCCACGTCAAAATCTTTTGTGTTATGGTGTTTGTGCTTCTATGGGTGAATGCATTATTTTCTATTTGGTTTGCATGTGTCCTAACTGGTCTGTCTGCTAAACTGTTTTACTGGTTTACTGTTAGTCTAGAAAAGTGTTTACGTACATTGATTTTTGGTATACTAATTCACCCCCCCCTCTTAGTATTCATCAATTGGTATCAGAGCCTACCTTTCTATAAGTTTAACCACTTGGAAAGAGATATGGGGGAATACACATTGAGGGAACTTACTCATCAGATCACTCAGTCTGAGCAAGCCTATGATGATCTTATGGTCAAATACAAGGCCTCTCAAGCAAAAAGGAGAGAACATGCTGAAAAGTTGATGGAGCTATCTGAAAATAGTTCTTCTGATGAAGCGGACATGGAAGCCCTAATCCAAGAAGTAGAAAAGATGAATGAATCCAATTCCAATCTAAGAAAGAAGTTGGAAGGACAAACTATTCGAATGTGCCAAGAGCTTGAGAACCAGAGGAAAGCTGAAGATCTGACAAAAGACAAAGATCATGAAATCTCCAAGCTGAAGCAAGAGATCAGTGCCCTAACTTCTCAACTCCATGCGAGCAAAGTGGAGAAGGAAGACATGCAAGGAGAAATAGTGGGGTTTCTTGCCTATAGTTCTTACATCCTTGGTTCAAACCATTTTAAGACATATGACATAAATAGACAAGGGAAAAACATGCATGGAATGGAGCTGCGCTAGCGAGGTGATGGTGGATCTTGCTGAGGGTTTTTAAATTTTTCTGCTTCTTAGAAGCAAGATTCTTCATTTGACAGGTTCAAAGGACGTCGGGTTCATAGGTGGTAGAGAGGAGGCACTTTCAAGGGTTTTCGCCATAAAAAACAACTAGTATCTGTTATCTGCGAAGGGTCTCCTGTACACTTTCCTTGATTCCCTAAGAAAAGTTTCAGAATTTTCCTGCACTTCAGAGGTAGGATTTTGTATTCGATAGGTTCAGGGGGCATCGGGTTCATGGGTGGCAGAGAGGAGGTACATTCAAGGGTTTTCGTCACAAAAAATAACCAATATTTAATATTTGTGAAGGGTCTTCTAAACATTCTCCTTGATTTGCCAAAGAAAATGGGCCTTCTACACGACATGTTGATGATCGGTCTGGGTGGAGATTTCCCTCTTATGTTTCCTAGCGGAACAACACCTGGATCACTAACCCTAGGTTTCTCACTAACCCTAATAACATTTCCATAATAAGGAAGGATTTCCAGTTGCAGAAAGATACATAGCTTCGTGATGATGGAGGAATTCTCCCTAAACCAAATAAAATGGATAGGTTTTGGAGGAAAAATAACCCAAACACAGATGTTCAAATGCGGCGGGATTTGAGCAAGGCCTCAAGTGATGGTCATGACTTAGGAAGGGCTTTGAAGGATATTAGTGAATCAAATGATGGCTGTGTTTATGCTTGCACATAGGCGACTTGCATGTTAAAGCATGCTTATTCGATTACCCTTCTTGAACAACTTCTTTCCTCCTAAATTGCAATTTTGAGGGAAACAACACTTTTTGATAAGTTCTGGGACTCATCTTTGCAAATTTCTAAGCTCTTTCAATGGGCCAAAAATGAGTGGCTGGGCATTAAGGATATTTTCTATATGGACTCTGATTCCAAATATTATCATTTTTTAGATTCTAAATTTTGTCTATGTGCACATAACCAAGAATTGGTTCTGCAAAGGGTTTGGTTTAGAATTGCTTGCAAATAAGTTGGGGATCTTTCTTAAACATGTCCTCATTCCCTTTGAGGTTACTCACTTGCCTATTAGGGTTTGTCTATTATTGAGTTTGGCTAAGCCATTTCCAACCTCTATAATTATCACTTCCAAGTGGGGGCCTTGGGAACAAAAGGTGGTTATACAAGATGCCGCTATGGTAGATAAGCATGCCCAACATTTGGGTCACTTTACCAGCCAATGTCAAGGTCCAGATACTTCATGCATAAATATATGTATGGACAATATAACTGATCCCTTTCAATATGCTTATAGAATTAATGTTCACACTTCTCCTCGAATACCATCAACTTATCAAACTAGTGTTCACATAGTTTAAGATGTTGGGGTAGGAAACCAACAGCTCAACTGTTGCACAAATCAGATGCATTTGGAGAAGTTCCTTTTGTCCCTTTGTAAGGCTTTTGATTTTTTTAGGTATTGGTATTTTGGACAATACCTATTGCAGGCCTCAGGCCATTTTGTTGATACCACCCACCATGCTAACACTAATTCTTGCAGTACTGCCCCTTTCCTCACAACATACTTTACAGTACCACTAGAGGGTCTTCATAGTCATCAATTCCTAAATTTCAAAAGCCGATCTCCCTTCAGGTATATCTATGCCTAAATTTGATAGTATTGTGCAAGAATTGATGCTCCTCAATCGGGCCATTGACATCTTGCCCAAGATGCCTTTTTCCTTGCCTCTTAATCTGCACAAATTAACATGAGAACATGCATAAGTTATGGCAAATGAATTGTTTGTGATAGTTGCTTCTTGGGTGTATGATGAGACAACAGTAGAAGAAATGTATGAGGACTATGCTCATCATAATCTAATAGAAACCAGAAAAATAGATGATTGTAATAAGAATCCTCTCCAATGCCAAAATAACTGCCTTAATCAACATGAAATAGTTATAGAATTATCTGATTCAAATTCCTCCCAATGTCAAGATAATTGCTTTATTCAACATGAAATGGTCAGAGAACTTCCTCCCCATAATCAAGACAATTGTTTTAATCAGTATGAAATGGTTAGATAATTGAATATCTTTGATATGAAATTATCGGGTTTTGACTGTGAGAATATAGTTATTCCCCCACAGTTTGGGTATAATGTGCAGAATTCTCTGAATGTTGTAGTTAATTTGGATGAGAATTATGCATCAATAGAAGAGTTAGATACAAATGAAAACTTAAGGACTACATCTCAAGCTGTGGGGTAGTTTTATTTTTCTCAATCATTATCATTAACACAAACCCCTTCTATATTAGTTCCAGAGAAGAAAACTCCAAAGTCTAGAGGCAGGAAGTCAAAAAGCACTAAAGCCATGGAAGAAATAGAGGCCGGTCTTCAGTCCACCTTAGATGAGAAATTTTCACCGTTAAAACAAATGACGAGGAGAACTAAGTGTTCTCCTCGTGAACAATGAAGATCCTATCTTGGAATGTCAGAGGTGTTAATGCCTCTGACAAACATCATAGAATCAAGCATCAACTTGATTCTTCATAAGCGAACATTATACTACTTCAAGAAACAATGCTTTCATAGGATAATTTTAAAAAAACTATTGATAAATGGAATGTATGGAAATCAGTTCATATCCAAGGTGTAGGAGCTTCAGGAGGTCTTTCTGTTATGTGGAACCCAAAATCTATTAAGGGTTATCTGATACACCATGACACAAATTGGCAATTATTAAACATGCAACACTTTGATCTATCATTTTATTTAGTGAATGTTTATGGACCTAATCCCACGCAAGACAAGAAGAGATTATGGGTAGTGCTAACACTTATCATTCAACAATATGAAGGCCTAAACTTAGTTATAGGGGGAGATTTCAATGCTATTGTGTCATTGGATGAAAAACAAGGTAGAATCTGCCCCCCCTCTAGAACCATGCAAGACTTTAAGGACTTCATAAATGATAATGATTTGATTGATATTATTCCTCATAATGGTTTCTTCACATGGACAAATAGAAGGTCAGGTTTTCTTCAAATAGCTGAACATTTGGCCAGGTTTCTTACTTCTCATAGCTGGAAATTACTGGATATTACTATGCAGTAAAAAATTATGGCATTTTCGGGGTCAGACCAATTTCTGATCCTTCTTAACATTATTTAAATATCAAAATTACTAGGGCATAGGCATAAACCTTCTTTTAAGTTTGAGAGTGTGGTTCCGTCACTCCAAATTTCAACACCTCTTGAGACAATGGTGGTTCAATTCACCATTGGAACTAGGCACTAAGATGTTTCAATTCCACAAAAAGCTGCAATATGTCAAATCATGGATCAAGATATGGAATGCACAGGTCTTTAAAAATGTTTTTGAACAAAAAATTTTAGTGGAAAAGGAGCTAGAGAAAATTAATCAACGTATAATCCAACATGGTTTGGATGCAGTTATTTTTGAAAGACATAAAAACTTAAAGGAGGAATGGGAGGAATTGTGCCAAAGAGAAGAAGAATATTGGAGACAAAAGTCTAGGTAACTATTGATAAAATAGGGAGACAAGAACACAATTTTTTTTCATATGTCAGCAAAACAAAAAAGGGCTGCAAGAACAATTTTCTCGATAAATGATTCTACAATGGGCAACACTATTTAGATGCACAAGGTATTCAAGAGGAAGGGGTCAATTTTTTTTCAATCTTCTTTCTCCCCCTCCTAACCCGTCTCCTCAACCTGATAAGGAAAAAGAACTCCTTGCTACCATTCCATCTTTGTTAACCTCGTAGGACAATCAACTTCTTTTGGCTCCCTTTACCTTTATGGAGATCCATAAAATGGTCTTTTCCATGCCTGATGATAAGGCACCTAGCCCTAATGGTTTCAATGATCTTTTCTATCAAAAATGCTGGGATTTTATATTCTTTGATCTCCTTGCATCTTTACAAGAATCTAGGAAGAGTGCTTCATTGCTTAAGAACTTCAACACTACTAATATTGGTCTTGTTCCTAAAATCAAAGAACCAAAATCATTTGCAGACTTCCGCCCAATTTCATTATGTAGTTCGATATATAAGATTCTCACTATAGCCATCTACCTGAGATTGCAACATCTCATCTCTAAAATTATCTCTCTAGAGCAAGGGGGCTTTGTGTTGGGGATGGAGACTACAGAAGGGGCTCTAGTGGCTCATGAAGCTCTTCATTCTGTTAGAATAAATCAGTCTTCACCCTTTTTTATTAAACTAGACATGATGAAGGCCTATGACAAGCTTAACTCGTCATTTCTATTGAAAGTTTTGAGGAAATTTGGCTTCACAAATAAATGGTGTAAATGGATCAGGGCTTGTATGTCAGGAGCTCACTTTTCAGTTATTGTTAATGGGGTCCCAGGTAGTTTCTTTGCCTTTACTCAGGGGGTAAGACAAAGAGATCCTTTATCTCCATTCTTATTCATCATCATGGCCAATCCATTTAGTAGAATTATCAACCTTAGAAAAGAAAATGGTTTATGGCGAGGTGTGCACATTGCTGGCACTTCCATCTCAATTATTCACTCTTTATTTGTTGATGACACCCTTTTTTTTGGAAGGTCAAATGTTCAAGAAGCCAAACGGATGAAACAGACCTTGGATCTCTACACAACTGTATCAAGTCAGAAGATTAATTCCCATAAGTCTAATATTTTTATCTTCAACAAAAATCAACTAATCTCTAATAAAATAGTAAGATTACTGGGGTTTAATTAAGAGGCTCTTCCATCCACTTATCTCAGAATTCCTCTTTTTTAATGGGAGCCAATAAAGCTACTTATTGGAACTCCATTATTGAAAGAATAAAGACTAGAGTATCTACATGGAAAGATCACTGGCTCTCCCTATTAGGTAGAATCCTCCTTATCAAATATTTCCTCTCTGCAATACCAAACTATTACATCTTAGTACTTAAAGCCCCTAAATCTGTCATTCATCAAATTGAAATACTTATCAAAGATTTCTTGTGGAGAAGTAATATAACAGATGTTAAAAAAATTCCACTAGTCTCATTAAAAGATATGTCAAATTGTAAGGAGGTGGGGAGTGTTGGGTTGCATGACTTATCTATGAGAAACAAGGCCTTTGGAGACAAATTAGCATGGCCCAGATGTACTCAAAACCTCATAGTAAATGGTGTAGAATTATGCAGGGAAAATATTTGGACACCATGGATTGCTCCAGGATTCTAACTATCTCTAATCCTCCTCAGGGATCAACCATATGGAACGTTATGCTATCTTCAAGAGAGGTTGTCACTAGATATGTGTCATGGGAAGTTCATAATGGGGAAAGTGTCAATTTTTGGAGTGATTCATAGAATGGGTTGCCTCCTTTGAATCAAAGCTTGGAGCTAGCTAGTGCAATTCAAACTATCACTGACTATTGGGGGTTAAAGTTGATTGATTATATTTGTGTTGTAGACATATTTTCTAGTAAAGCTACATGGAAGGATCCTTCAATTCTCCCTAGATCTTTGGACCAGGTAACAAGTTTACAACATATTCTTTCTCAAAGAGTTGTGTACATTTCAAACATCCATGATTCCCTATTTTGGGCACCATCCAAAGATGAAAATTATTCAGTTAAAGTTGGGTATAAAGTTGTTCATCAATTGGAATCTTAGAATTTGAATCATAGGGCCTTTTCCTTTTGCTGGAACAATTTGGTTTTACCAAAAGAAGGATGTTTTTCTTGGCTAGCTCTTAAGAAAAGAATCCTAACTAGTGATAAACTGCATAAACTTAACATATCTCATCCCTTTAACTGTGTTTTTATTCAACAAGGATTTGGAGATAGTTGATCACTTATGCTTGAACTGTCCCTTTTATCAACAATGTTGGAACTCTCTCATAAATAAACTAAACTTAGCTATGCCACTGCCCAACACACTATGGGATGTGCTTTAGTCCTGGCCCACCCTCTTCTCCAAATCAATGTTTTGTTGTATTTGGAAATGCATCCCAACCACCATTATTTGGTCCATTTGGTGGGAAAGAAACAAAAGAATTTTTCGACAGTCGTCATCTAATGTGCAATTGGTCTTGGATAGGATAGAAAATTTTATTTCAGAGATAGTTAATATTAACGACCAAAGTATAAAAGGGAATCACATCTTTACTCCATGGGACAATTATACCATGAATGTATGGAAATCTATTCATCCCCCCTCCCCATCTTCTCCAACATGTCACTCTCAGAAGTCCACTGATAGATCTAAGATCAAATGGCAACCCCCATGCAAGAGATTTGTATAGATAAATTTTTATGGCGCATCAAGAGGAAATCCAAGTATTTCAGGTATTGGTATTTGCATTAGGGACCATCTAGGTAATCTGATTGCATCAAAATATTCCAACATCCCTCCAAGGACAAACAATTCAGCTGAAGCAGTTGCACTCTTAAATGGACTTGTATTAGCAAAAAAATTGGGCTACACAAACATACAAATTGAAGGTGACCCAGTCCTCATTGTTAATGCTTGTATTACCAGACATTTTTGAATTGGAGAATTGCATATATACTTAAACAAATTTGGTCCTTATTGGACTCTTTCAAAGAGTGTTATATCTCCCATACATATAGAGGGTAATAAACTTGCAGATTTGTTAGATAACATGGGTTGTGAGAACATTAATTTGGACTCCTCAATATCCCCCATTGACTTACATGACTTTTCAGACTTATTACAAATTGCAAATTTAGAAAAATTATAGAATATTGTAGACAGAGGGTACAGGTCATCACAAAGATTAGCATATATGAGGATATGTGGCTTATCAAAATAATAAGTTTTAACATTCAAAGATACTACCTAGATTCTCAAACAATACATTGGTAGATGGACTCAAGATGACCATTGAATGGTTCATAAATCATCCAGATTGGTGGGGTGACATTTCTGGTGCTTTGCTGCCAGATTTAGATTATTCACTAAGGGCCAGTGATTCAAATCAAGACCAGATGCTTGTTCCCTCAAGGAGTTTCTCTCAGAAACCCGCCCTAAAATTTTCTTTTTTTGGATGCATTGGATGGATTCGAGGTCTTCTTGGTCAGATATGTGAGATGTGGGGAATTCATCTCCCCTGTGCAAAACTACCTCAATAGCTTCTGATACATCTTCGCAATAGAGATAGCTTCGAACATTAGATCCATCTCCAGTGGTTGCAGAGTATGGATTTGTGGGTAGAAGTTGTGAAGCCTCGTGATCTCCCACAACGTCATCTTTCTCAGTCTCTCCATTCACCTCATCCGTGCTAACATGTATGTATCCCCTGTTTTGTCCAGTGACCTTGCATGTTTTATCAGAATATGAATCTCATAGATATTATTCTTTATGAATTTGAAACTATCTCCAAAGGAGTTTTCAACATGGCTTGAGTTGCAAAATGCATGATAGTGTCAATGCCCTCCGTAATTAGAAGATAATTCTCCAAATTTGCACTTGCATTTTCACCCCTTACAAACTTAAAGTTGGGAGATGACTTTGACAGCGGGAGCTTCTTGAGATTTGAGCAGTAGTTGATATCTTCTAACACAACAATTTTTGTATTAAGGGTTCTTCCTTGTTAGTCTGGTTGCTTCATGGGATGCAATGAATCTTGCTACCCCAGCGATAAGATTAATCTGTGGCCTATAATACCCCAAATTTGTAGTTGTGCCCTCAACAACCATTGTTTTCAAATCTACTTTCATAAAGACATCCCAATGTATCTTTTGGTCCTATTCTTCCCATTGAGGTCCAAGTGACAAATGTAGAGATAGTGGAGTTGAATGTGGACATTCTGCCCTTGGACGTTGAGTAAGCAAGTTGTTGCCAATTCTAAGTTTTATTGATTATACTTGTATCTGGGTCTCGATTTGATGATAAAATGTTTTGTTTAACACTTCATGAATATCTTTGTTCCATTTCCAAGTGGTGGAGTCCTACAGGATACACAGTGCCCCCTTGTTTGTTTATGCTATTGTAGCCTTTTTTAATATGTATACTGTAGCATACTTAACATTAAATGCTACTTATTGTTAAGTTCAGATTTGGGGTAATGTATCACGAACTGGAAGAATATAAAGGCCATATTTTAGTGTTATGAAGTGATGAAATTGTAATTTTTAAGATTTGTATGGGCTAATTCTTTGGCCCATAAGTTCATAGGTTGCTTTCTAGGAAGCTATCTTTTTTAGTTTTTGTATTTTTGGGCTAGGATTGGGGGTTTTCTTGCTGGTTTTTTCCCCAGGAGCCCTTGAATCACACAATTTATTAATTATTCATTCTTACATTTTAATTTTAATTAATTACACATTAATATAAATTTTTTAATTTATTGACAAGGTAATATTATTTCAACACACACACACACACACACATATATATATTCACGTATATTCATATTTATATTTTATTTTAGTACCCACATAAATATATATTCATGTATATATATTAATTTTAATACACAAAAGTAAATGTATTTAGATTAAATTAACACAATAAAATAAAACTTAATGATAGAAGTATTATAATTAAAATCTACCCAAAATACTATGACAAATAAACCCATTCACAATACAAATGCATACTCACATGCAATATAGCCAGGGTTATTGGATTGTTGCCTATGTGACATTATGAATAGGCTGACATAGGACCATAAATATCGCTCTAAAGCTAAGCAAGGCAAGGGTGACAATGATGGGCCCTATGACTATCTCCACAACTTTCATTGGGATAATTTAGGCATGCTCAGACTTGTGAATCCAGGTGGAGTCAATGCCATGTACCTGCAATCATGCACCACCAAAAAAACATACATACTTATACCCAACATTTACAGGCACACCGGTAGAGGAGAGTCGTGACATTCCATGTCTCTCCGAAGTGAGTGACTAAAGATCATCCCCTCACACCCCACACAAACTCATACACATACATGAAAACAAACATATGATGTATCTCATACATAAAGTAAATATGTCAGTCCATGGTCAATACATAAGCATAAAATCTAACATCTAAATATCCATAAAGATATAATGCATAAACAACAATTATTAAATCTAAAACTATGTAACACACTATCATAATAAAAGTCATCACAATATAGAGTATCATCCATACACATAAACAATAGAAAAAGTCAACCAGATTCAAACTAGGTAAAATAGAGTCTGATCAAGGAAGGGGCATTACATTCTCCCCCCTAGGGTTCGACTTACTCCTGGAAGTCGCAAGGCTAAGATAGGAAAAACAAAGATATGTTAGTCATAACATTTATATTAAATAATACTAAAACCATCATTCCACAAGTATTCTTGTAGAACATAAATTCTATACTAAATTCCTTATCCAAGGTAGACATATCTTAATGTACCAAACATCATATCTTGCACTTTTCAAAGATGAAAACACTTCCTTAACATCTATATGGACCATTAAAATGATAGATATACATCTAACACAACATCTTACACATACACTCCTTCCTACATTACTAGGGAAAACACAACATACTCTAACATTAAGTTCTCAAATTTAGCAAATACTAATGTATCCTACACCATCTAAGGTCCACAATCCATACATTTTGGAAGAAGGAAGGTTCATGGCATAAAATCATATCAACATTAACACCAAACACCAATCGTAAAGTACATTGAAAACTTAATATAAGAGAGAAAATGAATATAGTTACCTACAAAAACCACCTAATGCCCACCTAACTCAATTAGAAACCATGTAGGCATCCCTAGACACTCATCAAACAATTAAGTCTATAGATCTTTAAATTTATCTCATGCATATAACACAATCTACTTAGTCCAATTCACTCTTCTTCCTAATACATCTTATGATCCAAATGGTTACAAATGAATTTTATCATATAAAATACACTTTTATTTCCTTAAGCGAATATCTATACTATTTGATTACCCAACATGCCTAGATCCACTCTCCGCAGTGTTCTCCCTTAAAACACTATCAGAGGTTCAAGCAAACATGATAGAAACAACACTAAACACACAACTAGGGCCAACTAAGTGAAGGAAATGGAATTACACCAGGATAATCCATATCAAGCTATGCGATGACACTCTCCCCTTGTAATAACTGTTGTTTTGCCTCTTAGTTTGTAGCCTCTGGAGTACTCCTATTAAGAGTTTGGTCTATGTGTATCTTTCTTGTGGTTACTCGGTGGAAATGTGTTTAGGCCTTGTGTTGTGTTCCTTGTTCGTATTCTTGAGGGCCTTATGTCTATCTCCTGATATAGTGGGTTGGTCCTATTTGGTCTACATGGTTGGGTGGTAGTGTTTTTTCTTCCATCGAGGATTTTGTATAGGTCTTGCATGGATTGGATTCATACTTGTTCTAGTTTGCTCTCTTGGATTTGGTCAGATCAGTGTTTCAGACAGTGAGTTTATGGTTTTGTCAATTGTACTTATGTATATCAGATGTAAGCTTTGTATATGCATTCCTTCATGGCAATTATGTAATCATGATGTAAGTATGATGTACTTATGATGTAACCTTGATGTAAATGAAATGATTTTTAGATGATAGGTTTTATATGTCAATTAATGGAAACATTGATCTTGCAATTAAATATGTTCATGTTTATCTCATTGTGTTTTGTTAATTAAGATAGCTTTAGAAATACTTATCTTATGCTATGTAATTGTATGAATCACTATGTTTCTTAACTACATGTATGTATTAAACTTTATCTTTGATTTAGATTAATTCCTTAGATAATATATGGTTATATTAAGTAACCACGTTGAGAAACCTTAGGGGAGAAGTTCTAGTAGTATTTCACATGTATAAATTAACCTAACCTTATTCATTTAAGGTTTTAAAGAGTTCATTTAATGTTTAAGAAAAAACAATTCACTCTTTTCCTAGATTGTTAGTTGTTTTCCCCTAGAGTTTCTTGGCAGGGCGTTACACTAGTCCAACATCTAATCTAATCATAATTTAACCCTAATGCTAAATTGTTTAAAACCTGCTTGACATTAATCCTAACACCAATTTAACCCTAAATCTAATTTTAGCTATATCCCAAATTAAACTCCAACCATAACCCTAATTCAAAACATATCATAAATAAAATATTTTTTACCCTACTGAATCCTAATCTTACATTAACATTAATCCTACTTGAATCATAACCTTGACCTTAACCCTAATCTAATATTCAACCTAATGCTATTGAAACTTTAGTTGTAATATAACCCTAACCCTAATCCTTACCCTAAGTCAAATATCTCTTCTATAATCCTAATTGATACCTAATCCTATTTAACCCTAACCTAACCTAACCTTAACCCTAACACTACCCCTAGTTGTAATGACAATCCTTATTCTAGTTTTAATCCTAATTAAACTTGAACCTAAATGTTAGTTCAACCTTAATGATAATTGTAATCTTGATACCAAAGTTTACTCTATAACTTTAACACTATCCCTAATCCTAACCCTAACCTAATGATGTAAGGCATTAATTATAATTGGTTTTACAAATATGTTTCTAACCATAACCCTAATTGAACCCTAACTTTAACCTTAATTCTAAATGAACCATCACACCAACCCCAAGCCTAAAATTGACCTCGACCCAAGCTTTCTCCTAGAATCTTAACCATAACCCTAATAAACTATGATCCTAACCCCACTTAAACCCCAACCCCAACCACAACCACAACCTTGACCTCAAGATTTATCCTAGAACCCAAACACTAACTCAACACTAACCATAACCTAGATCAAAACCCCTAATTAAACCCTAACTCTAAATTAAACCCTAACCCTAATTTAACTCAAACTCTAATCGTAACCCAACACATTCAAGGCTTTGAAATATTGAGGGTTAGAGTTAGTGTTAGGATTGGGTATATAACATTATGATTAAGGTCATAATTCTAAATTTATTTATCCTAATCTTAACACTAACCCTAATTCTAATTTAAACTCTATATATATTCTAATTCTAATAGGTTAAATATGACCCTCATATTACTAACCCTAATACTATCAAGGTAACCTTAATTAAAATACAACCTTGATTTTAACTCTAACCCTAATTAATAATAATTTACTTTATTTAAAAATAAATCATTTTCCTTTATAGAAAGTTATTGAAGATAGCCATCAAACTTAAAATTTAAAATTGAATTGAAATTATATTTTATCAAATTATCTAAAATTATAGATAATATCTCTATTCATCTCCCAATTTGATTAGAAGGTATAATTTTAAAGTTCAACAAAATCAATCAATAATCTATTTTTAAGTAATTACCATTAATTGAATAGTATAATGAATAACTAACTAGTGTGTACTCAATGAAAATTTATTTTATTTTAAATAAAAACCATTAACTTCTATAGAAAGCTATTAAAGGTAGCAATCAAATATAAAATTTAAAACTGAATTAAAAATATATTCATTTAGAATATCTAAAAAAATTAAATATAATATATTTATGCGTGTCCCAATTAAATTAGATAGTATATTTCTTATGTTAAAAATCTTAGTTAATAATCAATTTTTAAAACAATTTATATTAATCTAATAGTTTAATGAATAACTATTTTATGTGTATTCAATGATTTTCTATTTTCTTTTAAAATATAATTAATTGAAGTACTATAATTTTGAAATTTAAAAAATTCTATTAATAATCTATTTTTTAGACAACTACTATTTATTGAATAGTATAATTTATAACTAACTAATTTTTTACTCAATGAAAAACTATTTTTTAAAAAGAAATATCAGTTTTCTCTATAGAAAGTTACTAAAGGAAACCATCAAACATAAAAGTTAAAACTAAATTAAAGATATATTTTTTAAAAATACATAAAATTAAAGATAATATCTCTATGCATGTTGCTAATTAAATTAGATAGTATCATTTTGAAGTTCAGATCAATTAACAATATTTATTTCTAATAAATGAACAAGTATAATAACTAACTAAATTGTAGTCAATGATTTTTTTATTTTCATTTAAAGAAAAAAAAATGATTTAGAAAGTTATTAATGGTAGCCATCAAACATAAAATTTAATCTTAAATTAAAAAAAAATCAAAATATCTAAAATTGAAGATAATATCTCTATGCATGTCCCAATTAAATTAGATAGTATAATTTTGAAGTTGAGCAAAATTAAAATTTCAAAGACAATTTCTATTAATTGAATAGTATAATGAATATTGTTTTCTTTAAAGATATTTATTAAAGATAGACATCCAAAATAAAATTTAAAATTGAATTTAAGACGTATTTTTAAAAAAGATCTAAAATTAAAGATGATATTGTAATGCCCCACCAGGAAACCCCGAAGGGATAAAGCTAAAACACAAGAATAGAGTGCAAATATATATATTTTAAATTAAACACAACACAATGATACAATGAGTTATCATAAGTATAGATAACACAACAGAAGACTCAAATAACACCTAAAGAGTTTCCCAACGTGATTACTTAATTCAACACTTAACTCAACTCACGCTAATTAATCCAATTAAGTTGATTAACTTAATGACATGATAATACTTTAAACAAGGATAAATTTTCTTGGTAAGATAAAAATATAGATAACATGATAAGGTTCATCCATTAAGGTTAAAAATATAGATAACATGATTAAGTTCATCCATTACAATTTAATCATACATTACGAACAATCTTTCATTAAAACATAATACATGCATCTAATTTAATTACATACTTTAATTTAATAATAAACTAACAAATACTTTCCATGCATACTTTAATTGCATTATCAACAACTGAATACATTCCATTATTCAAATCCACATTCTTTCATGATTCAAATTATTGCATATAATAAGATGACTACATACATGCATTTAAGATTAACTTCATCTAATCCACATTATACATTCTAAAATAATGTCATCCATACATACTAAATTAAAGAGGAAACATAAGAACATAAACACCACATAACACTGAAATGATATCGAAGTTCACCCCTAGTGGGCTACATCTTCGGGTTTGCTCAACTGCAAGATCCCTCTAATAAAATAATAGGGTAAAGAATACATAAGGTCACATTATTAACATCCTTCCATCACGGCATACATAACCAATAATACATATGACCACATCGGTCAAATAAATACAAGAATGATCCCTAAATAGGAAAAGGATCCAACTGAACATAATAAAAAGCAAATACAAAGATCAACTGGAGCATCTGCGAAACTAAATCTTCGCAACCCATCATAATAAACCCATGGTCTAACATAAATATCAGGTTCTCACAATGACATACACAACAAGATGACTCCACAACAGTGCTCCTATCAATGACAAGACAACAACACACTAGCGAACATAACTTGGTATGGCTACCATGGTAGGTCTACATAGGTTCCAACCCCATCTACTGGGTTACCTTGACAACCTATTCCGAACCTCCGGCCCATCCAAGTCCCACATGGACCCAACACATCCTTTCATGCTGACAAGGTTGATGGTTTGCCATTTTAGGCCTTCTCATTGCATGCTGAGTCTGTACTAGCACTCATCCCACACGTGAGGCATATTTATCTTACTTAGTGTTTTGAATAACTAAATTCTCTAATATTCTATTAGGTTATCACTTATTTAGACACACTTTTGATGGGTTACCTAGCAACCACTTTGGGCACGGCCCCCAATCAAATGCCACTTTCCCATATGACACTAGACCATAAACCAACGAACTCCTAAAACCCAGTTATACAACAAGACAAGCATACAAAGTTCAATACGGTAGGAATACCCACTTGGTCAAACAAGACATCATACGAGGTGCACTGATTGATGATACTCTAACTAGAGACCTGACTAGTTATGGTCAACCATGAACCAACATTCAACACCTGCATAAAGGACATGACCGGATACAAAACCATCACATGAAAACAATAAATACTCGAGATCAAGGACATAAGAAGGTACCCAAATCAACATACGACTGTGTCCAACAAAACAAAATCAAGGACTTACCATTTCTTAAGAAAATGCAAATACAAAAAATTAAACATGCATAGGCATAGATCGGAAAAGACAATCTTTTTCCATATTGTTTAAACATTAAAATTGATCCAGTTTTCTAATTGGTCTAATCTGATTGTGAATTGTCTACCTTGTCTAGGTACATGTCGCTCATGGTTTTCTAACTCACTAAAGTTCGTTTTGCATCATAACATTAATATAAATACTTCCTCATGATTTTTCAAACCATAAATACATTAATATAAATATAATATACGTAGAACACCCAATGATATAAAATCAATTATTCATTAATCACATAAAAATATGATATTCATTTTCAAAATAAAACATCATTTTCATCTTTGGTTGAAAACCATAATCTAATCTCATCTCTTGCAACACAAATATACACTTTCCAAAAATGGAAATATACCTTTTAAAAGAAATAAAAATTGATGATCATTTTCCAAATAAATTGATACTTCCTTGCATACATATATAAAAATACAAATTATATATATATATATATATCCGCAATTAATAAAATATATACTAATTAATATATTAATCTGCAATTAATAAAATATATACTAATTAATAATTAATAAAATATTATAAATTAACTAGTAATTAATATATATATATATATTAATCCACAATTAATAAAATATATACTAAATAATAATTAATAATTTAAAAAGAACTATTTAAAAACTTAAAAAAATAAAATATTAAAACCTTTTAAATAACCCCAAATTTAAATTGCGATGCATTTTTTAATTTTATTTTAAATAAAATAAATAAAAAAAGGCAAAGGGAAAACTTGTGGGGCCCACCTCCCATCCACGGGAGTGGGGGTTGTGCCCTAGTTGCGGAGGATGTGGCCACCGTGGTGGATGTAGGCCCGTGACATCCACACAGTGGATGCAGGGTCCCTGCGGCCACCATGGGGTCGTAGGTCTTTGTGGCCACACTGTGGTTGCAGAGCTCTGCGGCCACCAGTGTGGTCGCAGACCTCCAAGGCTACGTGAGCCCATGGAGGAGAGGGGGGCGCGGGTTGAGCCTCGACTCCTCCGCCCTCCAAAACCCAATCCGCCCTAATAAATTTCGTTTCATAATTAGTTTTATATTTAATATAAACTTTAAAAAAAAGAATAATCCCAGTTTTTTTTATAACACAGTCTCAAACAAAGACTCAAACAAATTTTTCAGAATGTCCATGGTTTCCTAAAATATACAAATCTTGTTGAATAACCAGACTAAAATAGGCAATTTTCCTCAAATAAATGAGATTTTTCAACACCACCACCAGATTTCTTCCAAAAACCAAACAATCTTGACTAAACAAAGAAATGTAAGAGATAAACAAGAATCCTACCTCATTTAGCAATCCTGGAAAAGATCCGATGAAGAGCCCAACCTGCAAGCTGAAGAAATTTCTTCTCCTTCAAGATCCCAAAATTTTCATTCTAAAGAATAATCTCCAAAAATATTTTCCAAAAATCTCTCTCCAAAAATTATCCTCCCAAATATTTTCCAAAACTAGGTTAAAAGCAAGAATGTTTGACCAAAATTCTCATTTTTGGATTTAAAAATATTTACTTTTAAATAAAATGAAAAATCATTCTTTTTAACAAATCAACTATACTAAACTTGCTTTTCTTAGAAAAATTGATTTCTCAATTAATTGAAATTAACCTTTCTATTACCAAAATGACAAAGAGGTTAAATTATTTCTATTTCGAGTAAAATTTAATCTTTCCTTTCAAAATACATAAACTGAATAGGTTTATCATTTAAAATTAATCATTTAATTGAGCTTTCTATAAATAGGAATTGAGCAATTCTAATTAATGATTAATCACACAAAGGGGACCTATTTAATTTAGTCCCTTAATTACTAATGCGTAAACACACATTAAATCAAATTAAACACTAAGGATTAATACTCAATTTTACCACATGCAAAGCACACAACCCCAAAAAGCCAACTAGATAGACGATCCACATACCCAACCAAAGGGGAACTGACGGACGACTGACGATGCTCACTTGAGCACAACTAGGGTATTACAACCACCTAATCCAAACTCTAAGGACCAAAGAGGTACACTCAAACCTGTAAATCTAGGTGGAGATGAACCCTGTACCTATGCGGTATTGTACCTGCAATCTCCTGCAACCATGAACCACACATGCATACATCTATATATATTTAAAAGTGTTAGCCCGAGATTAATAACATGAATCAGCAGAACATATAAATTTACATAAGAATTGATGCGAAAACCACATTAACAGGTATGCACAATAATCATAACATATGACTATAACAATACAACATGGTAAACTAACCAAGGTCAAACCGAGATTAGAATTTGATTAGGGTAGGGGTACTACAGATATCTCTAACTACTATGTACTCTGCAAAAAAATATTTTATTTTAAGAAAAAAAAAGATATCCTTTTTACAAAGATATAAGGGAAATTATAAAGAAAAAATGATTTCCTTTATAGAAAGTTATAAAAGGTAGCCATCAAACATAATCTTTAAAATTGAATTATATAGATATTTTTTGATATATTTAAAATTAAAGATAATATAAGTAAAATTTATTCCAAATATTGACATTTCTCCAAAATTGAACCCACTTTTTTGGAAAAAAAATCCATTCTCAACTACAAGTATTAATTTAAATTGCCCAACCTTAATAGTCATTGATCACTAAATGTTAAAGACGTTGCTTTCTATGAAATACAATAACAACAAAGGTTGCCTAAATTGGTGCCAAAACCAAATCTATGCTCCGGTTGCCAAGTGTTGTAGCTACAATTTTCATAATGAAAGATGGAGGAAGGCCTTTGACGGTCATGTTTGTTGAGATTGTCCCTTGCAATTCAATTAATCAAGATACATGTATACATAATTATTTAAGTTTAATTAATTAATGTGTTCTTTAATCATATTTTTTATTTATTTATTTCCTTTTCAAATATCAAAATATAATATATTTTTAAGTATTCTAAAACCACAATTAAAAAAGTCTTTTAAATTAAAATAAATAAAAACTATAAAATTTGGTTTAAGAGTAATTCACCACTTTCATTTCTACCTCTTCACATGCCCATTTCAGATTTAGTAATTCATTTATTTTAAACTCTAGAACATCAAAATCTTCAAAGCAATGTGATAGATTTAATGTTAAAGTATTCAATGAAGGATAAATTCTAAGAACAAAACCCAACATTACTAATTTTCTTTACTTCGATGTGGCCTTTCCATACAAAAAATGACCAATTTATGGGCCAAATTGAACATCTTGCTTGAAAAAATATTAGCCTTGAAATTAGTAAATGAAGAGAAATGTTACCATCATGGATGGAATTCTTTGATTTCTTCAAGGTCAAGAAAGATGATAAGGAGAGTTGGAGGAGAAGTCATGAAATCTTTATGATGTGCATCCTGGGAGGAATATAATTTATTTATTTCATTCTTAACTTTGAATTCGACATATCAAAACTATGATATCTTCATATCTAAAACCAAACCCTCCTTCATGATAGATTTTATCTTGAAATTTTTTGGACAATATACCGATTTACAATGTGCTATATATATATATATATATATATATATATTTTGCGATGACCAAATAAGAGAATTGAATTGTGAAAATAAAAATCCAAATCTACAAGCTTTAAATGTAAACATCAATATCACATTAAAATGAAAATTTTCCTAATATTACATGGATGATATGTTATATATAAAGTTTTTGAGATGACCAAAAAGAATTAAAATTTAAAAAATAAAAATCCAAATCAGCAAGCTTTAAAAGAAACAAATCATATCACATTAAAATAGAAAGTTGCCTAATATTACATGGATGGGTGTCAATTTTTAATCATCAAGATTTTTTATTGACTATTATTGAATCCATTATGTGAGTATATCTTTATGCATGTCCCAATTAAATTAGATAGTATAAATTTTTAAGATAAAAAAAAATAGTTAATAATCTATTTTTAAATCAATTTCTATTAATTGAATAGTATAATGAATAACTACCTAATGTGTACTGAATGATTTTTTTATTTTCTTTTAAATAAAAAATAATTTCCTTTATAGAAGTTATTAAACAAAGCCATGAAACATAAAATTAAAAGATACATTAAAGATATAAATTAAAAAATAGTTAAAAATCTATTTTTAAATCAATTTCTATTAATTGAATAGTATAATGAATAACTCCCTAATGTGTACTCAACAAAATATTTAAAAATTAAAGATAATCTCTCTATGCATGTTCCAATTAAAATAGATAGGATAATTTTGAATCTCAACAAAATTAGTTTTTTTAATCATTCACACTCATAAAGATGTCAAATTAAATACTTCTAGTTTTTATTAACATATATTTTAATCATTAATAACAAGCATTCTTCAATCCATTATGTGAGTGTAATAAAAAGTTTTTGAAATGATTTTTTTAAAATAGAAGGTTGAAGATAATATAGATAATAATTTTTTTAATTGTCAAATTAGTTGATGGTCAAATGCATGTCAACTTAAATGGCTTTTGTTTTTATTCATGGAGAATCTTAGTGAGCCTAATACACCTCTCGACATAATAATAGTTACATTAATAAATGAATATTGTATTCTTTAATAAAATTTTAATTAGTTTTTTATATAAATGATGTAATTTTATTCTATATGAATATATTATTAAATAAATATAATAATCATTTAAGAAGGTAAGAAAAGTTAGGAGAAATGTTAAGTATATAGAAGTGTAAAAATGGAACTTGGTAAAAAATTTAGGAACAAAAATTAATTAAAGGTTTATGGACAAGATAGTTGTTTACAACTTTTTTAGGGGAAAAATTAAATAAGGATTTTTAATTTTTTTATATCGGTAATTGCTTTTGATTGAAAATTATATATATAATACTTCTAAAATGGTCCAGAGCATTATTCATATTCAATCTATGTGGGAGGTTGAAAAGGCTGATATGAATTATCTTCAGCCATAAGGTGATCAACATGACTAAACTCTAAAATGGGTGGTGAAGTATTAAGAGCAAGAGGCATAGTCCAGAGCATTATCCATATTTAATACTTTTGAAATGGTGTCTAACAACATTATCCAAACATTGGGCTTTCCAGTGGATTCTCTTCCATCTTCGTACTTGGGCATCCCTTTCTTTATGGGATCAGGGAAACCCTCTTTTTGGAATTCTGTGATAGACAGATTAAAAAGAAGAATTTCTGTGTGGAAAGATAGATGGTTATCTCTGTCAGGCATAATCCTTGTCAAAACTATTTTGGCTACAATCCCAAACTACTACATTTCAGTCCTTTAAGCCCCAAAATCTATTGTTTCCCATATTGAGAAAATTATTCAAAATTTTATTTGGAAAGGTAATCTTTTAGAAGATAAAAGGATCCCGCTTGTGTCTCTCAACAAAATGACTACAAGTAAATCTTCAGGCGGGGTTGGTCTACACGATCTTTCAAAAAGGAACAAGGTCTTTGGGGGAAAGTTAGTTTGGAATATTTATGTAAAACCACATGCTTTGTGGTGTCAAATTATGCAAGAAAAGTATTTAGATACTCCTATCCCATCACATATATTTACTATCCTTGATCCTCCATCAGGCTCTACAGTGTGGAACTTCATGATGGCTTCTAGGAATGTGATTACTAGATATTTATCTTGGCAAGTACATAATGACAAAGATGTCAACTTTTGGCATGATTCATGGAGTGGTCTCCCACCTCTTAATCTTGAGGAATCTCTAGTAAATGCAATCCCCATTTTTATTACTCACTGGGGATCTTACCTTTTTTGATTATATAGATGATCTTGAGAAGCCTTCAAATCATGTCATTTAGAAGAATCCAACTTCACTCCCAACCTCCCTGGCTCAAAAGGTAAAATTTTCTTTGATTCTCAAGAACCACATTATTTTTATCTCTAATGGTTTGGACAAATTGATATGGTGCCTTGCGAAGAATGGAAAGTACTCTATCAAGGAAGGGTATAAGGCAATTCATCAAATGTCGGTTCAATCCTATTCACAAAGAGCTTATGACTTCTGTTGGAACAATGGTATTCTTCCTAAGGTAGGAATGTTTGCTTGGGTTTCTCTACACAAGAGAATACTTACCAGTGAGAGACTTGATAAATTGAATATTGCACCTCCATTTGCCTGTGTACTTTGTGGTGAGCATAATGAAATGTTAGATCAACTCCTCCTCCAATGTGATTTTTCTCATTATTGTTGGATGTTTGTACTTTCTAAACTTTCCTTTAGCATCCCCGTTCCAAATAATGTATGGGATTTGTTCTAGTCCTGGCCAGACTTATATTCATCCTCTCTTTTTGCATGCATTTGGAAAGTGATCCCATCCACAGTAGTATGGTCACTTTCATGGGAAAGAAATACGCGTATTTTTAGAAAACAAACATCTCCTCTTTTTGATGTTTTCAGTTACATTGAAAAATCAGTATTAGAACCAGTTAATGCTCATGTTTCAAACCAGTTTAATCCAAGTAGGGAATTTACTTTCTAGGATGGTCAAGTTATTAATTGCTAGAAGGGCATCTCTATTCTCGTATCACCTTGCTTTCCGAGAGTGAGGATTAGTAAAATTGACAGAAATAAAGTGAAATGGTGTCCTCCGAATTCAACATATTTTAAATTGAATTTTGATGGCTCCTCTAAAGGGAACCCAGGTGATGCAGGAGTAGGAGTAGGCATTAGGGACCACACAGGGTGTGTTTTTGCTTTGAAGTCTATTTCCATTCCATCAGGTACCAACAACTGCGTAGAGGCATATGCTTTGCTTGAAGACATTCTACTAGTTAAAAAATTGAATATCTCTTATATTCACATCGAATGTGACTCAACCATTATTATCAACGCTTTCATAAAGAGAAATATTGACAATTGGCAGATAAGATATTTACTTGAACAAGCATGGGCATTCATTGATACATTTGTAAATTTTACTATTTCACATGTGTATAGAGAATGAAACCGGGTTGCAGATCATTTGACAAATATGGGAAGTTCTAAGGTAGAACTTAATATGATGGGTCCGAATTGCGATCTTGATTCTTTTCCAATCCTTAGGAAAATAATTTTGGAGGACATGGGTATAGGATAATGTTGCACATGGTTATGCAGTTGTTTTCATAATGATAAACAGGTGGTATGTGAGGTATTATAATTGCAGGGTTTCATGGATGTGCAGTATCTGAATGATGTGAATGGATGTTGATTTGGGCAACTATGAAGCGAGGCAGACTGTGGACCGCTATGTAAATATGTACAACTTTCATGATGTTTTGGTTTGGACTTCAATAAGGATCGAAGTTTTTCTTTCTGATTCTTTTCTCCGGGAGCTCTTTGAATCAACTTATGTTAAGAAATATATAAATAAAATATATTAAGTGGATTGCCACCTTTTCTAAAAAAAAAAAATTATTATTTTAAATAAAAAATTAGAATTAGGATTTTATTTAATGTTAAAATTGGGGTTGTATTCAACATTAGAATTAGGGGTTGTATTTAATGTTAAAATTAGGTTAAGAATAAGGGCTATAGTGAAAATTAATGTTAATGTTATAATTAGGGTTGTGGTTACAACTAGAATTTGAACTAGGCTAGACATAAGATTAAAATTAATGTTAGGTTAAACTTAGATCAAGGGTTAAGATTATGGTAAGGATTAAAATTAGATGAAGAGTTAAGATTAGATTGATGGTTATTGTTAAAATTAGAATTAGAATAATTATGCAATACCTATACTACAATTTTGGGTATCTCTAACTATTGTTGAAACGTATGCCCAATTTAATATTTTATAACTAATATATTAACTAGACAATTTTTTCATTATTAAAA
Source organism: Cryptomeria japonica (assembly GCF_030272615.1). Taxonomy (NCBI): domain Eukaryota; kingdom Viridiplantae; phylum Streptophyta; class Pinopsida; order Cupressales; family Cupressaceae; genus Cryptomeria; species Cryptomeria japonica. The sequence goes on along the minus strand of NC_081406.1, from coordinate 172,624,569 downwards.
TACTATAAAGACGACAGGTACTAGCCACTATGTGGCACTTGGTTATTAAAGAGATAATTGTGAAAAAAAAGGAAAAGTGAAAAGAGATTTAATTAAAATTTAGCATCAATGTAAAAATTTGGTCCATAAAATTTTTACAAAGAATGTTAGACATGCATGATAATTTTAATTAAAAGGAAGCTTAAACTGTTTTAAAATGTGCCTATTTTAATTGAAACTGTTAATGGTGAAAGTGGAAAAAACAATATTGAAAGACTAAATAGATTCAACCACAAAACCCTACCCTAACAACAACAAAGATCCACCATAACATATGAAGATTACCTAAGACAATGCAAATCAAATGAAATCACAATGATTATACCATCACATGTCCAATAGGGTTTGGATCTCCATTCTTCCTATCTCCATTGATCTTGCTTGATATATGTGCTCTTAGATTTTATGTGTGCACAAGAGCTTAGCAAAGAACGGAAATATGGTTGCAAGTAGGCTTGACCACATGTGAAAATTTGAATGCTAGAAGGCTTCAAAGATCGATTAGGGTTGATAATGAAGGAAGAATCTCCTTATATAGAAGACACTATAAGAAATGGAGGGATAAGATTGAGAGGTGTAAAAGATAAATGGTCAGCTAAGATTAGAGGGTAGGTAGAGAAAATAATAAAATAATGAGAGTAGGGAGTGTAGGAATTAAGAGATGAATGACATGTTTCATGGGTAGAAAAGGTTAATGAATTAATTAAATAAATAAAGACTTATTTAATTAATAGAAGAAGTGGGATAGTTAAATAAATAAGATATTTATTTAATTTAAGAGGAAAGGATAATTTAAATAAATAAATATATTTATTTAAATGAGAAATAAGGCTAGAAGAGGATAAATGAATGAATTAAATAAATAAAGATTTATTTAATTAATAGAGAATTAGGCTAAAATAATTAAATAAATAAAATTATTTATTTAATTAGACAAGACAATTTTAGGTGTCTACATTTTACCCCTCTTTCAGACAATGCAACTTGTCGCGTTGTTTCAAAGAAGATAAGATGAACTGATACAAAGTTGCCCCAAGATGGGAATGATATGCCCTCTCGAGAGATTGGATGAAAATGTCTCAAAAGATCACAAACAATCTCTTGATATGAAAGAAAGGCTAGAATGGACTCACAAGATATAGTAATAGAGTCACGGGATAAAGAAGACTGACTCAAGAAATGAGGGCTAGGGTAGTCTATAATATAGACTATGAGGGAAAACATCCTCATTGTCATCCACACATCTAAGAGATCAGAGTTTAGAGAGAACATAGAGTAGTCAGTAGCGATGGCATTAGTGCATAGATTCGTTTGTGTTTGCCGATATTAGAGGCCAGCAAATGTAGGAGAGTCGGTGAGTACCACAAAACCTCCTTGAACTTTGTTACATTAATTGTTGTCATAAATGCATGTTAGGTAGGTCAATAAATGTGCATTAGGTAGGTTGCAAAAAAATGTCAAGTGGGGTAAAAATGCTAAGGCACATCTACGTTGGTACCAGGCGGGTCTAGGTAGGCTAGGCACATCTGTGTTTGTGTCAGGCGCGTCTATGATTGTAATAGCATTTGTGTTCAATGCGAGCGCGTCTGTTTCATGCAGGCACGTTTATGTCTTCAAGGTTGAATCGACAGTTCTGTGATAAACATACGCCGTCGATTGGATAAGTTGCTGAGAGGATACACTCAAACAGGTCCTCTAGGGAAGACTAGGATAGCAGATAGGGCTAGGAATGGCAATTTTATGATAGAACATACATCGCCAATTAGGAAACTACTCAAGAGGATACACTCAAGCAGAGGCCCTAGGATAGGGTAGATTGAGGCACTTTGTGATGAACAAGGAGTACCAAAGAAATTGACAATTCTGTGATAGAACATACGGTTCCAATTATATTAGGCTGAAATTGACAATTCTGTGATAGAACATAATTTGCCAATTGGATAAACTACTCAAGAGGATACACTCAATTAGGTGCCCTCAAAGATCGGATCAAAGCAACACTTTGTGATGAACAGGGAATGCCACTAGGATTGACACAGTTGATTTTCTTGACTGCAGGAGGACCTATCTATGCTGTAGTCACAAGAGAGATTCCCTTTGAATCAGAGTTTATGACCAGAGCTGACATTCGAGGATAGAGAAGCACTTGAGGCCATGGGCTTTCGATACATTATGTATATGCTTGAGTTTCGACTGAACATGGGATTGCTGACTGCATTAGCTGAGAGATGGCACTCAGAGACTTGCACGTTTCATTTGCTAATGGGTGAGATGACAGTCACCTTGGAGGATGTATATAGGATATTGCAGATATCGATCAATGGGGAATTATTTCCTTACGATCGAGAGGGAGACAGGGATGCACTGAGATGAGTGTTTCAGGATCCAGGACTGGAGATGAGGGCTGGACATGTGGCTTGGGATACCATGACATAGACAAGATTGGTGCTACCGATGGTTCTGGCAGGAGTGATCAGTGGATTCCTTTGTCTGGATAGGGCGACACGAGGGTTGGCTATGGGATGGGGGAGGACTCTAGAGACATTAATGACTGAACACACTAGGTTTGCATGGGGTTGTGTCTGCTGGCACACTTTTATTATGAGCTGCATGAGTTTGTGTATCATGGATCAACAGGATTGGGATGCAGAGTGACACTGTTGCAAGTATGGGCATACGAACATCTGCCTATTACACGTCCGATACATTTCAGAGGAAAAGGACATGGGCGCAGTTATGTACACCTGTATGATATGATTACATCACAACCATGGATTAGTAGAGTTGGAGTATTGGTGTTAGGTTATGGATGAGATAGACAGTGTGGTATGGAGGCCGTACCGAGATTGTGAGGAGTGGGAGGATGACACAGTGGAGCTTCCATATGTATTCCGGAGTAGGTATCTGATTGGTCGGACACTGTATGTTATTGAGAGGCAGTTGGTAGATAGGGTGGGCAGGCAATTCGATAGGATATAATAGATGCCACAGAGATTAGGGATAAATGCACGTATAGTGAGGGATTAGGTGCATTTGGAGCCATTGCTTTCATATGATCAGGTTGGGACACATATGGTAGAGATGGTTCCTCTGCCTTGGGATATGTGGGTAGATATAGAGGATGCCGGTATGGATGCAGAGTACACTACATATTGGGGAGATCATCCCTTTCCACTACTGACGGATCCAGGGGAGCCGATAGATGGAGATGGTGGAGGTGATGGAGATGATAGTGGAGATGGCGTCGGTAGAGGCTGATGGTGGAGGTGGGGCCTAGTGGCAGAGAGGAGAGTGGCTCTGAGAAGAGAGGGTAGAGAGGAGAGATAGACTCATGTGGTGAGGGGCAGAGGTGGATTACCATTACAGGTGCCAGCAGCACAAGTTCCCAGACAGGTATAGGTTCCTAGATAGGAGTAGGGATAGGAGAAACCACAGGGAGAGGGTCAGGAGTAGCCGTAGGAGTAGTCACAGGGAGGAGAGGAGGAGGATGAGTTACTATCCTTGAGGGAGATCTTCCAAGGATAGGCAGATGAGATCCAGGATCTGGAGAGGGAGACAACTAGGCTCAGGAGACAACTGAGGGATACTGAGCGGGAGAGGGATCAGGCTATTCAGTGCTATATAGAGGTTGAGATAGCATTGAGGGAAGGGAGGCAGGAAACATAGGAAATAGGGGCCGAATACGCCTATGTTCTATGGGAAGGGGAGGAGATAGGATACTGGAGAGACCTATACTATGGAGCAGTGCCACCAGATCAGTGGGGAAGGAGCTTTCGTAGACCATCGCAGACTACACCGACCACTAGAGGTAGAGACAAGAGACATACATCTAGTGGTGGGGTCATGGGTCCTCCACCACCACCAGATAGAGGGGACAAGAGAGATGATCCTGCGGTGAGTCCTTCCAGGGCTCAGACTCCATCGAGGGTAGCCGGCTCCGAGGGAGGGAGTTCATCATAGCCTTAGAGGGATCCCTATGTATCAGTTTTGTATAGTTTTGTATGATTGTAGCCATATATATTTTGACATCATTGTATCATGACACTTATGATTATATATATGAGATGATTCATCCTTGCGGAAGCTATATGTATGCATACCTATGTGATGCTTCTATATGTCTTATGATGTATGTTTTTATGTGGTGCAAATATGTACATGAGGAAAATGCAATATGTTTGCTCTTTTATGTTTTTAAATATTATGCATGATGCAAAATGTGAATGTATGAAATGGAGATGAATATGATAATGCAAATAACTATTTACATGATGAGAATGTAAAATGTGCTAACATGTGTTGTGTGCAGGATGTGATGTGATTGTGATATCTATATGTATGTATGAAATGCTAATATGTAATAATGGAGGTGTAAACTACATGAAATGCAGATATTTTTGGCGTGTCATTATACTTAGTCATGTGATAGTGGGCTACACAGACTCAAGAAGGATGATGGAAGTCAATCAAGAAAGGGGGATGGAAGATAGAAGATATGGAAGTGAAAGAGCTTGTGTGTTATCATCATTGAGCTTTATTATGGCAAAATAGGTTATGACAATCGAGGCATATGTTCGACCGAAAAAGTCATAGCATTACTAAGAGACAATCCACAGATAGCAAAAAAAAAAGGTGACGATATCCCATCCTTGCCTTTCTAGTCAAAGACATCCTGGAGATAAAATCTCTAGTCAAAGACATCCTGGAAAAGCTAAAAGACATGTCACCAAAAGATAAAATCAAAAGAAAACCAAGACTTGACACCAACATCCACTATAGTCCTCAAGTTTAGTGTCTCTTGTCACTTGTATAAGTCTATTTGATTGTGGTCACAATGTTTACTTTCACAAAAGGATAGATAGCACTGAACCGTAATGTTGTCTGAGTCTGTTGAAAGATTTGATTTGTTGAAGCCCATGGTTGTTGTGTCTCATCTAAAACTGATTGAATCCATGCAAATGATACTTTATTGTGTAGAAAACAGAACTTTATTGCGGATTGGCGATGCAAGTGTTTCTTTATTGTGGATTGTGCGCAGATAGACTGAAGAAAATTGAAAGAAACTGTACTCCTCGAAACATGTGATGTGCTTAGTTCCACACCCATCACTAGACATAGGATTTTCCTTAGCCATAGATAGGAGTTGATTTATTATGGAAAGAAAGGGTGAAAAGGGAGTTATTAGGAATGGCTAACCAATCTTGTGTAGATCAATAACAAGCCATGATGGGAGTGGGTAAGTTTATTATGGATGAAGAGGCTGTGAGTGTGTGCAAAGTGAAGTGAAGAAAGAGAATCCGGAAGGAGGGAGGAGCAATGTCTCTATGCATGGCACCAGTCACTTGGTTTTCACCATGGTACTTGCCCAGGGCGCCACTGAAGTGGTTTTCAACGTTGGACGGTTTTATTTCTCTTTACTTTTTATGATTTTTTTAGTTTTTTTGTGTCACAAGGCGCCTGTTTGCCAGGTTTTCACCAAGTAACAATTTTTTTTTATTTTTATGATTTTTTTGTATTTTTGATAATTTTTTGATTTTTTTGTATTTTTGATAATTTTTTGATTTTTTTGTATTTTTGATTATTTTTTTAATATTTTTGAATTAGGATATGTTGAAGAGCTATGTGTAAAACCTTCGAAGGTGCATGTTGTTGATAGGATCCTCCAAAGGTTCTCCCTCTCAGGTTGAGAGCTGATATGCACCAGATCCATAGGTTGTTGTAATGATGTAAGGACCAAGCCAATTTGGTTCGAACTTGCCCTTCTTCTTTTTGTCTTGCTGATTTTTGGGATTTTCTTTGAGAACTAAGTCGTGCCTACCTCAAATGTGTGAGGATTTACCTTATGATTGTAGATGCATTGTTCCTTGACTGAATGAGATGTAGCTCAAGTGACTATCTTCCTTGATGAAGGAACTTAGCTAGAATAACTAGCGTGTGGACTACACAGTCCCATATGCGTGTCACCTAAAGAAGTTTGGGCATCCCTGATAACAAAGTCCTTCAAGGAAGCTACATTAAAGGTCCATGATGTATCACCAGAAGGGAAAGGATGTGTGGAACAAGTGGATGAGTGATGAAGGCTTATGATTGCGAAAAAAAGTGAAAGTAGGATAGCATGATGAAGACTTAGGGTCAACAAGAATATATTTTGACTTGAAATTTTAGAAGTTTTGCCCCCAGTTATTTTGGTATTAGGGGAGATCAACTCTTCTTATTTTTTCTTCATAGGATTTTTATCCTTGACTTTGATTTCTGCAGAGTCCAATAGCTTTTGATTTTGATTTAGACTGAAGGACTTCTCTTTATTTTTGACTTTTAGATTTTTCTTTTTAAAGCTTGATTTTTAATCCCTAATGAGTAAGGGCTTTTATAATTCTTGTTAATCCAAGTTTGGAAGTGGACTGTAAATAATGAGTGGATGAAATGGTAAGGCTATGTGAGTTCTGAAGATGGCTGGTGATACGCTCAATAGATTCTTCGCTAGAACCACTCTTAGGACTATTGATATCAAGAGCTTCTTGCACCACTAGAGGAGATTTGCATTCAGACTTAGTAGCCACAACACTAGGTGGTTCACACCCAATTCCTTGCAAATTGTTTATAGAGTGTTCCTGTCAACTAAATGTGTTAGGAGATAGTGGGAGTTGATCAACATGAAAGATATACTCACCACATCCCATGTCTTTAACCTTGAATTTTTCTTTGATCTCTGTTTTCTTTGATGTGGAAGCTTTCAAGGATTCTGGATCCACATATGTTGATGAAGGAATAGCTTGTCGATTGACCAGGATTGTTATTTCTGATCTAGGTCATAGATTGTTGCAATATATGAATGGTTTTGGATCCGCTTTAACAGTCACTTCAACTCCATTGTGTGGGAACTTGATACATCCATGATATGTAGAAGGGACTGCTCTCATCTTATGAATCCATGGATGTCCTAGCAATATGTTGTATGTGAGATGCAGGTCTAGGACTTGAGAAACCACATCCTTTGTAACTAGCCCAACTCTGAGAGGTAAGGTGACTGTGCCTTTAGATGAATGCTCTTCGTCATCATATGCCTTGATGGTAATTTTGTTTGTAGCATTCATAGCTTTATCTGAATATCCCAATTGTATTATTATGTTCAAAGTACATATATTGAGACCAACTCCTCCATCTATTAGGACTCATTTTATTCGATGTTTGTTTAGGAAGGCTTCAATGTATAAAGGTGCATTATGTGGTTGGCTCACAGAGGCGTCGTTAGCTTCTATGAATGTAAGAGAGTGTGGAACAAAAAGGTATCCTCCTATGGATTGAAACTGGTCCACATTCAGATCATTGGGGACAAAAGTGTCTCTCAAAGTTTTGTCAAGAATGGCTTTATATGCGGGGGATATGCATAAGAGGTCAAGGATTGAGATAAGCATGGGTATCTTCCCTAACTATTCTACCAGATCGTACTCAGGTTTGGTTGATGAGGAACCAGTGTTTTTAGCTGGAGCACCTTGCAAAGTGACCTTACCTTGACGAGTTGTAACATTACATTTAGAGGTGGGTTCAGAAGAAGATCCAATTCCTCCTAGGACAACTTTGGCTCATTGGGTAGAATTTTCAGGTGCTTTGTCCTTGATGATAATGGTAGAGACATAATTATCCATTAAAATGTGATTAACAGTTGAATAATAGTTATAAGATGCTCTGGTATAGTTGGTCTATTCATCTATGGCTTTGGATTTTCCCTTGTCATGTTTAGGGAATGGTTCCTTAAACATCTCATGTTCTTGATTGGATGTATGTCCTTTGATCTCAATGTCACCTCTATCAATAAGATCTTGTATAATGTTTTTCAAACGATGACAATTTATTGTTTTATGACCCTTGCTTTTGTGATATTCGCAATATTCATCATCATTCCACCAATTTGGTTTGACCTTTGGCCCATATGGAAGCATATCTGGAATTGTTATTATTTTGTTTGCCACTAGCTTCTTGAAAGATGACTCAAGTGGTTCTCCCAATGGGGTGTATTTCCTTTGTGGTTTGGAAGTTGTTTGAGTATTCACTTGGTTGTTTATAGAACTTGATCTGGAAAAAAATGATTTTGGGTCGTATTGTATTGGCATCAACAACACCATCATTGACTGTGTTCTTTTTTTTATTCCAAATTATTGGCTTTTCTTTTCCTTTAAAGTCCTCTTTGTTTTCTTTGAATATTTTAACGATGCCTTGCTCAATTAGGACCTTCTCTATTGCTAAGCCTTTTTCAATGACGTCCTTGAAAGTGGACAAGCAAGCTTTCCTTAGATCATAACCAATTTCTCTGTGGACATTCTGTGTGAACATCTCTACCATTTGTTTTTGTGGAATTTCACAAGAGCATCTGCTGGCTAGATTTCTCCATCTTTGTAAAAATGATGAAAAAGATTCTCCATCCTTTTGTTTGGTGTTGCACAAAGTGGTGACTGATATGTTTGTCTCTATGTTGTATGAGAAATGTTGGATACAAGCCTCTGCTAAATCACCCCATGACTTAATTCCAAGTGGAAGTTGGGAGAACCATTCCATAGCTTGGTCACCTAAGCTTTGTGGGAATAATCTCATTAAATATGTCTCTTCTGTTGCTACCTCAATGCAAGCTGTGAAAAATGTCTTATATGTGCCTTATGATCCCCTTTTCCTCTATACTTATCAAGATTAGATGTCACAAAGTGTGTAGGAAATGGAGGCATTGGAATGCTTTTGTCAAAGGGATAGGGACATATGTCTCTCATTATGTAAGCTGGCTTTGGTGCATTTATGTCCTCCATTTTCTTTTGTAAGTCCTTAATTTGTTGTTCCAAATTGTTCTTAGGTGGAGATCAACTTCTTGGACCATACCCCATGCCTGAACCACTAGGTGGAGGAGCATGTTGCATATATGGATGGTATTAATCATACACATGTTCATATTTAGGAGGTCTATAGTGATGCTAAGTATAGGGACCACTTGGAATAGAGTCATGATGAGGAATGTAATATTTTTTTTGTCCATGTATACCATACTCTACAGGCATGTCATGAGTTTGTTCCAATGTGTTGCCCCCAAATTTGACATGGGGTTTCCTTGTGTCCAAATTTTGATCATGCCTTTGGATATCCAATAGCTTTGGTGGTTGGTCCTTAGCATTGGCATGTGATTGAGTATATTTTTATGCATAAGAATTCCATAATGGTCTACGAAGGTGAGTATCATATGTATGCTTGACCATGTGTATGTGGGACCTCAAGTTTTTGAAACAAAGATGATGGTGATTCACGCACCATATGTGGTCCTCTATTGCCTCCACTATTAGGCCTCCTTTGATCCATGTTAATTTGAGGTTGTTGTAAAGGTTGATTTTCTATTATTTGAGACATGCCAAAATCATGAGGGATCTTGGCTCCACTTTGTGCCATCACTTGTAAGAAATATTGTCTATCTCTTGTCATTAATTCCTCAACCAATTGATTGAAATGAGGATCCATAATGGAGTCTTCCACTTCTCCTAAATGTACGGAAAAGTTGTCCATATTGTTATTGTGTGTATCATTGTTATTTGTATTATCCATGTTCTCAACATTTGGAATGTTTCTATAGGCATCCATGTCAGGTAATGTGGTATGATCAGAATTAAAAAAGACATCATTGTCATACTCATAGGCACTGATGTTTGCAGACTCTTGAGCCTCTTTAGCTTCTCTCCTAGATTTTTGGGAACGGGTTTCAACAATGAACTAGGTATTGACCAAGATGTGGGAGACTAGATGAAAATGGAAAAGAGTATGGAAGACCAAGATTTTGATGAAATGTAAATGAATCTGAAGTTTACTTGCAATGTCCAAAGTGTAATACCAAGTATGTATGTAGTAGAGTAGGTGTGGCTTCCAAAGAGATGCTAGTTTCTCTTGATGAGGTAAGTTGACCTTGACTCTAAGTAAGACTAAATGAGACCCAAAGGTGATAGACCTTGACGAGGGACCACTTAGCAAAATGTTGTTGTATGTAGTGTGTTGACAAAGCAAGATGAGGACAAGCAAGTGACCTTTTGACTCAAGTTTAGACAAATGTGAATGTAATGTAAGGTGTAAAGCAATGATGAATTTTGTGAGACCCAAAGTTAGGTTGAATGCTAGATGAAAATCTAGAGAAATAACATAGGAAGCTCAAGAATTCTGAAACTGATTTCTCTTGTTTGTTGGATTGTAAATTTTTCCAATTTGTGAAGTTGTTTGTTGTGACTATTTTTCATGACAAGATGACATAATGTTGATGAGGACTCAATGTTTGCAAGTGTTTAAACTCAAAATGACTCAAAGAAAAGTGTGTTGTTTGATGTAAAAATGTTTTGCATACGCTTGAAGACACAAAAGACACAATGTTTTGATGTTTGATCTTGAATGTTTGAATGTTGAAAAGAAGACAAGCAAAATTATTATGGCTGGCTAGGACATTAGTTGTTGATCCCACATGGGGTTTCCCTCGAGGCTACGCTATTCAGAGTGGATAATTAGATGCTTGACCCCATTGGGTGAACCCTCGACACTCACTTCTCCAAGACAACCAAGCATCAATCCCCATGAAAACTCCCCATGGCAAAATTTGTATCTATACTAAGAATGGTATACGTGTGGGCCACTCCAGAGGTCCGACCTCTTGCCCCAACAACTAGAAGGATTTTGGCTTTCTAAAATAAAAAGGTGCTAGTAAGGGCATTCGCTCATGTGGCCATACATGCGGCACTTTCAACTCTGTAAATACAGAAGGCTCCTAGTTCGTAGGGTTTACACCCTACAAATGATCAAATAAATTTGATCAAAAGGGTTTATGGGGAGACATAGTGTCGGTATGAACTAATTAGCACACGTTACAGATGGCTTTCACCATGGATACAATTATTTATAGTGGTTCGAAAGAGGTGGGTTTTCCTCGCTACCACTTGGGTCATTCTCTCCTCACTAGTATTCCTAATGACCACATGGGGAGATAGGCCCTCTAGAGATTAAATATAAAGAACCTATTGCTCAAGACACAAAAGACACTGGTTCAATCTTAGTGCACCAATTGAAGTGTTCGGTAATCTATGAAAACAAGGCACAAAATAAAGATAAAAAACCCTTTCCAAATTTCTGCAGCAAATATTTGTTAGTATTTTTTCAATAATACCCCTCCTCCAAGCACACAAGATAGGTAAATTTTAGATCCAAAAGACTTTGTGAAATAGGGGCCTTCGACAGGATGTTTTTTTGATAGATTCAAAGATTTGATTTTTAACGAGTTATTTTGCATCATAAAAAAACATACCACTTGTAAAATTTCAAGACATTTCAAGAAATGTAAGAAAATCCAAAAAAGTCTCTAATTTGATCCAAAAATTAATTTTTTATGAAAAATTATAAACAATTCATATAAAATGCACAATTGATCCAAAAAATCTGAAACTTTTACTGGACACTCCTAATAGCCTTCCAAACCTACGTAAAACAATTCTTGCAAAAATTCCAAGCAGTTTGTGCGATATGATCAAAATAATGCAAAATCCTAACTTTTAAAGATCCAATTTTTTAAGAATTATTTTGCTTCAAAATTAAAATCACAAAGAACAAATCCTGTGTATAATTCTAAGAGATTTCAAAAAATGTAAGAAAATCCAAAAAATTCGCTCATTTGCTCTCAAAATTAATTTTTTATGAAAATGCATAAAAAATTCATAGAAAATTCAAATATGCTCTAAAAACTCTTTTTTTTTTATTGAGCACCTCTAATAATTTTTGTGACTTGTACTCAAAATTTTATGGTAAAATGCAAATCCATTTGTGAGATCTGATCAAAATAATAAAAAACCCTAATTTTAAAAGATCCAATTTTTTAGGAAATATTTTGCATCAAAATTAAAATCACAAAGAACAGATCCTATGTATAATTCTGTGATATTTCAAAAAATGTAGAAAATACGAAAAATGTGCACATTTGCTCTCAAAATTAATTTTTTATGAAAATTCTTAAAAAATCATAAAAAACAAAATGTGCTCCAAAAATTCTGAATTTTGGATTGAGAGCGCTTGATACTGTCTTCAACCTTCCAACAAAATTTGGTGCATAAATTCCAAGCCATTTGTGAAATCGGATCAGATCTCTTCAAGATCTTAATTTTGTGTCCAAAACCCTAACTACACAAGGTTATTCTCCAAATTGTTTTACAAAACCGCAATATAGGGTTAAAAAACTCTCCAAAAAAAACATAGATCTAACAAAAATCCATGTGCCACAGGGCATGCCAGAATGTTTATGGTGAAAGTGGAAACAACAATATTGAAAGACTAAATAGATTCAACCACAAAACCCTAGCCTAACAACAACAAAGATCCACCATAACATATGAAGATTACCTAAGATAATGAAAATCAAATGAAATCATAAAGATTATACCATCACATGTCCAATAGGGTTTTGATCTCGATTCTTCCTATCTCCATTGATCTTGCTTGATATATTTGCTCTTAGATTTTATGTGTGCACAAGAGCTCAACAAAGAATGGAAATGTGGTTGCAAGTAGGCTTGATCGCATGTGAAAATTTGAATGCTAGAAGACTTCAAAGACCGATTAGGGTTGATAATGAAGGAAGCATCCCCTTATATAGAAGACACTACAAGAAATGGAGGGATAAGATTGAGAGGTGTAAAAGATAAATTGTTGGTTAATATTAGAGGGTACGTAGAGAAAATAAGAAAATAATGAGAGTAGGTAGTGTAAGAATTAAGAGATGAATGACATGTGTCATGGGTAGAAAAGGTTAATGAATTAATTAAATAAATGAAGATTTATTTAATTAATAGAAGAAGTGGGATAGCTAAATACATAAATGTAGTTATTTAATTTAAGAGAAAAGGATAATTTAAATAAATAAATGTATTTATTTAAATGAGAAATGAGGCTAGAAGAGGATAAATGAATGAATTAATTAAATAAATATTTATTTAATTAATAGAAGAATTAGGCTAAAATAATTAAATAAATAAAAATATTTATTTAATTAGAAAGAACAATTTTAGGTGTCTACAGAAACCTAACCCCCATTATACTCTAACCCTATAATTAAACCTTACCTACAACATGAACTCTAATCTAACAATAATCAAACCTTGATCCTAAATCAAAGCCTAACCCTATCTCAATCCTTAAAGAAACTCTTACCCTTATTAAACCGTAATTAAATCTGGTCAGTTTGGTGGCCATTCTCATTCGAGGGAAAATTTTAATTCGTAATGTGCTCTCTCATCCCTCTTGCTAGGTCATCGCATGACTGACCCATTGATTCTCAAGGACATTGACAGGCTCAACCCTCTGAGGCCTATAATTCCCCATGAACCATAGGAAGCATAGCTATGAAAAGCAAGGTGGTCCCCTACTATTCTATGGTGGAGCACTCTGGGTGGGGCTCGATAGTTGTCCCTGGCAAGGGATGAGTAGGAATATTGGGCCTCCTAAGTTCCTCGCTATAATTGTAGGACGAGAAGTCCTAGTCAAGAACTTTCTATCCCTTAAAATAGTAGGGGGGAGAGCCCCCTATAATAATCTACCTCAAAGTTATTTTTATCCTTGTACTATTTTAAGGGATATTGCCTTACTATTTTATGACCCCTTACAATTTTAAAAGGCCATAGAAAATAGTTGGAACATATTAATTACTGATTATTTAAAACTAAGATTCCCTCCCTCCCCAAAAATAGCTATCCTCTCAAACTATTTCCACCCAACCATCACTAGAATAGATTAGTAGGGGCCCACCCTACTTAGAATAGTAGGGCTAGGAAGTTGATTCCATAAAAAATGTAGGGGCTCTAGAACAAGTAGTCTACAACTAAAATTCTTAATCTATTAGTTCATTAATGTGTCAAATAACTATACCCCCCCTCCCCCCACCTTTAGAGTAGTAATGTACCTCCCCCCTACCCCCAAACAAATTATAGAGGAAGTCCTAGAAGGTATACATTAATTAAGGGGGCCCACACACAATAAAATTTTAGGGCCTATTAAATACAAGGTACACCACCTAGGGCCCCTCCAGGTTTAACATTGGTGGAAACCCATAATCAACCTCCTCATCAGGTGCACATTCATTTTCTTCAGATGGTTAAAAAGCCACCTACTTAGCTTTGTTTATTAGTTGGTGATGCATCTATCAATGGCATCTATCTCTATGTAATACCCCTACCACACCACCAATTGTATATGAGTTTGGAGTTTAATTAACAAGCTAATGCCCCCATAAAATTAAAAACTAACCATAACCTAACCCTAAAATTAATTATAACTATAAGTACATACTACCTACAACTTAAACCACACTTGAACCCTAACCCTAAACTAAACCATAACCCTAATTGAAACCTTATCCTAAATGAACTCTAGTCCAACCCTAACCCTAATTTAAGTATGCTCCTAATTTTATCCCAACCATAATGTAATTGAATCATAACTCTAATTCTAACCCTTATTGAAATCTAATTCTAACCTAAGAATTATCCTACAATATTAACCCTAATTATGGCCAAACCATAATCCTTAACCTAATATTACCATAATTAAAACCTAACCATAACCTAACCCTAAACTTAACTATAAATATATAACTAAACACTACCTACAACTTAAACCCTAATCGAAAACCATATTTGAACCCCAACAGTAAAATAAACTCTAACCCTAATTGAAACCTAATCCTAATTGAATTCTATCCCAAACCGTAACCCTAATTAAACTCTATAATTAAACACTAACTATAACTTAAACCCTACTTTAATTATAACTCTAAAATTAAATAGTACGTAAAAACTTAATCACTACTCTAGAACCATAATTGAACCCTAACCCTAAAATAAACCGTAACCCTAATCAAACCCTAATCATAATTGAATTCTAGCTCAAATGCTAACCCTAATTGAACTCTTTAATATTAACCCTAATGTAATTAAATCATAACTCTAATTTTCACCCTAATTGAAATCTAATACTAACACTAACTATAATTAAACCCTTATCATAGTCAAACCCTAACCTTGACAATATCCATAATCTAGACAAAAATTGAATTCTAATCCTACCATAATTGAAACATAACTATAACCAAACTCTAAACTTAAAAATAACCCTAGAATTAAGTCCTAACTACAACTTGAACCCTAATCTAACAATAATTAAATCCTAGCCCTAAAATTACCCATAACCCTAACTGAACTCTAATCCTTATCTAACCTTAAGCCTAATATACCCCAAACCTTGATCCTAATTGAATTGTAGACTTAATTTAACCCTTATCCTAATGTAATTAAATCATAACCTTAATTCAACTCTAAAACAAACTCTAACTATAATTAAAATCTTATTATAATCAAATTGTAACCTTCACAATATTTGTAATCTAGACCTTAATGAACCCTAATTCTAATTGAACCTTTATGCTATCATAACCATAACCCTAACTACACTTTTAACCATAATTGAACCCTATTGCTAAACTTAACCATAACCCTAATTAAAGACTAGCCCTAAAATTAACCCTACCACATTAAACTTTAAATATAAACCAAATAAAACCTTAACCTTAATAGTAAACCAAAATGAACCCTAATCCTTATTGAATTAGGGATACTATTTTAATCCCAATCCTAACTATAATTCTAAATCTAGAATTGAATAAATAGAATCCTAAATGTAATACTAGATCTAATTAAACACTAAAAAAAATTGATCCATAAGCTAAACCAAATGTAATCCTAAATCTAACACTAGACCTAGTTAGTCATTAACTAAAATTGAACCTTAACAATAAACATAATTGAACACTAAACCTATTTGAATACTAAAACAAATTGAAATATATATATATATATATATATATATATATATGTATATAATTTGAAATTAATTGAATAAAAGTAATTTCTAATTTGTTATATACACGTTATTTTCCTATTCAATTTTTTTAATTATATAATAATAAAGTTCAAAATTTATGTGTTAAAATTTAAAAATTTAGTTCCACTAAAATAGTTGTCTATAAAATTTGAAGTAAGATTCTCAAAAATTTAAAGGGTGAAAAGAATGATAATGTATAATATAACTTTAAAAAATTATTTTTTTATTATTATTCAAATTATTTTTAGAAAAAAAATTAAATAATTTAAATAATTTCATCAAGGTGAAAATTTTAACTAAGATTTCATTTTAATTATGGTTAGGATTAGGGTTAGAGTTTAATAAGCACTCAATTAAGATTTTGATTTAATTACAGTTAGGGTTAGGATGCATGAGGGATATAGTTAGGGTCTAAGTTTTATTAACCTTAGTGTTATATTAAGAAACTCAATCCGTTATTAAATATTTAAAGCAACTCAATCCCTTCTTAAATCTGGTCAGTCTTATGGTCATTCTCATTTGAGGGAACTCTTGATTCAAGATGTGCTCTCTCTCACACCCTTCTTTCTAGGCCATTGCTTGACCGACCCATTGATTCTAAAGGACATTGATGGGCTTGACCCCCCGGTGCCTACGATTCCCCATGAACCATATGAAGCATAACCATGAAATCAAAGGTGGGCCTCTACTATTCTATGGTTGAACACTTTGGGTGGGGCTCAATAGTTGTCCCTCACAAGGGATGAGTGGAAATAAAGGAACTCCTAAGTTCCCCCATATGATTGTAGGGCGAGTAGTCCCCATTAAGAACCTGCTAATCGTTAAAATAGTAGGGGGGAAAGCCCCCTACAATAATGCACATCCAAATTATTCTAGCCCCCTACTATTTTAAGGGATATACCCCTACTATTTTATGCCCCTCTACAATTTGAAAAGGCCATAGAAAATAGTAGCGACAGATTAATACTGATTAATTAGAACTAAGATTCTCTCCCTCCCAATAATCAACTATCCTCTTGAACTATTTCCACACACCCACCACTAGAATATAATAGTAGGGGTTCACCCCCTTCAAAATAGTAGGGCTAGCAAGCTGATTCCATAGAAATTGTTGAGGCCCCAAAACAACTAATCTACAACTAGAATTCTTAATTAATTAGTTTATTATTGCACCAAATAACTATGTGTCCCCCTTCCCCCCGTCTTTAGAGTAGTAATCTACCGCCCCCTTACCACAAACCTAATTTTAGGGGAAGGGCTAGCAGGAATACATTAATTAAGGGGGCCCACACTCCATAGAATTTTAGGGCCTATAAAATAAAAGGTATACCACTTGGGGTCCCTCTGTGTTTAACATCAATGGGAAACCATAATCAGCCTATTCATCAGATGCATCTTCACTTTCTTTTGGTGGTTGAAAAGCCACCTACTCAGCTTAGTTTATTAGTTGGTGATGTAGCTATCAATGACATCTATCTATATGTAATACCCCTACCCCACCCCCCATTGTATATGATTTTGGGGATTAATTAATAGGCTAATGCCCCCTTTAAATTAAAACCTAACCTTAACCTAACCCCAAAATTAACTATAACTCTATAATTAAACACTACCTACAACTTAAACCATACTTGAACCCCAATCCTTACTGAACCCTAATCCTGAATGAATTAGATCCCAACTCTAACCCTAATTGAACTATACTCCTAATTTAATCCTAATTTAGGTTACCTACTCAGTTTATTAGTTGGTGATGTACCTATTGATGAGTATCTATATGTAATACCCCTACCCACCCCCATTGTATATGAGTTTGGGGATTAATGAATAGGCTAATTCCCCCATAAAATTAAAACCTAAACACAACCTAACCCTAAGATTAACTATCTCTATAATAAAACACTGCCTACAACTCAAAGCATAGTTGAACCCTAACCCTAAACTAAACCCTAACCATAATTTAACCCTAATCCTAAATGAATTCTAACCCAACCCTAACCACAATGTAATTGAATAATAACTTTAATTCTAACCATAGAACTGAAATCCAATTCTAACCCAAGCATTATCCTACAATATTAACCCTAATTGTAGCCTAATCTTAATCTGTAACCTAATATAACCATAATTGAAAGATAACCATAACCTAAACCTAAACTTAACTATAACTCTATCATTAAATACTACCTCTAACTTAAACCCTAATTGAAAACCATATTTGAACCCGACCAGTCTCTCTCCAAAATTCCTTATCAAAGCCCTTCTTCTACTTACTAGACCTACTCGCTTCAAAGCTTGTCAATTTGTTTAGCTTGATTTGGTTGTTGTTTATATGAACCTTACTATTATTAAAGATTGAAGTCAATATTTGTCATAGATTATCCATAATCAACAATTGATAAAAAATCCTAAAAACTAATAAAGAAACTGATAAAATATTATGTTTCGAATCTGTTGGGATTGAGGGAAATAAAATTTCTTTTATCCACTAGTTTATGTTTCCCTATTCATCCCTTTTAATTGTTGAGGGGTAATATAAACTCACATTGATGCATGATATTCCCAAATCCCTAATGAGTGTGTTAGAAATTATTGATTGGTTGTTTTTAATGTCAATCCCTGTGATATGGATTGGTACAGATATTCTAGTATATAGTGTTTGTAGAGTATGATGAGTATGCAAAACATTGGCAGTGTTGAACAATTGGAGATAGGTATGTATGTATGTATGAAAGGTAGTCAACAGTGGCTGTAAGTGACTATTTCTCTGGAATTTTGTAGTGTCAGTATGTGGGTATGTTTCTCACAGTGTTTGAGTTTTGGTGTTGGTTGTGGCAATCAGTTTCATGCTCTGGATGTATATGCTTTAATGATATTATAGTATGGTGATATTCAATTTTTAGGATTCCAGTGCTCCACATTCTTGTCTCATTGCAGATATGATATCACATTTTTTATATGTTGGGTGTCATTGCTCAAGATTGTTGTATTAAATTTTTGTTGTTCCAAAAGTCGTGCTCTGGATGTTGTGCTCCAGAGAGATATTTCGCTATGGAGTGTTTGACAGTTCTATGAGCTCCAATTTGCCTCCATTTTTTATACCTAATGTAAATCCTATTGATGATCTATTGTTCATGTTTTTAACTATTCCTATGTTGAGGTGGATCATGTTCTTTATGCTTCAGTAGTGTGTTCTTGTGGAAATTTGAGATTATGTTCATTCTAGGTCAAATCGACCTTGAATGTTTTTATGTTTGTTTTGCTTTTAGTGTGTGATATGACCATTGGAGTATCTTTTGGGAAAGTGTATTTGAAGACAACTTGATGTACATTCTTATTAGTCCACACACACACACACACACACACACCGATAGTGCATGAGTTTCTTAACTAGATCTACTACAAGAAGTTGGTGTGTTGTTTGAGCTTAATAGGAATTGATCCCATGAATATGCAGATGAATTTTGTCAATTTATTCTTATTTTTCTTGGTAGTGAGCCTTTCAGTAGTGATCCATTGTAATCCTAAAAGTGAGCCCTCCAGGATATGAGCTTCCTTTTGTAATCTCATATAACTAGTTATATTATCTTGAGAGCTAACCCTCTCTATGGTTTTTCCCATTTGGGTTTTCCATGTATAAAAATATGGCGTCTCTCTTATGGTTTTGTGTATTTTGGATTTAATTTCAATTTGTTAGATCTTTTAATGCTAAGGTTAATTAAGATCAAATTTAGTTTCAGAATTTTTGTGTGTTAAATTTGGGGAATAGTGATTCAACCCCTCTTAGTATTTTGGTCTGTTTAATAGAGTGAAGCTCTAGATTCTATCTATTGGTTGTAGCTCCTATGTCTCTTTCATGTCTTCGAACAAAGTTGTTAAGCCAAATATGACATGAAGTATGTTGCAATGCAGCCCTTGTTTTTCTCGGATTTGTAGTTGCAAGTTCCTTGGGGGACATGTATGGGAAATGCAAAAACATAGACAAGGCATGTGCACTATTTGACCAAATGCATCAAAAATATTTGGTCTCGTGGACTACAATGATTGCGGGCTATACATAAAATGCTTTTTTTTTCTTGTTCGATAGACATAGAATGCTTTTGTTGAAAAGGCCTGAGAAACTTCTAAGAAAATGTAGTTGGTATAGGTGTAGAGACAGATTCCACAACCTTTGGAAAATCCTTTCAGCCTATGCCAAAATGGGAGGTTTAGAAAAGGGCATGAACATCCAACAAAGCTGATGTAGGAGCATCCCAGGTCGATGAACAATCTTGCATCATCCAAAAATATTTCCTTTCAAGTTTTGTTCTTATTTAGTTCTTTATGCAATTTAAATTTGTGTTCTTACTGGTAGTTTCTTGTTCTTCGTGGCAGATCTTATTTTTGGTTTCCAGGCTGGTTCGTGTGCTTAATTCTAGATTTTCACTTCATTTAGGTTCTTTTCCTGTCAGTTATCGCTTCTAGTTGACTATTTTTGGGTTCTGGGATAGTTCTTGTGCTTACCGTTGGTTTTCCTTCATTACCGATGTGACTCTTGGCGTGTGGATCTATCTTGGGTCTTTCCCAATGTTCTTTGGCATGTGGCTGACCTTCTTGTTGAACCACACTTCATGGTTGTCATATTCTGAAAAGATTTATTTAATTCTTAGGGCCAACCTAATTACATGTTTCATTTTCCTGCGTTGGTAAATGTAATCTGATGATGCCGACCCAGATATGTTCCGGTGGGTATAAGGATATTATGTAATCATTTGTAGGGGCAGATGAAGTAGAATTGAGATTTAGGATTGAGAGTCAAATTTTGTGATCCGACTGATTCTTGGAGTCTTGGATTGGATTGTATCTGGCTAATAGCTTGCATGTAACTAGTTAATTGCCAGATGTTCTTTGATGATTATATGATGATATCTAGATGATTTTTCAGAAGTTATAAAGCAATAATATGATCTATTTATGTGATCTTGTTATGTTTTCTTGCTGCTTTTGTTGTGTTACTCTCACACCATAAGCCGGTTGATTCTCTTTGAGGGTTTTATCGGTTATAGCTGCATCAAGTGGTACCATAGGTGGTTATGGACTGGCTAGTGGAAGAATCATTTGCAAACATTGAGGCATTCCTTTGGGTGGAAAGATCATCGATAGGAGGCAGACTGCGCATGTGTTCAATAGATCGCCGAGGGGAGGCAATTGAAACTAACAGTCAGATCACTGAGTTGAGGCAGTTCACTAGAGTGGAAGAGGAGATGCCGCTGAGAAGGACAAACCCGCGGAGGGTAGAGAAGATGATGGAAGACTTCAAGAATAAAGTGAGGAATGAAATATGAAATGCTTTGGCTGGTTCGTGGAGGAACCCTTATTCTCAGGATGAATATGAGGAAGCCGATGAAGAGCTTGAGGAAGCTGAAGGACCAGAAGATGAAAGAGAGGAAAGATTCCAAAGAGTAGTGGCACAAGCAAGCAAATTTCATAAAGTTAAAGTTTCCAACTTTTCTGAAACACTAAACCCAGAGGCTCTAATCGATTGGATCGGATACTTGGAGGATTACTTTGAGTTTGAGGATGTCAAGAACCTGTAGAGAGTCCGGTTGGCACAGACTAAGTTGAAAGGGCATGCTGCCTTATGATGGAAAGAATTGCAGAAAGACAGAGTGGAGAATGGTGAATTGAAGATCATCCGGTGAAGACAAATGGTTGCAAGATTGAAGGCCAAGTTCATACCGGGAGACTATGAACTGGAGTTGTTCAAGAAGTTGCAGAACCTGAAATAGAGAAACATGACTATGAAGAAGTCTACTGAGGAATTCTACAAGGTGGTGATTAGATCTGGACATAGAGAGATGGACAAAGAAAAGGTGGCAAGGTATGTAAATAGACTTGCTTTTAACATTCAGGATGAGATGAGTATGTTGAGGATTTCCGCAGTTGAAGAAGCTTACCAGTATGCTTTGAAGGATGAGGAGAAGATGAGAAGAAGACAAACAAATAGAGGGAAGGAGAAATTCAAAGGACAGATGAGTGCAAAGAGGCAGGAACCAATTGAGGAAGATGAATTAAAACCTAAGTGGAGTAAAGAACCAAAACAAAAATCTTATAAGAAAGGTAGTAGCAGTACCAATAGAGAGTTTCCTAGCAAATGTTACAAGTGTGGAAAAACTGGAAATAGATTCTATGAATCTAAGAAGGGAATGTCAAGAAGTTGTATGGAATGTGAGGAACCAGAAGGTGATGATACCGGATCTGAGTGTGCACCCGAGCAAGGATAATCCCTTATGTTCTAGAGAAAGGATATCAGATCTACTCAGAGGAAGTGTCTCTTCCGGACTATGTGTAAATCAAGTGGTAAGTGTTGCAAGGTTATTGTAGATAGTGGAAGTACTGGCAATTTGGTATCTGAGGAGATGGTTATGAATCTTGGATTGAAGAGGCTTGAGCATCCTTGTCCTTATGAGGTAAGTTGGTTACAAGATGATCAAAAGATAGAGATAAACGAGCAATGTTTGGTGAATTTTAATATTGGGCCTTTCAGGGATGGGGTTTTGTGTGATTCTGTATCTATGAGTTCTTGTCTCGTCTTGTTGAGAAAACCTTGGTAGTATGATAGAGGAGATATTTATTTGAAGGAGAAAGAGAAGGAGGTAAAGAATCTGAGTCCTGAGAAACCGGTTGCAGAGGTCATATCGGAAGGTGACTTGAAGAAAGAGCTGATGGCACCAGTTGCAGAGGTTGACATAGAATGGCAGAAGGATTTGATAGTTGAGCCTGATGGATAAATGGAACCGGTTGACAAAGAGCTTATGATAATAAATCGGATGAAGTCTGATGGCAAAAACAAATCAGAGTTGCAGAAGAAAGAAGGCAGTAAACAGAGACAACATGCAAATTTGAAGCAAAGGAAGAGAAACAAAGAGAGTCAGAGGTTAGAGAAGTTGGTTGGGGCAGCAAAGGAGCTAAAGAAGAGGTTGGCAGATAAGGAAGATGTTTGGATCATAAATGAGCATGGGGTCTTTATTTTGAATCCTTTTAGATGTTCATGAGTTGCCTCTCATGGAACATCTTTTTCTACCTGGGTTGTCTGATGCAAGAGCATCCCTGGTCAATGAGCAATCCCGTATCATCTAAAAATATTTTCTTTCAACTTTTGTTCTTGTTTAGTTCTTGATGTAGTTTTTTGTGTTCTTACCGGTTGACACTGGTAGTTGCTTGTTCTTCGTGGCAGATCTTATTTTCAGTTTCCAGGCGGGTTCATGTGCTTAATTCCATATTTTTAGTTCATTTGGGTTCTTTTTTGGTCAGTTATTGCTTCCAGTTGACTGTTTTTGGGTTCCGGGATAGTTCTTGTGCTTACCGGTTGGTTTTCCTTCATTATCGGTGCGATTCTTAGCATGTGGATCTATCTTGGGTCTTGTTTTATGTTCTATGGCATGTGACCAACCTTCCTGCTGAACCGCACTTTGTGGTTGTCATTGTCTGGAAAGATTTATTTAATTCTTGGGGCCGACCTAATTACATGTTTCATTTTCTTGCATTGGTAAATGTAATCTTATGAGGCTGACCCAGATATGTTTCGGTGGGTATAAATATGATGTTATGTAATCATTTGTAGGGGTAGGGGAAATAGAATTGAGATTCACATTTTGTGATCCGGCCGATTCTTAGAGTCCCAGATTGGATTGTATCTGAATGATAGCCTGCATGTAACTAGTTAATTGCCAGATGTTCTTCGATGATTATATGATGATAGCCGAATGATTTTCGGAAGTTCTAAAGCAATAATATGATCTGTTTATGTGATCTTGTTGTTTTCTTTGTGTTACTCTTGTTTTATTCTCTTTGAGGGTTTTACCGGTTATGGCTACATCAAAAGTATAATAGAAAATAGAATTTCATTAGATGTTGTAGTTGTAAGTTCCGTGGTACACATATGCTAAGTGCAAAAGTATACACAAGGCACATATGTGGATTGTTTGACAAAATATCTCAAAGGAATTTGATCTCATGGAATGCTTTGATTTTTGGATATTCACAAAAGGGTTATTGTAAGAATGCTTTCAAACGCTTCCCCTATCTTGAGCTTGTACGTTTCACTTGTGTTTTACTGGCATGCACCATGGAGGTTTGGTGGATGATTTTTGTAAATGCTTCAATAGCATGAAATAAATAGTGGTATATAAACTATAATATCATCTAATCTCAAATCTATCCTATTTATCATATATTACATGTTTGATTATTTAAAAAGTGTGGTTTAGATTTAAAATTTTTCTTCCAAAGTATGAATATGTTTTAATCATACAAGACAAAAAAAAAAATTAATAAGTTTGGACTCTTTGGAAAAATAAGATCCCATCATTGGTTGGATAGGGTATATTAATATGGGACACCAAAATCTATATTCATCCAAAAATCAATGTTCAACATGTCAATGGGCATAAAATCCAACATTTCTACAATGATACAATTTTGATGTTGTAATAATTAAGCCGTTCTAGCAAGAAGCCCTTAACAAGATTATTGCAAATGAATCGTTGATGAATCCCAAAGAAGGATTTCAAATATTCTTTCTATTCAAGCAAATAGATTCTAGTGACCTCCAATGCACTAAGTCCAAGTAACCACATCTTCAATAATATTAGAGGAATTTCAATATAATGGCGTCCTATAATTCAACTAGATCAATAGGGGGATAACATTGACCTATCGCCACATAATTATTAGTGATGAGTCAACATACACATAGAACTATGTTGGTCTACAAAACAGATTGAAAACAAACATACACAACATTGCAAATCATAATTGAGAAACATCAAAATGACAGTGATCTTGTTTTCCTTCATCTCCACAACCACAGAATCCACCCCTGCAAATGCAAATGCAAATTTTCAATCATCCGGTCTTTTAAACTTTTGAAGCTTCCTCGTATTTAGGTTTTGTGGACTAGTCGAAATTGAAAGGAATGTTTAGTTGTTGAGCCCAGAATGGTAAGAGTCGCAGGCGCCGCCATTTACTAGAACTCTAACCAGTGGAATTTTAAAACGCACATGCTAGATTTCAAATAACTAGAAGAGACTAGTTTATGAGTTAAGGTTAGAGTCAAACATGGACTATTTTATCATTTCTTCTACGCTTCGTTCTAACTTATTTTAATTTTTTAAAATTCAGTCCCTTAACATTTCTTAGCTTTGGTAGTAAATAAAGAAGAGAGAAGGAAATTTAGTTGTTAGATAGAAAGATGAACTAAACAAACATGTAGTTTGAGAGAACAGTAAAGATTATTCAATGCAATCGCTTTCATCGATTCTTATTATACTTAAGGGAAAGGTCTAAGTTACTGTCCATTTTCCAATAACCTTTCACTCTTTGTTCATTTTAATCTTCATGTAACTTATACATTTTAACTGCCAAATAGAAAACGTTCAAAAGTCTACTAAATTGTTGCAAATGTATTAATATATGTTCACATGTGCGTGTGTAGTTGACCAATGAATATGCTCAACTACACATACAATTTCATTTATAATATAAGACAAGTTGCTCCAAAATACCCACTTTTATAATTTGGAACTCAACAACTAAAATGAATTCATACAAATGGTAACAACAAATTCAAATAATCAAAGTCATTCCCACATATTTTCAAATTTCAAACTCAACAACCATTAGTTTTGTATATATTTGTCATTATGAGGTGTAGGGAATCTGGTGAGTTCTTTAATCCCAAGAAGTGTGTATATTGTACTTGACTAAGGTAAAAACTTTGGTCATATAGTCTCGAAGAAGGGTGTCACCATTGACTAAGTGTGTAGTAGACTTGAAAGTTGATAATAATACCATTTACTTACTATCAAAGGATCATCCAGTTGAGCTTGTCATTCCAAATAGCTAAGTTCATGAATATTATTGTCTTGTTTACCTCAAGGCCTTAACGTGACGCAAAGGAGACATTTTATCAAGGTGTTTTGTCTTTTACTTTTTTTAAACAAAACTACATAAATGGAGTTTTATATAGGTGCATTGAGGTGAAATAGATTAAGGTGCTTGAAGAATTTCACAATGGCCTATTAGGAGGTCATTTATGCTTAAGGACTATTGCTACCAAGATCATGAGGCCTACTTATTACTAGCCAAGTTGGTTTAGTGGGTGACAGATTAGAAAATGTATTCTTACTTTACAAAAAAGTAGATGATAGACACTCTTCCTCTCCATCTTGTTCAAGTTGATAAACATTTTTCCCAATCGGTTTTAGATTCCATTGACATAATTAACCCACCTTCTAGTGTTGGACACAAATGGGTTTTAATAGCCACAAATTACTTCACAATGTGGACAAAAGTTGTTGCACTTAAGGAAGCTACAAAAGCTTCAATTCTAGTCTTTCTAAAAGGTATTATGACAAGATTTAGTGTTCCTTCTACCATTATTTTAAGCAATTCAAAATATTTTGTTGGTATTCTAATTAGTAAATAGGTTATAAATTATGGTATTTGGCTATAAAATTCATCCAACTATTACCCTTAGGGTAATGGATTGGTTAGTTTACCAACAAAAAATTGATTAAAATAATCAAAAAGAAATTGGATGAAAACCACAGGTCTTAGAACTCTAAAAAAAATATAGCTCTCTGGGTTGGTAGGATTACATCAAAAAGAGCCATGCCAACTCTCTTTTCACAATTGTCTATGTGAGAGAAGAAAGGATTCTTCTATCATTAGATTTTCTTATTCTTGAACTCCTATAATAGTTAAAGGTGCTAGAAAATGATGCAATCATAGTGAGATTGGCTAAATTGGAGTTAGAATAGACAACTTTATGATCCTAATATCAAACACACACACACACGTATGTATATACATATTAATGTGTGTGTGTGTGTGTGAATGTATATATACATGTATATATGTATATACGCACAAACATATTTCTACATACATATATGTGTGTGTGTGTGTGTATGAACATGTATGTATGTATGTATGTATGCATGTATGACCTACCTAATTATTTACCTCCATTAAGAAGTATCAGCCATCATATAGGCTTGTTTCTAGGAGAAAATCTTCCAATAAGATAACTTATAATAAGACTCCAAAGAAGAATGAAGAAATCAAGAAGTAGGAGCAGCAATTGTTGGAGAAAGGGCTAATATGGTAAATTTTATGTTCTTGTGTTGTTTCAATATTTTTGAGTCATAAAAAGGATGAAGGTTAGAGAATGTGCATAGATTCTTGAGAAATCAACAAAATTACTATCTTGTATGTATTCCCTTTGCCAATAATTGATTTTTATTTTTATTTTTGATTGGAGCCAACTATTTTTCTAAGATAAAATTGAAACGTGGCTATCATCATATTAGAATTAGAGAGGGTGGTGAGTGGAAGACAACCTTTTAATACAAATGATGGGTTCTATGAATGGCTAGTTATGAAATTTGGCTTAACTAATGATCTAAGAACTTTCATGAGGCTTATGAATGAGGTTCTTATATGTTTCACAGGTAAGCTTTTCGTGGTATATTTGGATGACATCTTGGTTTATAATCAATCAAAGGAACAAAATCTTAGGTACCTAAGATTGCTATAAGACAAGTTGTGTGAAGTTAAGCTAATAATCAATATTAATAATTGTACTTTCTTTAAGACAAAATTAATTTACTTGACCTTTGTGATCTCACAAGAAGGATTGTAGATGTATAAGGAGAAGATAAAGGAAATCATTGAATGGCCTACTCCTAAGAGTAGCTTTGGGGCAAGAAGCATTCATGGTTTGGTAAGTTTCTCTAGAAATTCATAAGAAATTTAAGTGGTATTTATGCTTGAATAGTGGATACAATTAGAGGAGATAAGAAGGTATTTCATTGGACTCGGGTTGTTGATAAAAGTTTTTAGATGCTTAAAAAGAAAATAATAGAGAAACCTATCTTGACTTTACATGATTTTACTAATCTTTGTCGATTTGAATGTGATGCTAAATGGACTGCTATAGGTGTTGTTTTGAGTCAATATGGAAAGCTTATTGCTTACCTCATTGAAATGTTTAATGATGCAAATAAGAGGTATTCAATATATGATTAGGAGGATTTTTTTGGCAATCATACAAGATTTTAAGAAATGGAGATATTATTTCATGCATAAGGAGTTTGTTTTGTTAACTAATAATCATATTTTATAGTTTATAAGTAGTCAACATAAATTGAGTCAAAGACATGTCAAATGGACTGAATTGTTGCAAAAGTTTTATTTTTGTTATCAGCATAATTGTGGTCAATCTAACAAAGTTGTAGATGCTTTGAGTAGGAGGAGTTTGATCATGTACGATGTAATGTCCAGGCATGGCAGATCTAGGACACCTTCAATTTAGTTAGTAGCAGAAGCAATGATTTGAAATTGGCAAGAAAAAGTAGATAAAGACTTGTATTATCTTTATAAATGGTGATAGCATTCAAAACCATTATAAAGGACGAGTAATTAAGATCAAGGATAGGGGCAAGTTAGATAACTGTATGAATAAGATCAATGAATACACATTGATATTACAGTCCCATACACATATTATGGACAACGACTTGAAATAAAAAGCATTGTTCAACGTTAATAGTAAGCATTTAACAAGTCTTTCTTATACTAAGCGTTCAGTAAATACAGAAACCAGAATGAGTTCGATTCATAAGTGATTTATTTGATGAACATTACTGATGGTAACATTACATAAACAACGTACAAGAGCAGTAATCGGCATATACAGTAATAATTTATGTATATAATACAAACAAGAATCAATATAACAATACATGCGATCTCTATTAAAATTGAATATTATTTATTAACAAATGATATGAGATCTGAATGGAAGGGCGCTTCTCCTTGGATGAACGTGTCCCTCCCTGAAGTCGCATCTTTCCAAAAGAAATGAGAAGGTATATGGGAGGGAATGAGGTGTATGAATCAAACATGGAAGATCGAATTCTCTAAGTCATTTTTACTTGAAACACTCAGAGTGCTTTTGGCAACCAAGTGAAGGTGGTGAACACTCATCATATCACAAGACAAAGAATACATGCACAATAATGGGATACATCAGGAAAAAGTAATTAGAAATTAGAACTCAATTCTTTAGATTAGAATCATTGTTACTCCATCACATGATTATAAAGAGATCATAGATTATATTGTTATATTGATTTCAAATAGCTGAAGCACAAAAATCATAGTAAATTCGGCATATAGAACTATCAGACCTAGATTGCAAGAACTGACTTCTTTTGGATCAACATACTGAATTTTTTTTCAACAAGGAAGGTTATATTATTATTTATTAAGGCAATTCATGTTTTTTTAAGTCTCATTAATCACCTTTAAGTTATTTTGAGATAAACCATACATAGTAATCAAGCCATACGAACTGTAAGTGTAATTGGATCAATAAATTGCAAAATTAGAAAAGATCCCAAAAGGGGACATGACACAAGAATCTCAAGTGAGCATATTGGGATTTGATGACTTGAAGGAGATGTAGATTCAAGGAGGCATATGAAGCATGTGTGAATCCTATTTGGAGGGATAGAACTCATTGGATGGATTTCATGATACAAGAGGGCTTACTATTCAAGGGCAGCCAAATTTGCATTCTAAGAAGTTCTATGAGAGAGAACTTGTTGAAGGAGAAACATGATGGCAGCTTGGCACAATATTTAGGGCAAAACAAGACACTAGCTCAATTGAGTGCACACTATTATTGGCTAGGTGTGAGAAATATTGCTAAGAGGTTTTGTAGAAAGGTTTAAATTGGGCCAATATGCCAAAGGGAGAAGCCAAAATATAGGTTTTGCATCAGCCATTTCCAATCCTTGACATGCCACAAGATTTATTAAGTATGGAGTTTGTACATGGTCTACCAAGAACTTAGAAGGGGCATGATACAATCTTGTGGTATTTAATAGGTTCTCTAGGATGACTCATTTCACTCCATGTACAAATGCTAGTGATGCTACTTAAATTACCAATTTGTTCTTCAAGGACATAGTTAGATTGCATGGAATTCCTAGGAGCATTGTCTTTGATAGAGACACTAAATTTGCATGACAATTTTGGAGGACTTTATAGAAGAGGTTGGGCACTAATTTGAGTTTCAGTTAAACTTACCCTCCTTGGACTCATTGTGAAAAAAAGTATTTATTAGGAACTTTGGAAACATCTTGAGAATCTTGGTGAGTATGCATCTAAAATAGTAGGATTTGGTGCTTGCACAAGAAGAATGTGCATACAATGATTAAATTAATATAAGTACACTTGAATGAGTCCTTTTCAAATCATGTATAGTATGCATCCTAGAGGAGTGTATGAGCTAAGGAATATTAATAAAATGGAGTTAATAAGTGTTGATGGTGAATAATTTGCAAGTGCAATTCAATACTTTCATGAATAAGTGAAGAAGAAGCTTGAAGAAAACACCATCCACTACAAGAAGGGAGTTGATTAGAAGAGGAAAGAGGTTGATTTTAATGTTCATGATCTCATTATTGCTCATCTCATAAAGAAAGGTTTCAAAAGGGTGAGCACAAGTTGAAAATTAGGAAAATTGGTCCTTGGAAGGTTCTAAAGAGGTTTTCAAGCAATGGATATGAGATAGAACTTCCAAAAGGCATTGGAATTTCTCCTATCATCAATGTTGTAGATCTATACCATTACAAAGATGAAGACCAAATAGTCTAAGTGCTTGAAATGGGTGAAGATAAAATCATTGAGTGGGAGCAATAGTTACCCTAAGAGACACCAAATCAACTTGAGGCAATTTTGGATAAGAAAGTGGTCAAGAAAGCAAGACACAAAGAATACTTTTAGTATTTTATCAAATGGAGGAACCAACAAGTTGGAGATTCAACATGGATGATTGTAGGTGACATCATCAAGCTAGGCAAAAGTATGGAAGAATTAATGCACAACACCAAATAATGAGTGAATCTCTTTTTGCTCCTTGGCAGTATGACATGGGAGCATCCTTCCTAGCTAGGAGATAGATAATAATATTTTAATAAGGTTTGGATTCCTAGGTATGTTTGAAGTTTCTTTTCACTCCATTTGTATGTAGTTCGCATTTCAAATTCATGTAAATTTTATGGAGGAGGTAAATAAGGCCTTTTAAATAAGTGGTAAAAGTCAAGATTGAGTAATTATAAACTAGATAAGGTTGTAAAGCTTTTTAATCATATAAATGTGGTGGAAAGATAGTCATATAGTCATGCTATAGTAATAGTTAACCAATTTTCCCTTCCTAGCATATTGTTAAGCTTCTTCAAGGTTAGTTGAGTGACTTTAGGAGATGAATTTGATGGGCTAATCATAGGAGAACAAGAGAAGTATGTAGGTACAAATGTTGTATGACAAGAATATTCAATTGTGTCAAGTTTGAAGTGATTTTATTGAGTTTTGTTCATGTTTCCACAAAACTGTCATGTTATCATTAACATTACAATAAGCTTGATTTTAAAAGAAGAAATATAGATTAATTCCTTCACCTATGTCAATGTATATACACTTCAGCAACAACAAAATAAGGATTTTTTTTTATGAGGTCTTGACACCCATTTTTGTGATTTTTAGGCCTAATTATGTGTTTTTCGGCCTTAAACTATGGAAAGGGCCTATTTTATGTTTCCACCAACCAAAATTCTCTAAATTTTAGATTATTAATTTTTATAGGTGATAGTAAAGTGTGTCAAGTTTTGTATCTAGTCCACATGCGCAAGTGTATTTTTCATCAAAAACTTGGTTTGCAAGCTTCTACTTGGTCGTATGATTGTATTTTTTTGAAATCTCTTGTCTTTTGTGATTACTTCATTCAAAGTTATTATTTAGAAATGTTATAAATTTCTATTTATGCTTTCCTATCAATAATAGGACCTTATCAATCCATTTAGTCTATATTGTTACAAAATAAACCATTAAACAAGCTTAAAATTTGACTATAAACAACAAGTTTAGACCCATGATTCTACATACATCTCCCTCAGTCCTACCCTCTATAATTATCTCTACCTCACCTCTACATACTTATCCATCACTCCTCTCTCTCTCTCTCTCTCTCTCTCTCTCTCTCTCTCTCTCTCTCTCTCTCTCTCTCTCTCTCTCTCTCTCTCTCTCTCTCTCGTATCTACTTCTCCATTCCTCTTCCCACCCTCTCTCTACTCATTTCTATCTATTCTCTCAATCTCTCTCAACCATCATCTCCCACACTCCCTCCCTACCTCTATTTCTCTACATACCTCTCCCTCACTTGTTACTCCTCTCTATCTCTCCATCTCTCTCCCTCCCTCTGTACTTCTATTTCTCTGCATACCCCTCCCTCTCTCTCTCTCTCTACCCTATGCTTCTCTCTCTACCTATCTCTCCCTCCCTTACTACTCTATTTCTCTACATAACTCTTCCTTTCTCTTTCCATTTTTAGTTCTCTCCCTCTTTATTTATCTCTATCACCCCTCTTCCTCTCTCTCTCTCTCTCTCTCTCTCTCTCTCTCTCTCTCTCTCTCTCTCTCTCTCTCTCTCTCTCTCTCTCTCTCTCTCTCTCTCTCTCTCTCTCTCTCTCTCTCTCTCTCTCTCTCTACCTACCTATTCCTCCCTCCCTACCTTTATTTCTCTCCATACCTCTCACCCTATCTCCTTCTCTCATTCCTTCCCTCTATCTCACCTCTCAACCTATTCCTCTCTCTTTCTACCTACCTCTACCTACCCCCTCTTTCTCTTTCCCTAGCTTATTCCCTTTCCACTCTCTACCTAAAGGAGGGGGGTAGGAAACAGGTAGAGGGAGGGCGAAGTGTTAGAAAAGTGGAGAGGTAGAGAGAAGGAGAGTGGATTTAGAGAGTATACAAAGAAGGAGGTAGGGAAGGAGAGAGAGAGGGGGTTGATGGAGGGAGAGGTAGAGATAAGGAGAGTGCATATAGAGAGTATAGAAGGAAGGAGGGAGAGAGAGTGGGTTGAAGTTGTTTGGAGGGAGAGACAATTCATGATTATAAAGAGATCATTCAGGCATAGAGATCATATCAGTGAAAGATCATAGATTATATTTTTATATTTATTTCAAATAGCTGAAGAACAAAAAACATAATAAATTCAACATATAGAACTATCAAACCTAGATTGCAAGAACTGACTTCTTTTGGATCAACATACAAAAATTTATATCAACAAGGAAGGTTATATTATTATTTATTAAGGCAATTCATTTTTTTTAAGTCTCATTAATCACCTTTAAGTTATTTTTTATATAAACCATACATAGTAATCAAGCCATAACAACTGCAAGTGTAATTGGATCAATAGTTTGCAAAATTAGAAAAGATCCCAAAATGGGACATGACATAGGAATCTCAAGTGAGCATATTAGGATTTGATGACTTGAAGGATATGTATAAGGAAGATGTAGATTCAAGGAGGCATATGAAACATGTGTGAATCCTATTAGGAGGGATAGAATTCATTGGACGGATTTCATGATACAAGAGGGCCTACTATTCAAGGGCAGACAAATTTGCATTCTAAGAAGTTCTATGAGAGAGAACTTGTTGAAGGAGAAACATGATGGCAACTTGGTACAATATTCAAGGAAAAATAAGACACTAGCCCAATTCACTGCACATTGTTATTGGCTAGGTATGAGCAATAATGTTAAGAGGTTTTGTAGAAAGATGTAAAGTGGGCCAATATGCCAAAGGGAGAAGCCAAAATATATGTTTTGCATCAGCCATTACCAATCCTTGACATGCCATGAGATTTACTAAGTATGGAGTTTGTACATGGTCTACCAAGAACTTAGAAGGGGCATGATACAATCTTTGTGGTATTTAATAGGTTCTCTAGGATGACTCATTTCACTCCATGTACAAATCCTAGTGATGCTACTAAAATTACCAATTTGTTCTTCAAGGAGATAGTCAGATTGCATGGACTTCCTAGGAGAATTGTATTTGATAGAGACACTAAATTTGCATGACAATTTTGGAGGACTTTATTTAAGAGGTTAGGCACTAATTTGAGTTTCAATTAAACTTACCCTCCTTGGACTTATGGACAAAAAAAGGTATTTATTAGGAACCTTGGGAACATCTTGAGAATCTTGGTGAGTATGCATCTAAAATAGTAGGATTTGGTGCTTGCACAAGAAGAATGTGCATACAATGATTCAATTAACATAAGTACATTTGAACAAGTACATTTCAAATCATGTATAGTATGCATCCTAGAGGAGTGTATGAGCTAAAGAATATTGATAAAATGGAGTTAATAAGTGTTGATGGTGAATAATTTGCAAGTGTAATTCAATACTTTCATGAATAAGTGAAGAAGAAGCTTTAAGAAAAAACCATCAAGTACAAGAAGGGAGCTAATTAGAAGAGGAAAGAGGTTGATTTTAATGTTAATGATCTCATTCCTGTTCATCTCATAAAGAAAGGTTTCAAAACGGTTAGCACAAGTTGAAAAATTAAGAAAATCGGTCCTTGTAAGGTTCTAAAGAGGTTTTTAAGCAATGGATATGAGATAGAACTTCCAAAAGGCATTGGAATTTCTCCTATCATCATTGTTGCAGATCTATACCATTACAAAGATGAAGACCAAATAGTCTAAGTGCTTGAAATGGGTGAAGATCAAATCATTGAGTGAGAGAAATAGTTGCCCAAAGAGACACCAAATATTTATAGAATCAGAGTCCTTATAGAGTGAAAATATAAGGACTTGGTAGGATCCATCCAGATACACTTCAAAACCTAAAACACTAATTCAAACTAGCATGTGTTAGTCCCTTGTCATGGAAAATAAAATTCTAAAATGCTTATCAACTATAATGCATCATGATTAAATCATCTTATATGTTGTTTATATTTGGTCATATTTAGTATTCCATTGAAAATTGACATGTTGAAGGTGTTCCACCTATACCCTATACCCTAGGATCCACATAATGACATGTTGAAGGTGTTGCCTAGGATCCACATAACTATCTTTGATCACATTGAGGGAAGAAGACTCCCTTGATGTCTACACTATTTATTTAGCAACAGTAAACAAATTATCATTTTTGTTAGTTAAATACTCAACATCCTGCATAAGGGTAAGTGCCAAAATATGTGAAAAAAAAAGTGGCCACACCACTTTTTGGTCCCATACAAGGCATAGCACAAGTATTTATAATGGGATGATGTTTTGAAGAAGAAATTTTCTCTCTTTCTCTTTCCATCTCTTTGTCAAACTTCAACTCTCTTTATCTTCCTCATACTATATACATGAAATAAACATTTCATTATAAGTAAAATTTATATACGTGTTTTAATCTCTACTAATTTAAGTCATATTCCATGTATATAGTTTTAGGGTTTTAGGAATTTTGTGAAATTGAATCTGAGTCCTTATAGAGTGAAATTATAGTATAATTTGGATATTATAATGAAGGTATGGAATAAAAGATAAGTTTGAATTTAGTGAATTTGTGAGATTTTGCCAAGATCAAGAGCTCAATGAAATGTACAAAATAGAGACATAATATGGGACAAGAATAAACTATATTCTCATCAATAGAAAATGATCAATAATCAAGATTACATTAGCTACATACAATGTAGATGAGCTTGCTTATATAGGCAAGGCTAGGGATATGTGAGCACACAAACATGACATGTGGCTCAATAAGAAACAAGGGTAGGCGGGAAATAGGTGTGGGTAGGTAGGAGAAATAATATAATAGTCCACATGAGGTGGATCACCCACTGAATGTGGAGTGTAACAACAAGAGTGGAGTGTAACAATAAAATCAACACCATAAAAGGTGGAATTTCTCCTACACACACTATCCCAATGTGGCACAAACACCCAAGTGTCTCATACCCAAACTACTATGAAAATGCATTATCCTAAGTAAACTTAAGTAAGTGTAATAATATCCATGATGAATAATTATTTACACCAACACCCCCCCTTAAGTGTAACTTAGGGGAATGCACTTAAGTCTACAATGCAACTAAGCAATGTAAGATGGGTCCCGGCTACGAGGCCATGTTAGGTACCCATGTACAAATGCAAATGCATGAAAACCAATGCAAGGAAATCTCTCACAAAGTGGGGAAAGAGAGAAAAACCCAATGGGAAAAAACCCTCCCCCAAAAGAGAGATGAAAACATACAAGAGAACTCTCATAGAAGAATGTGAAGAACAATACCCCATGTGAGGAAAAAGTCCCCCCCATATGAGAGAAGAAGAGAAGCTAGAAAGCCCCCCCTCAATGTGGAATCTGCACCAATGATAGAAGCTCGATGTATGAAGAAACTGCTTCACGAACGTCGAACAACATTCCTCCCCTTAGGAAGAAACAAAACCAAAGGTGTATCCATGAAGTCTCCCCAATCATGAAGGGAAGATGTATGAAGAAAACTCATGATGAAAGGAATCTCTTAAAACTGCTCAAGTGTCCCCATGTCGATGCTGAAAGATACCCCCTCCAAAGGTGGTAAACTATGCCACACTGTTGAAAAAGGCACTCCAAGATCTAGTGGAGATGGATGTAGAACATGTCCCAAAGACTCACATGTCTCCTCAAAACATAAAGGGACCTCCTCCAACTGCTGTACATAAGTATCCACAATCATGTCAACCTCGAAAGAATGATCATGTAGAGAATGAACAAGAGGGTCAGAGTGTGCCCTCGCAACAATCGAAGAAGGATCACCTTCATCAAAGAGAAGATGAATGTCATCAATGATGTCTCCCAAATCTGCAATGTAGGATTCCACAAACAAATCTGCAATATCTGTCAAGTAATCATCCCATGAATTTGAAGCTGAAAGACAATGAATATCCTACTGCACTGAGTCACATGAAGGCAAAACTGTCGCACTATCTACATCATCAGGTGCAATAGGTGATGTGATATCAATATGAGGAGATGAAATACAAGACTCAAGAACGGAGTCACATGTGAGAATCCCCATGTTCAAGTGCCCAAAGTTCTCCTCAAAGTCTATACCATCACAATAAGTGTGATCATCATGTGTAGAATCATCAAATGTGAAATCATCATCCTCAACAAAATCTGAAAAGGAGTATAACCAAGATGCATGATCAACCACCCCAGTCGCAATGATAGCTCTAGTCTCCAAGTCTCTAATGAAAACTGAGTCAGGTGTGAACTCCACAACCCTCTTAGTTGCACAATGTGTGATTTGATAGATAGAAAGGAGATTGTTTGTCAAGTGGGGTACACACAACACATCATTGAAGGAGTTATCCCCAATGTCAATAGATCCTTTCCCAATCACATCCATGTATGTATGATTGCCCATCAAAATCTATGGCATGGTACAAGGCTCAAATGTAGAGAACATAGACTGCGAAGATGCCATATGATGAGAAGCCCCTGAATCTAGAAGCCATCTCTCTGAATCATGACTGATAGTAGCACATAGAGCTTTTCCTTTTCTTGTTCCAAAAGAGTGAGTCTTTCCACTTGTAGAAGCCATGAATGCTTGCCCTTTTCCTTTTGAATGTGAGGAAGTGGAAGTTGATGAATCGTCCTTCTTGTAGATTTTAGGCAAATCAATGTTATGCTTTTTGATGATATGTGTGAGCTCATCAATCTTCTTAGAATGGCAACGATGTTCCTCATGACCAATCTTTTTACAATAAGCACAAGTAGGTCTCTCCCTCTTTGGTGAATTATCTCTCTTGGAAGAGGATGAATCTCCTTGTTGTGGAGAAGATGGTGCTTTGTCCTTAGGCTTTGATTGCCATTTCTTCTTGTTTGAGTTGTCCTTTCCTTGATTTCCTTTGTTCCCTTGATTTGCCACTAATGCTTGAGACTTAGAAGCCTTAAGAATGCCCATGCTTATCAACTTAGTTTGTTCCATCATCAACATTTCATTGAAAGCATCAAATGTAGGCATTGTGTAGCTTGAACCCATTGTCATCCTATGGGTTTGGAAACTAGAAACAAATGCTGCATATTCTTGTGGAAGCTTGCCTATCAAGTTGAATATCAATTGAGTATCCTTCTTATCAATGCCACAATCTTTGAGTTGTGCCCTCAACTCATTTCCTTAGTGACATAATCTTGTATAGTATCAAAGTTCTTAGGATCTAATATGGTGAGATCACTATCAATTTGATATCCCCTAATCTCATCAACTTGACCATACAAGTCTTGAAACTTTTTCCAAGCATCCTTGATTAGAGTACACTTCTCAATGTGAAAAATGAAATCCTTTGATACATACTTTCTTAAGGTACCAATTGCCATGATATTTTTAGTGAGCCAATCCAAGTGACCAACTAGATCAACCTTAGGATCAGCGGGAGCAACAATAGTTCCATCAATGTAATGAGTGAGTCCTTTTTCCATAAGTTTACTCCATGCATCAATTTTCCAAGTAGCATAATTATGAGGAGTTAAGAGAGGAAACTTAGAAGAACCCATAGCAGCAAAAAGGAAGGAACACAAGATAACAAAAGCACAAGAGACACCCCCCCAAATTCACTCAATCAAAGTACCCCCCCCAAAGTGATGATTTTGGCACTTTATACTTAGTGCGATTATAATGAGCCACTTGCAAAACAAGGAAAAGTGGACTTATTATGCAAATTTTACAACTTCTTAAATGAGATACAAGAGACTTCTATCAATAGTGCAATGAATCTAACTGAGATTCAAGCAAATATACAAGTACCAAGAGAGCCAAAAATGGCCAAAATCTGAAAGTATAACTTCTACTTACAATGGCATCAATCTGATAGCATCATGTGAAATAAGATGAAAAAATACGCACTTTCAAAAAAAATGACACTTGAAAAGGAGGTCGTATGACCCCAAACAAAGCCTCTGAAGTTGCAAAAACTGGGATTACTCAGGTACAGTCACCAAAAACTGCATTTTCTGAAAAATCAGTGCATCAAAATCAAAAAATTTCTTCACCACTATGGAGAGCACGAAATTCTAGCCCATTTCAAAAAAAATTGCACCCAAAAAGGAGCAAAAATGAGCAAGTTATGGCCATTTGAAGTTGAACTGCAAAATCAAAAATGCAAATGAGAGGGGGGTCCAAAAATTTTCAAACCCTGCTGATGTGTGCTGATGTCAGAAAATCACCCAATTAAATTTGATGATCATCCCGCCTTCAAAAAACCGTCGCCCTTCGCTTGCATAGATCGTCTGTACCGTACGAAGAGTGACGTGGCAGATTGAGATTGGCTTGTACGGATACGTGGCAGTGATGACTCGGCTGTACGGAGGATCTGATATGGTGTTCGTGTGTGGCAACTTGCGTGGAAGTACGGATGCTAACGTGTCACTGATGCAAATGAAATAGTGCCACGTGTGGATGAGGTGGCGGGACTCGTGGAAGGCCGGCAGTGGCAGGTGGGCCACTGGTGGCGGCAGCTGGTGGCGCGGTGCGGAGGACTGGCGGGAGAAGCACCTGGTGGTGGGATTTGGGCGCGTCGTCCGAAGTAGGAACAACTGTAGGCGGCGCTGTCAGGTGAGCGTGCGGAGGACCGGCGGGACGGGTCGTGGCGGCGGCGTCGGCGGTGGGTGACGGGACCAACAGGTATGGGTCTTTGGCTGCGCTGCAGCAGGTCCAGACCGACAGGCAGGTACGCGCAGAGATGGAGTTGT
Organism: Cryptomeria japonica; assembly: GCF_030272615.1. Lineage (NCBI taxonomy): Eukaryota > Viridiplantae > Streptophyta > Pinopsida > Cupressales > Cupressaceae > Cryptomeria > Cryptomeria japonica. Next base: position 172,584,962 of record NC_081406.1, on the reverse strand, counting down.
AGACTTGCAGGTACGGCGGGTCACAGGGGGGGTCTGCGGACCCCCCAAAAAACACCTTTTTTTTTGTTTATTTGTTTTTTTTTTGATTTTTTTGATGATATTTTTTTTGAATTTTTTTTTTTTTTCGAAAAATAGCTTTCAGCAAATGAATTTTTTTTTTTTCGAAAAATAAATAAAAAAATTTGAAAATCCATACGATTATAGCAAAATTGGCGAAATTTTTTTTCTCACCAAAATAGGCCGACTTTATAACCAAAATTCATGGAAACAACCTTCTGGATGCAATGGCAGGGTCGGATATGGTCTAGGATGCCTCCAAAAGATGCTGCTCCTCAGATCTGCCTCTTGACGTCGCAATAATGCCTCTTCAAGACGAATCAATGAAGCCCCAATGGCTCTGATACCATGTGAGATTTTGCCAAGATCAAGAGCTCAATGAAATGTACAAAATAGAGACATAATATGGGACAAGAATAAACTATATTCTCATCAATAGAAAATGATCAATAATCAAGATTACATTAGTTACATACAATGTAGATAAGCTTGCTTATATAGGCAAGGCTAGGGATATGTGAGCACACAAACATGACATGTGGCTCAATAAGAAACAAGGGTAGGTAGGAAATAGGTGTGGGTAGGTAGGAGAAATAATATAATAGTCCACATGAGGTGGATCACCCATTGAATGTGGAGTGTAACAACAAGAGTGGAGTGTAACAACAAAATCAACACCATAAAAGGTGGAATTTCTCCTACACACACTATCCCAATGTGGCACAAACACCCAAGTGTCTCATACCCAAACTACTATGAAAATGCATTATCCTAAGTAAACTTAAGTAAGTGTAATAATATCCATGATGAATAATTATTTACACCAACATAATTTATAGTAGAGATTATGTAATATTATTGAGAAAAATAGTTTTTCATTGTAATTTGAAAAATGCTTAGAGAAATGGATTTATTTTGATGTGCAATTTTATGTTTTAAAATTATTTTGAGAATTATTAAATTTATATTATAAGAAACTGATATGGAGTTGGATGTTGTTTTTGAGAATGTCGAACCAAGTATGGGGTTCCTCTTCCAAATGAATACTATGTTCTTTTTGACATTTTTTGGTTTCTTTGTGCCACCTGTTCATAGGCTAGCTATTTTGCTAATCAATAAATTAGGGTGGGTAGCTCTCTGGTTAGGCATGGTAGTGAACTTGTTCTTACGAACATATGCAAATTTATTTTTAGTTGATAAGTTAGAGAAGAGGGATCAGTAATTATAAAGAGTCAAATTTTTATACATTCATTTGTGCTTATACTATTCAAGCTTGCTACATATTTATAATATAATGTAAATAAATAAATCGCATGAAAATAAAAAATTACCAAATGTTGTTCAAAATAGACTGATAATTGAACAAAAGACAACCTATAAGTTATATATTAAAAAGACATAAATGCATTCGTTAACAAGTGAAATAAACACTTTTTTGTTTCAAATAAAATATCATAGCTATCCACTATAAGTGTGTCATTTATAGAGTAAGATGCTCACTTAAACAAGTACTGTCATCATAGTGACAAAATATTTATTCTTACGTGTACAACTATTGAGGTAGTAATGTAGATGCACTGGAGTATACAATATTAATAACTTGTCTATTCACAAATATAAAAGGTAAACACAACAAAGACCTTGTTTTTTCTATGAAATGTGAGGGATTGTCCACAGGTTTTAGTGTTTAACAATTGGTCCCTTTGTGTTCAGCATAAGTTGTATTTTATATAATAATATGTTGTTTTTTATAACAACAAATAATTTTTTATGTTCAACTATATAAAAGTTACAGATAACACACATTTATGATTATTAATAAGCATTTGGTTTATTTAAGTTGCATATAAATTATATTTTACATAAAAATATGATATTAAACCAATTACATATGATATTTTTTATTCAACTAATAGGGATTTTTAGATTAAGTTTTGGTCAAAATTTTAAAAAGTCATTTTCTAGACACTAGATGTGTTATTTTGATGAGTTGCATGTTGAATCACACCTTCAAACCTTAATTGCAGATATTTAAGTGTCTATTTTATATTTCTAAGAGAAACAAAAGTCTTGCAATATTCCATATAATGACTACATATTGATGAAGTTATCCCCACATGACTAACTCCCCCCCAAATTCTATATTTCTCATGACAATTTCACATCAGGAAAAACAAATTTTATGGAAATTGTACGACTAAAATAAAATCAGTGAGGGTCTATAAGGCCGCGACTATTCTGGCTCCAAAACAGACCTTTCGTATAGCGTGATAGCGACGTGTTAGTCAATCGCAACCGTTTATTACAAAATTGATAGTGTAAACTGCCGTTTTGGAATCAGAATAGATGCGTTGGCTTTGTAATACAAGTCTCATGCGTGAATGTACATCAGAAAAATTTATTTATAGGCCATACATATCTCATAGAACATGTGTCATACGTAGAGGTCAACATTTCAGTACTAGACAATGAATACGAAGAAAAAGGTTTTCTTCTTTTTCTCCTCTTCATTTGCATCAAACAAGGAAAAACCCTTAGTGTTGTTGCACTCTGTATATTTGGTCTTCACCATCAGTGAACATCAGATTAATTGATATGTTGAATCTAGTGAAATTGTCAATAAGCTAAATATGCATTGACGTTTGACCATTTGATTATAACATCCATGTCACATTTTGAAGCCTACAGTATAACTAAACTTAGACCAGCCTTAAATCACACACACTAAACTTTGACCAGATGTGGGGTCCGCTTAAACCCTTGCCTTCAACAAGGTCCGTCTCCATTTTCTTAGCACTTCCGTTGGAGTCTGCAGTTCTCCGTGCAGCTCATAAATTCAAACTCAATTCTGTTAGAGCTGTTAGCAGTTAACCGCAGTTCTCCATGCAACGCATAACCAAATGAAATTCAAACTCACTATTCCCACGCTGGGGAAGTTTAGTGGATGCTCGTGGATAATTGGCTGGGCTAAATGCTTATACACTAGAAGATTGACCGCCACAAGATGAGAGTATGACATTACTAAGGCAAGCTAAATTTCTTCTCAAAATGGTAAACAATTTTTGGAACATTATAAATTGTTAAAAAAAAAAAATCGTTTTTCTTTTTTTCTTTTTTTTAATCATGCATTTAAATAGAAATTTAATTGTTGGTAGCAAATGTGATAAGTTTCTATATGGAAATAGTTTGTTCATATTTTTAAAATAAATTTTAAATAAAGATGTTATTTTGTTGAGAAGAAAAATAATTAGATTGGAATTTTGATAAAAATGAATTTATTTATTTATTTTGTTTTAAATTTATTTATAATTGTAATTGTGAATTTGTATATTCATATCATTTTCATTTTATTTTAGATCTATTTTAAAGGAATGCAATTTCATTTTGATAAATTTGATTTTTTTTTTATCTATATAACACATTTGTATATGCTTAACATTTAATATAGCTATTATTGCCCACATTGATATTAGTTCAAAAATGAAATATTTATTAGTTCAAAAATAAAAAATAAAATATTTATTGGTTCTCATTGATTACTCTAATAGTTAAGAGTTGATTTAGTGTACATTTGTGCAATCAATAGTTATGTACTACTAATTCAATATGCATTTGTCAATCAATGTGAATTTTATTTGAAAATCCTATGCATTATAAGAAGAATAATTTGAAGAACACTTTTACTTTGAACCATTGAGAACAACTTAACTCTGCATCTAATCTCTAGGACATTTACATCATTGAAAAATTGTCTCCATTCATTTTCATGACCATAAAAATAGTCTAATCAAAGCGATCAACCTAAGAGAACTTGGCCCTTATGATTTGACATTTTCCCCTTGATATTTTCAAATATTTTCAATCTTTATTAGTCAAAAAAGAGAAAAATATGTTAAAAATAGTAAAACTACACATTATACTAGATATATACCATGCATTAGGTATCAAAATTGCACAATGAATAATCAATCTATAGATGTAAAATCTCAAAACTAAATAGAATTCTAGTTGTACCCATCATCTAAGCAATAGAGTAGTGAAGGCATCTATTTTTGTGTGTATTTAAGTGAATGGGATTAACATTAGACGACGATTCTTCATCTTTAGTTCTCATAGATAAGTACATATTTCCTTTGCATTTAATTTTCTAAATAAACATTTTATTATTGGAAAATATTATATTCATTCACATATAGCTTCACTTTGTTTAGGATTTTCAAATATGATATAATCCTAATTTTTATAAAATTTTGAAAACTATGATTCCATGTAAGAGTTAATGAGAAACCCATAGGATCACCTTCAACATAAAAATCATTTTCCACAAGATAGAAGTAATAGAAATGTTTTGAATCCATAAAATTAATGAGATGCATATACAATGTTGTAGTATATTATTAATTTACAAATGAGACGAACTAAGGTCATTACAAGTGTTATAACCTCATGATATGAGATATAAAAACTAAATGAAGTAAACCTTTAAAGTATGCAAGTGTGGATAGGACTTAAGACAAAACTAATATGGTAAAATACCTTTTTGCACTAACAATCCCTTAGTTGAAACGTAGGGAGAATGATAAAATATGCATAGACGTGAGAATGGATCTTTCTTATAAGGCCAAGTTAGATATTCATGTATAAAAAGGTCTCTCATAAACAAAATAAAGGAGGAAAATCATAGGAAAAAATCTCATCCAAAAGAGAGAAAAGATGTAAATAAACATGTACAAGTGATATAAGGAAGGAGGACTCAACACAACCCACAAGTAATAGTTCTATCACTAATGTGCAATCAATGTTCCCTTAAAGGAGAGAAAGAGAGATTATGTATATCTCTTATAAAGTATATTCTCATACAATGGTGGTGGGAGATGATTCTCCATCAATTTTGAACAATATTCTTCCCTTAGAAAGAAATAAAATTAAGTAGAGATGCACAATGTATTCCCATGAAGGAAGAAAGATTATGATGTATGATTTTCTCTAAATTTTTCTCAAATGCCTCTAGACAAATATAAAAGTATTCTAAAACTAAAGTAGGTACATGCCTAATTAATGAAAAGGGTGAAAATATAGAACCACGTGAAAATTTATATAAAACAAGATCCAAAGATTATGGTAGTTTGAGAACACCTATGATGGTGTTCTCATCAAAGAGGTGGATTCCATCAATTGTGCTCTCAATTGTATCTAAGCCTCTAATAAATGTTTGATAAGAAGCATGAAGACTTAAAAGAATTGATACTTTGCATATTTATAGTGTATATGATTTGTAAATCATCTTTCTTTATTATTTATATAACTACTTTATTCCTTTCACTATATTTACATAGGTACTTTATTCCTAAGTAATATAATGAACAAGTATTTTTGAACTACCATAGAGTTAGAGGTTCTTACATATAATATTTCTTTACTATTTACCACATGGTTCACTAACCTATATATTGATTAAAAATAATGGAATAAATATTTTGTATCTTTTTAATCCTATAATTAGACTTTCAACCTCCATAAGTTCCCTAATAGAAATATTAAATAGGGTTGGATAATGTTAGTTGTTTCTAATTCTAAGTGCATATAGAATTAGGGAATTATGACACCTCTTATAAAATGGAAATTTAACAACTCAAACCTACAAACATACATTAATTTTCCTATGATCGTGGAGAGAAAATGTGGGAAGTGAAGAATCTAAGAGTTTCAACAATGGGTTTATGAAATTTGAAAGTAATATATACAATGATAAAAATATATGATTTTGAGATGATAGAGAATATAATAATATCCTTATGGGAATCTAAGTAAAATTAGAAATGAGAGAAAAAGGACATAGAAGGGAGAGGAGAGATTCAAAATGAATACAATATTAATATCTCAAAGAATTTGAGAAAATATGTCTTCCCTAAATAATGAAGAGAAATTTTTTCAAGGCACAACATGTCATAGAGTTTATCCATGAATTCTTTAACATGAGTAAAGTGAAGGACACATATATTGACTACACTACATTTTATGTCTATATTTTCTTAAAGGCATGTAAAGGCTTTGTAAAGAAATGATAAAAAATAAATCTATAAGCTAGCACCTAGACTATTACAAAGTGCATTGGTTTAAGTGATACTTGCTAATTTAAAGTAATATGTTATTCCAAAATGAATAGTGTTTACTAATGTAAGACAACCTTTCTTTATTCCAAGCATCATTAGATCACATAGACATATGAATCTTGAGGAGTTCAAAAGTTGTCCTATGTTGTTTAGATTCTTTGGGAACAACCTGATTATACTATATGCAACTAACCATCACAGAGATCAACTTAGATATAGTCACCTTAATAAGTGGTACATGCTAGGAAAATGATATTTTTCTTTAAATAATTTAACATTCAAATTCATAATATTGACACACAACCTTATTTCTACATTTTTAAAGAATAATCCAAATAGTTTTTTTTAAATAAAATATTTCTTGTAGGAAAGAGGAAACATAATCAAAGTTTAGGTAGAAGAGAATAAGCCTCCGAAACTAAAATGCTTTTAACACAAAGCCATATGTGCCACTGGAAAGCTCCACACTGAACATGAATATGGAGCATGTCTCCCAATACAATAAATGTCAATCCCTCTCTCTGCAGAAACAACAGAGGAGCTGAAGAACGAAAAACTAAAATAAAAACAATTTATGGCACAACGATGTGCTCCTTGGCTGAAGCTAAAGCTCAAGGATATCCCACCTTATATCCATACCCATTTCTCTCATCACGCCTATTGTTCCTGAACTCACAACGCCCCACAGAATAAAATACAACCAGAGCAAAGAGCATCACAATATTGATAATAGCAATCATACGCCAGTCATGCTTCAAGTTTGCCAGCACACCTGCCTTGCATGAGTTACAACTATAGCATAATTTATCCTCATCATTACACCACCTGCTACAATCCACATCCGTTAAGTTGCATGCTGTGGTAGTCCAACAAGTGGCGTTCACATGCACAAAGCCACACGAAGTTGGAGGCTTGCAGCAACCAGATTGCAATATTCAGTTCATATTTGACATGTTATTAGCACAGAAACGTATCACACCCCAACTAATCATAATCTATGATAGAAGCATAAATCAAATTCTCCGTAGTTACAATATCTATGATAAAAATGAGATTCTAGGCCTATTACCTGAATTGGGGATAAATTCTTTTTGCAGAACTGCTCTGCAACTTGGTTGACTGAATCATTGGCAAGGCTTTTGCATACTTTGGCGTCCTGAAGGCAGCTCTTAATTTTGTTCCACTTGCTGCTCTTCTCTGTTCTCTTCTGCAGCCAGTTTGAGTAGTCCCCAAGCTTGTATTCTTTGTACCCTCTATCGGAAACGACCTGTGCAGCTCCCTTGTTGGTGACGACGAAGACAAAGACGGTGAAGCAGAACAAGAGCAGAATGAGAAGAAACACTACGACCAAGTAAAGCCAGAGCAGCCATGTAACTCTGTAGCAGGCGCCCACCGAGCCAGGAAGAGAGACGATCAAAAGGAAGGCAATACTCTCACACTGTCTTCATGCAATCCATTGAAATATGATTAAGTGCGTTCTCTTTTTAATAGATTGGGCGGGATTGCAAATTCAAAATTAACCACTGCAGTGAACGTGACTGGGTTGAGTTAAAAGAGTACTGCAACAGAAAATAAAACAGTGGACGGAAGCGAAACGGAACAAAAAGCCTGACGGAACAAAGTAACAGTCGGGCCCACGAGCCACCTAGGAAGTCAAACCTTAGTGTGTGCTCTTTAAGCCAGCCCCTAAACTTGGCATTGAGCATATAGTGGACGTATGAAAGGAAGTGTGTAAGCATGAAGTCTTTAATATTTTTGGCTTATCATTCCTCTATAACGTCTACTTCTTGCTAAGTATATTTTACTATTAAACATTACTGTGGGAGTGAAAGTTTTATTGACATTTTATGCTCGTGATCAAAATGAGGTTTAAAGTTATGTAAAATATTTCTACTCCATCTCTGAAAAGGTTCTAGTTCCGTTCAGTGCACCTGCTCATTCAAGATATCCAGTTATCTATGAGTGTCATCTTTATGTTCTTCCTCCTGCATTTTGCATTGCTTCACCAATTTTCTACCTTTCTTCTTCATCCTACTCAGCCTTGAGACCAATCCCATGACTGAATTATGCCATCGTTAATGGTGCATAGAGAGCATGCCTATAATATTTTTTAATGAATGTTTAAATTTTTTAAAAAAATGTATTATAATCTTAATTAATAATTTTTTATAAATGTTTAAATTTCAAAATTTTAACAAATATGTTTTGAAGGACAAAGAGGAAAATGCATATATAATAAATTTTAAATAAGAAATTACATATGATAAAATTAAAAATGTTTTATTCATATACAAACAATCTGTTTATTCATTAAAGAATTATTTTACTTAAAAATAGTTTATGTACTTAAGGTAACTCTTTTGCAAATAATACATCTATAACAAAGAGGTTGCTACATATTGCTAACCCTCTCGGTCTCAACCATTCCACTAGTTACCTTATCATTTCTAGTCTCACCTTGAACTGTCAATGGAACTCTCAAACCGGTCTCCAGACTGGTAAGTCCTAAGTATGCTCATTCCCACAACGAGGAGGTCTTCTACAACTGCACCATGCTTATATAACTGGTTGACTTACATACCGGTTACCACCCTTGATGACACCATGTTATCATTCTTCTCAAGGCTCCATCTTCTTTTAGTCTGGTCAAATACCTTTGTTTGCATCTACTCAGCCTTGCCTTTTCCTTGATTAGCTTTGACCATATCACAACTAGTTTGTCAAGATGACAAACACTTCATACTTCCTCTATATTGGCATCATGCTTTCTCTTCTGGTCTGGTGCATAACCTTGATCTCATGCACTTAGGGCATTCCTTCAATTCACCGATGGATTTGGTGTAATCCTTCAAGTGTTTGCTTTTACTTCTTCACTCTTATCTCTCTAGACTATAATGCACTCAATGCATAATAGGAGATAAGCTCCGCTTACTTGATGAAGTAACACCTTGTCTTCTGCATCCTGTAATGCTCTTCATGTGGTCTGATGTGAGCACATTTACTGTCAATCATTGCTTCTCATGATGACTTCTTCTTCATCTGGTGGGAGTCTTGCTATTCTGCAATCTTACAACGTACCGGTTCATTATGCTCTTTCAGTGTTGATGTGATTCAGGTAACATTCTGCCTCTTCATCACAAACAACCACTCAAAACACCTCTTTATCTCAACACACAAGTTAGGTACTGACTTGTGTACTGATGACCTCTGAGATCATCTTCTTTACCTTTATTGGTGTTTTGCAACACAAGGTGATGTCCAAGATATCACATCCTGTACTCCTTCATAACAATTCTTCACCTACATCTCATCTTCTGGTGGTCATCCCATACCGGTTGATATCAATGACAACACAATGCCAAGAATTTCCCCCTTTGGCATTGATGTCAACACATGTAGTATCTGACATACTACAAAATTCTTCTCCCCCTTTGACACAATGACAAAGGGCACTGTCAGACCATTATTTCTCTTTGTATGTGTCGGTCACTGACAGAATACTTTCTCCCCCTTTGTCTTCATTGGATGTAATACTTCCTTTGATGCCACTTGTTATCTTATCACCGGTTGTTACATCTTCTCAACTTACAACACTTGAGGTGGGGAACATAACCATCAACTAACACCAGTATGCAAGTCTAATGCTATTGAAACTCAATTTGCCAAAAGATTGATACCAAATGCTGATGTGTTAGTGAATGCTACTTACCTGCTGGTCAACCTTCAAATCTCTGCAATTTCCATCTCCTACAGTCTAGGCAATCAATATCCTTCCAAGTTCAATCAAACCAACTCTTCATTATGAAACTCTTCATGATGAGCACTTGAACTCCCCCTGAGTCATACATCTCAGGTCCTCATCTTCGGTTAGGTATAATGTCGGAACTCCATTCTTCACCATATACTGGTTGAGATGTGTATGTGTGAACATCAGATGATCCTTCAACTACATTGTATCCACCACAACTTATGACATGATCCTCCTGAGACATAAACTCAACATTCCCCGCTACCGGGGTTATTGCAACAATTTCCAACTTCATTGTCTTACGTAGCCTGTTTTGTATTCATGCTGGTAACATCCTGCACATACTGGTTAACACCTGATACCAATTGTTAACCTTTACTCATTAATTCATGCAGACTTAGTGATCCATCACTAATCTATAAGTGTGTAGTCAAGATAGCATCTACACACTCTTATCTTCACATTTTCTTCTTTCATACTGGCAACAACACTTTCTTCCATGTTGCCTTCTTCACCGAGGGGGTGAATGATTGTTTCAATGTGCATTGCTCCCCCTAAGATTTAGTGTCTCCTTTAGGCCTTAGGAGCTATCACCTATGCCCTGAATGCACAATGTCGATCCATGGTATTCTTCCTCCATACTTGCATGCATTCATTCTTCTTCCCATTTTTAGATTTGGGAGCAGGTCTTTCCTTCTTATGCTGATGGATCCTTCCATTTCCTGATTCTTCATTGCAACCAGAAGTAGTGCTATAGTAGCACACAACATCCATACTAACCTCATGACAAGGGAACCTTCTGATGTATCGATTCACTCTTCTTCTTCTTGTCATGTTATTGCAGCCATCACCTGGTCTCCTTGGATACCTTGCTAGAGAAGGAACACCACTCATCTTGTTCCATTCAGGTCTTTCCTTTCCATATGCTCTTTTTTCGCTTTTCTGCAGAGAATGGCCATTTTGTCAGCCTCCATGTGACTGCAAGTTTCTTTTCCTGTACTCAACCTCTCTATGGCCAGATCCATTGTAGTTATGACACACAATCTTTGCATAACCAGGAGAAAGGACATGCATGTATCTACTTCTGGATACATCCTTCCCGTAAGCACGATTTCTATGAAATCCTACATTATCCTTTCTAGATCACATTCTACACTCCCTTTCCTTATGACCATAAACATTACCTATAAAACAACAAGCAATAAAGGAAGACATATGACTTACATATTTGTTCTGCCATGGATGAGATGATCTTGCCGGTTTTGCATCCCCATCTTTTCATTTTTGGGAATGGACCCTTGGTTATCCATTCTGAGCACCTCTCTCATCTAATCTCTTTATCTTCTCCCACACATGCTTCCCCCTGTGAGTGGTAGCATTTCTTTTCCCTCTGCCAGTGGAGGGTCTCCTTTGCCGCTTCCTCATCTTCCTGCTTCCAATGAGGTTTTCTTCTCCCATCTTCCCCTTACCTCTGGGATCTGTATGAAAATGCCTTCTTGTAGCATTGATCTTCACTCTTGTCTGAAAGTCCACACCGGTTGTGGTCAGGTCAATCTCTTTTAGAGGGTCACTCCTAACTGGAGAGGTCTGGCCTTGTTTTCCTTAAGAAGCCATTGAATTTCTTTGTCCTTTATCTCAAGCTGAGAGGATAGATCTTCACATCGGCATACCTTGGTGTCTTTTGCTCGAGTCTTCAACTTTGAGATGCATTTCTCTGATTCTTCAAGGCATTTGACTAACTAGTTCTGTTCTACAATAGCAACATTCTTGAATAGCTTGTATTCTCTTTTAACTCTATTGAGTTTTTCAAGTGTATTTACAAGCTCTCCTTCAAGGTCAACTTCTCCTTCTTCTTCATCTTCAGAGGGATCTTGATGGCTAGAACTATCTTCCATGTCTTCCTCTTCATCATCATCATTGATCAACACATCTTATTGAGGAGAGGTGATTGCCCAACCACTTTCAGATTCTTGGGCCACAAGAAGTTGAGCCCCTTCTTCATTGTGGTGGCTACAGGAAGATCTATATTCCTCATCCAGATAAACATGAGATTTATTTCTCATATTTCCTTCAAATAGAGGATCTATTGTTGAGGGTTCATTTCCATAGAGCTTCTTCAATATTTCACATAAGCTCTTTCTTGTTTTACACCTGTCCACCTGTGAAGAGACATCACCGGTGAGTCCACTAAAAATAGTCTTCATGGCTTCTTCATTGCACTAGTTTCTTCTTTCTTCTACAAATCTGGTAGGAAGACTGACCTTTCTAGGGAGACCATTTACTACTGACATCCATACATCAAATCCTAAAGAGGATAGGAAAACTTCCATTCTGTGACTCCAAATAGAAAACTTTGAGCCATTAAATACTGGAGCAGAGATAGATACTAAATAAACCATTGTGTCCTTAGGCCAGAATGCACCCAAGTTGGAGAACACTCTTCTAACTTGGAACCTAGGCTCTGATACCAATTGTTAGACACAATGCACCACTGAGAGGGGTAGGGGGTGAATCAGTAGTTCTCAAAACTTTTCCTTTTAGCTATCTTTTGTGAGTAACACCGGTTTGTGAATCAAGGACAATGCAAACTTACTAGTTAGTAATGAGACTAACTCAAATGCACACACACACACACAAGGAGACATCACATAACACCAGCATATACGAGGAAAACCCAAGATGGGAAAAACCTCGGTGAGCGATGTTGCTGGAGTCTACTGCTCCAATCCAACCTCACCATAAAACATAGTTACAAATTTTAGGGCATCAACCCAAGGAGCACGAACCCCTACCTGATTTACGGGCTACAACCCAAAGGAGAAGCAACCCCTGACTTTAGGGCACCAACCCAAGGAGCTACAACCCCTGCACCAAGCTACAACTTCAGTGTTCGCAATATAAACTTCAAATACATAAGTATTTATCTTGTTACAAGTGAATCTTGCAACCTTTTCAAATGTCTTACTCTGTCAGTGGAGTATCTTCTCTCCTTTACGACTCACTCTTCTTCCTGCTCTGCATCTGCTACTTCTCTGCTGGATCTACACCTCACTCTCTGCACATCACCGGTATCACACTCTGTAGATTCTTCTCTCCAACCGGTTGAATGCTTCAACTAGGTTTTCTCTCAACTCCACTCTCTTCATAGAAGCTCGTTGAGCACTTGGTTGATTTGCTCTTACTTGCAGAAGTCTTCAACTTCACAATCATGCCATATTCTTCTCTCTTCAGCGACAAAAAACAATCTCTTTGGCCTTTTACTTATAGCCCAGATTTCCCGCCAAAGACCAATTCAAAATTCAGGCGGTTAGGGTTTCCTCACCATCCCTGAGGCAAATCAAATCCAATCAGATCTTGCACAATCTGATGTGTCTGACATCTGAATGCACATCTCTGCCATATTCGCATCTCCTCGATCACAACTTTCATTCCTGGCGATTTGCTTTTTACCCTCATAGCTAATCCTTTGGTCAATGATGATAGATATGTCGGGTTGTTTCCTTCATCGCCTCTATCTTCTCAATTTCTCTTAGCTAGCTCGTAGTCTTCCAGACCTTGAGCCTCAAACCCCTGCAATCGCTTTGCAACAAGTCCCATGATTTGTGTGATCTTTCATTAAAGCTGACCAACCCTGCAACAACCCTGTCGATGTACATTATATCTTTATCCAAACTCGGGTTTTCTATGTGTCAACATGTTGATTATCTACCAGCTTGGCTTTTCAAGTCGGTCCAAGTAGGATCGCCGACCAACCACCCTAATGGTTTCTTACTTCTTCCAGTTTGCTAACCCTTTCGGTCTCAACCATTCCACCAGTTACCTTATCATTTCTGCTCTCATCTTGAACTGTCAATGGAACTCTCAAATCGGTCTCCAGACTGGTAAGTCCTAAGTATGCTCATTCCCACAACAGGGAGGTCTTCTACAACTGCACCTTGCTTATATAACCAGTTGACATACATACCAGTTACCACTCTTGATGACACCATGTCATCATTCTTCTCAAGGCTCCATCTTCTTTTAGTCAGGTCAGATACCTCTGTTTGCATCTACTCAGCCTTGCCTTTTCCCTGATTAGCTTTGACCATATCACAACCGGTTTGTCAAGATGACAAGCACTTCATACTTCCTCTATATTGGCATCATGCATTCTCTTTTGGTTTGATGCATAACCTTGATCTCATGCACTTAGGGCATTCCTTCAATTCACCGGTGGATTCGGTGTAATTCTTCAAGTGTTTGCTTTTACTTCTTCACTCTTATCTCCCCAGACTATGATGCACTCAATGCATAATAGGAGATAAGGTCCACTTACTTGATGAAGGAACACCTTGTCTTCTGCATTCTGCAATGCTCTTCATGTGGTCTGATGTGATTACATTTACTATCAGTCATTGCTTCTCATGATGATTGCATCTTCATCCAGTGGGAGTCCTGCTGTTCTGCAATCTTACAGCGTACCAGTTCATTATGCTCTTCTAGTGTTGATATGATTTAGGTAACATTCTGCCTCTTCATCACAAACAACCACTCAAAACACCTCTTTATCTCAACACACAAGTTAGGTACTGACTTGTGTACTGATGACCTCTGAGATCATCTTCTTTACCTTTACCAGTGTTCTGCAACACAAGGTGATGTCCAAGATATCACATCCTGTACTCCTTCATAACAGTGTTGCACCTACATCTCATCTGCCGGTGGTCATCCCATACCGGTTGACATCAATGACAACACAATGCCAACAATATACAAGTGAGTAGAGCGAAGAAGGTGGTGAGCGACAGAGTGAGAGGTTTGGGTGAATAAGAAGGATAGTTTTGCGCGATAGTATTTTTAATGTGAGCAGGAAAATAGTGCACGAGTTTCTTAACTAGATCTATTGCAAGTAGTTGGTGTGTTGTTTGAGCTTGATAGAAATTGATCCCATTCATATGTAGATGCAATTTTCTCAATTTATTCTTATTTTTCCTAGCAGTGAGACTTCTGACAGTGAGTCGTTGTAATCCTAGCAGTGAGCCCTCCAGACAATGAGCCCTCTAGGCAGTGAGCCCTCCGACAGTGAGCCTCCTTTTGTAATCCTATATAACTAGTTAATTTTATCTTGAGAGCTAACCCTCTTTGTGATTTTTTTCCATTTGGGTTTTCTATGTTTAAAAATCTGGTGTCTCTCTTATGGTTTTGTGTGTTTTGGATTTCATTTCAATTGGTTATATCTCTTTAGGCTAAGGTTAATTGAGATCAAGTTAATTTAACAAGTCTTTCTTATACCAACCGTTCAGTAAATACAGAAACCAGAATGAGTTCGATTGACCAATATGGTTAAGAATGTCGGTCGATTCATAAGTGATTTATTCGATGAACATTAATGATGGTAACATTACATAAACAACGTACAAGGGCAGTAATCGACTTATACAGTAATAATTTATTTATATAATACAAAAAAGAATCAATATAACAATACATGCGATCTCTATTAAAATTGAATTACATTACATGTCCACAGGGGATACATCAGGAAAAAGTAATAAAAAATTAGAACTCAATTCTTTAGATCATTCAGGCACAGCGATCCTATCAGTGAGAGATCATAGATTATATTTTTATATTGATTTCAAATAGCTGAAGCACAAAAATCATAGTAAATTCGACATATAGAACTATCAGATCTAGATTGCAAGAACTGACTTCTTTTGGATCAACATACTGAAATTTATATCGACAAGGAAGGTTATATTATTATTTATTAAGGCAATTCATGTTTTTTTAAGTCTCGTTAATCACCTTTAAGTTATTTTGACATAAACCTTACATAGTAATCAAGCCATAAGAACTGTAAGTACAATTGGATCAATAATTTGCAAAATTAGAAAAGGTCCCAAAAGGAGACATGATACAGGAATCTCAAGTGAGCATATTGGGATTTGATGACTTTAAGGAGATGTACAAGGAAGATGTAGATTCAAGGAGGCATATGAAGCATGTGTGAATCCTATTAGGAGGGATAGAACTCATTGGATGGATTTCATGATACAAGAGGGCCTACCATTCAAGGGCGGCCAAATTTGCATTCCAAGAAGTTCTATGAGAGAGAACTTGTTGAAGGAGAAACATAATGACAACTTGACACGATATTTAGGGAAAAACAAGACACTAACTCAATTAAGTGCACACTGTTATTGGCTAGGCATGAGAAATAGAGCTAAGAGGTTTTTTAGAAAGGTGTAAAGTGGGCCAATATGCCAAAGGGAGAAGCCAAAATATAGGTTTTACATCAGCCATTGTCAATCCTTGACATAATATGGGATTTACTAAGTATGGAGTTTGTACATGGTCTACCAAGAACTTAGAAGGGGCATGATACAATCTTTGTGGTATTTAACAGGTTCTTTAGGATGACTCATTACACTCTATGTACAAATGCTAGTGATGCTATTAAAACTACCAACTTTTTCTTCATGGAGATAGTTAGATCGCATAGACTTCCTAGGAGCATTGCCTTTGATAGAGACACTAAATTTGGATGACAATTTTGGAGGACTTTATGGAAGAGGTTGGGCACTAATTTGAGTTTCATTTAAACCTACCCTCCTTGGATTAATGGTCAAAAAAAAGTATTTATTAGGAACCTTGGAAAATTTTTGAGAATCTTGGTAAGTGTGCATCTAAAATAGTAGGATTTGGTGCTTGCACAAGAAGAATTTGCATACAATGATTCAATTAACATAAGTACACTTGAATGAGTCCATTTAAAATCATATATAGTATTCATCCTAGAGGAGTGTATGAGCTAAGAAATATTGATAAAATGGAGCTAATAATTGTTGATGGTGAAGAATTTGCAAGTGCAATTCAAGACTTTCATGAATAAGTGAAGAAGAAGCTTGAAGAAAACACCATTAAGTACAAGAAGGGAGCTGATTATAAGAGGAAAGAGGTTGATTTTAATGTTCATGATCTCATTCTTATTCATCTTAGAAATAAATGTTTCAAAAGGGTGAGCACACGTTGAAAATTAAGAAAATTGGTCCTTGTAAGGCTCTAAAGAGGTTTTCTAGCAATGGATATGAGATAGAACTTCCAAAAGGCATTGGAATTTCTCCTATCATCAATGTAATATATCTATACCATTACAAAGATGAAGACCAAATAGTCTAAGTTCTTGAAATGGGTGAAGATAAATCATTGAGTGGGAGCAATAGCTGCCTAAAGAGACACCAAATCAACTTGAGGCAATTTTGGACAAGAAAGTGGTCAAGAAAGAAAGACACAAAGAATAATTTTAGTATTTGATCAAATGGAGGAATCAAATAGTTGAATATTCAATATGGATGATTGCAGGTGACATCATCAAGCTAGGTAAAAGTGTGGAAGAATTAATGCACAACACCAAAAAATAAGTGAAGCTCTTTTTTCTCCTTGGTAGTATGACATGTGAGCATCCTTTCTAGCTAGGAGAGATAATATTTTAATAAGGTTTGGATTCCTAGGTATGTTCGAAGTTTGTTTTTACTCCATTTGTATGTAGTTCCTATTTCAATTTTGTGTAAATTTTATGGAGGAGGTAAATTAGGCCTTTGAAATAAGTTGTAAAGTCAAGATTGAGTAACTATAAACTAGATAAGGCCATAAAGCTTTGTAATTGTATAAATGAGGTGGAAAGACAGTCATATAGGCATGTTATAGTAATAGTTAACTGATTTTCCCTTCCTAGCATATTGTTAAGCTTCTTCAAGGTTAGTTGAGTGCCTTTAGGAGAGGAATTTGATGAGCTAAACATAGGATAACAACATTTCCTTTATGAATGCATGATAATTATGTATGTACAAATGTTGTATGACAAGAATATTCAATTGTGTCAAGTTTGAAGTGATTTTATTGAGTTTTGTTCATGTTTCCACAAAACTGTCATGTTGTCATTAACATGACAATATTCTTGATTTTAATAGCAGAAATATATAGCAATCCCTTAACTTATGTGAAGGTATATACACTTTAACAACACCAAAATAAGGGGAACAAAAAACTATATGAGGTCTTGACACCCATTTTTGTGATTTTTAGGCCTAATTATGTGTTTTTCAGCCTTAAACTTTGATCCAATGGAGGATCTTGGACATTCCCCCCCTCGACCTTTGGCATACCTGGTGTAGCTATCAAAAGGGATAGAGTAGAATCTACTTTAGATTGGACCGATTCTACGCTAATAAAGATAACTTTTCCTTCTTTCCTGATGCCCAAGGTAGGTCCTTTTTTGTTTGGCCTACGTCCCTGTCTGACCATCACCTTGTTATGGCTCTTATTAATATTAGAAATGATATGAATACTTGGGTCAACAAATCTAGTAAATTTCTGCTTAACACCTCCCTCCTCAAGGATCAGGATGTCTTGACCGCCTTGCATCTCATCAGACTCCTTAACTGTCGGAACAATCTCCTCCCATCTCATATTGATAGATGGAACTTTAATGTGAATTTCTGGCAAAAAACCTTGCAGACTATAGGGCAAAAAAAGGCAAAAGACTTCAGATTTGCTAAAAAATCGCACACCAGCTAGCTCCATTCCTTAGAACTTGATATCCAAAACAACCCTAGTTGTGCTCATAGGGCTTCTCATGTTGCGCATGCTAGAGAAGATCTTAGAAAACACCAGCAAGTTAAGATTTGTGGGGCTATGGTGAGGGCTCACACCCACTGGCTACAATATGGGGAGAAGGGCTCCAAATTGTAATCTACTTAAGCACAAACAGTCCAAGGAAAAGATTGCTAGGCTAATTATCGACAATAAGGAAATTATTGACCTCCCTAGTATCAAAGATGCCTTTGAATTATTCTACAAAAACTTGTTCACTTCTAAAGATAATGCCAATGCTAAGGACATTAGAGACAAATGCAAAACCATGAACCCCACTAGGATCTCCCCTGAAGACTCCATCCTCCTCAACCAAAGGGTATCTATTGAGGAAATCACTGCTACTATCAACTCCCTGAAATCTGACAAAGCACTGGGCTCAGATTGCCTCCCTATTAAATTCTATAAGGCCAATCTAGAATGGATTGCCAGTGTCCTGCATGGTGTTTACTCTGAAGCTTTCAACAATGGCACCCTTGGTGCTAACATTAACAAGGGGATCATTAAGATGATACCCAAGGATGGGGCTAGGGCCTTAAACAAGATGATACACCCATTTTTGTGATTTTTAGGCCTAATTATGTGTTTTTCTATATCAAAGTTTGTGATATAGAAAGTGTTTTAGAAACAAAAAAAATTCTTAATGCTTGATTTGGAAACACTAAGTTTGCATTGAAGGAAAATCATAATAGAATAGCCAAAAAAAATATAGGGTAAGGGTTCAATTTGATTTAGGTTTAGGTTTAAGGTTCAAATTTATTTAGGGTAAGGGTTCAATTTGATTTAGCTTTTTGATCAATTTTATATAGGGTTAAGTTTGAGTTTAATTTAGGGTTAGGATTCAGGCTTGTTTAGGGTTTGAATTCAATTTGGTTTAGGAATTCAATAAATATATAATAATTACAACATATTAACTAATTTCATATGGTAAAATTAACTAAAAAATAAAGACAAGTGAGAGCTTGTACTTTCATCCTTATTACAAGAATATTACTTCTTGTGGTCCTATTATTTATTTAAGAGATATTGAACTTATAAGATACCAATTTTGATTGCATGTCTTATAATTTTATTTATATTTAAAGTTAGTCTTTAATTTGGGGTAGGGTTTGATAACAATTAAGGTTGATGTTTAATTAAATTTAAGAATAAAGTTCAATTAGTGTTAGGGTTTAATTATAGTTACAAAAAAAATATTTGATTTAGCATTAGAGTTATAATTTAGTTAGGGTTACGGTTAAATTAGTGTTAGAGTAGTGTTTAAATATAATATCTGAATAATTATATATTTGAATAATTAAAATATTGAGACATTAAAAAAGTCTAGCTTTTCAAGTACAAAAATGTCATATATATTTATTTGATTTACTTGAAATATACTATAATATAATATAATATTATAAATATTATTTTCATTTTACAGTTAAAATATTATATTTATATTATCTATTAGATTTTGTTGAATTTATATCTAGCCTCTCAGTATCCTTCTCACCATGAAAGCAACACACAATACCGTTATTTTGAATTCTATAGAAGAAACCAAAACTGCTATTGTTGCAGAATGCATTGAGCTCTATCCAAAGAAAGCATTTAATTTCTTTAGTTTAGATAATCTAATAAAAAATATTAACATCAAAATCAAAGAATTTATGATGGAGTTGGATTAAGGCAAGGGAGAAATGGTAACCACTTTAACAGATTCCCAACCAGATAAGTTCGTAGTTAGCAGTGGACTTACAACCTGTATAATCTATCTGCCTGACTAAATCTTCTTTTCTGAACATGGCATTCAGAACGTGGTTTAGATATTTATTTTTGGTACAATGCACTGTATGATGAGATAGAAAAAGTTGATAACAAAAAGTAATCTGTCTCTTGATTATTTTGTGGATAAGAAGGGATTTTTAATTTTTTCTGGTTTTCCTGGTAACGAAGCTTTCTCCATCGAGGTGGTTTAAATTCGTTTTTTACAGTTTGCGCCATGAAGAGATAGAAACAAACAAATCATCTTAGTCAAGAGAAACCAAGATTCTCCTTGTTATTCACTTTGTGATTTTAAGTTATGTTTTTGGTGTTTGTTAGATTAATTATTTCTTTTTCTACAGGTTAAGAAAACACATGTAAAATGAATTATAATTAGTTTTCATTGCTTCTAAATATAATCTTTTGGTAATTTTGGAAAGGGCTATTCTTTTTAATGGTTTTTTTTTCTTGAAAAAACCTAACTTTTTAGTCTAGTTGAGGTCTACGGAGACCACTTGTGAAAGATCTCTTCTCAATTAAGTCATATCTGGGTGACCATCTTTCCCCATTAACATAGTTCACATGTTCAAACTCATGAGCACAATGGCCCAACAAAGACCCATAACTTGTGAGCACAACTGCTGAGCGAAGGCATAAGGCTTTCAAGCTTAGTGGCCCAGCATGGATTCAAACCTTGGTGGCCACCTCACAATGAAGTAAATTTACCTTGGCACAATGCCCTAAAGGCAATTGTTTTTTATGGTTTTAAGGTAATTTTTAAATAATTTGTCAAGGAAATTCAACAATTTTCTTTTGGATCCTTGGGAAAAATTATTGTCTACCAATATTTTAAAGATGTAAATTTTTCATATTTCATGCTATTGGAGATAACATTTTTAGATGATTTCTTGTTTTTTTGTTAGTTTGGCATGGTCAACATTAACATTAGTTTAGGATGCTAATGCAGACACATTTTACCAGCCCATAGGCTTTGAGGAGCTCCCACTAGTTGAAATTATCATCAAGATAGGTTCTTCTACTATTTTCACACAAAACAATACTCTATCTTCAACCAAAAAAATGTGTCCTCATGTTTTTAGACCCACTACTCTGTTCTTCCCAATCGCTTTAGTGTCTCTTCTTTGTAGTCATCATGCAGCCACAAAACCAACCTCTCCTGGTGGTTTTTCTCAATCTTGCTGCACACCTTCCTTATCACAACTCATCAAGAAACTAGTGCCTCCATCACACAACTCCTCTATTTTTCTGGCATCTTTATGTATAACATCAATGTAGATTCCAACCACAACACCTGGGGTTTTATTCCCCAATCACCTTCAACTCTTTCTACAGAGGGACACACATTAAAAGAGGTCTGAAACCCCTCCATTTGCACAAACTGCCCAAGAATTCTCAACAAATAAACTTCTTGTGAATGTCTATGCGAATAACAATAGTAATTTGGTTTCACAACCCAAATTTTTTTTATCTTGACACCTCCAGTAACATGCGTAAGGGCAATCCCAACCTCCCCAACATCTCACGCGGCCTGAGATTCGTAAAATATATTCAACCCCAAGGCCCAACGATGTGTATGTATCTAGAGATTCAGATTTTAAATCTTGGTACGCCATATAACATATATGGAAAGCACCTTTTCTATCGATGACCTGGAGTTTGATTTTCACTCTTTTTGCTTCCTTATTATGCAAGCATAGAGAGAGACAACTGTGCTTTGTGAATATCACTCATAAACAACCTCTTTTATCTGCCTCACAACCGTTACATAAAATTCACTAAAATCTGGCCGCTCCTTTTCTGCAGGCTAGTTATAATTTTTGATAGGCATCCTGGCACTCATCTCGTGGAAACCAAGGAAACAAATAAAATAATTTATTTTAACCTCACAAGCTACCAAATTTAGCAATATCCAACCAATCATCTTCAACATACTGGTAAGAATCTTGATAGGTATATTGCCATAGGAGATTTCTATCCACTCACTGCAGTTAAGGACTCACCATATTTCTTTTAATATCATCAAACAATTAAAGCTCACATCATCCAATTCAATACTCATAATATCCATGTCAGACATGACCACTTAAATTTAGCACACCCCAGGCACTTCTTTTGCATGTCCATTCTTCCCGGGTGACTCTGTTCAACTATTGTTAACATTCATCATTTCACTCACTTTCTCTTCTAATTCTTAAAGAAAAAAAAATGACTGCAAACTAGAGAGACATTTGTCAAACTGCATAGATGCCCTGCAGGGACCAATCAATTGAATATGACAACCATAGATTCGATGGACTTCATAACACATGGAAGCACTGCCTTAGCATGGCTACTGTCTACACTGTTCTGAATTCTATGCCCTTAAAATCTTCTCTCTTGGATCTTGTAACCTGCTCTGATACCAATTGTTAAAACATAAGATAAATTGGGAACACACAAATTATACACAATAGAGTATTTAACGTGGTTCATCAATTTGGCTACATCCACCAGAAAGCAGAGCAGAGATTTTTATTATTATTATTACAGCTTGCATACATAGGGATTTGCCCTCATATTTATACAATAGTCTTCAACAGAAGACTAAAGGACAAAGATGGGGAAGATGAAATGAAGAGATAGACTTCACATCCCAATAAAAATATGGTCTTGATTGTTTTTTTTTTTTATAGGTTTTATTTGTTAGCATAGGTGCAAGTTATTCTTCTTCAAATTAATTTTTAATGCTAAACATAGTACTTGTATATTTTGAGTTACAATAGTACTTTTCTTATGTGTATCACATATTATTAAGAGTACATTCAAATTATAATCAAACAATTATATTCAAACTTTACAATTTCTCATGTTTCAATGATTGTATTTTATTTCCCTTATTATAATTCATGGCATGTTCTTGTGTCAAAACTAGTTTATTTTAGACTATGTTTCAATTCATTTGAATTATTCACCAAGTTTCAATTCTTATATTTTTTCACACCTATGTTTGAAGATCTCATTTTATAAACATCGAGGAAATGTACAAAATACTTGGCAAGGATAACTACTAGAGTCAATTAATCTTGGGGCCTTGGGTAGTATTACATGTGCATGGACCATTGAACCATCTTCTTGTTATTAGTACTTGCTGTTAGGCAATACTATTGTAATGAGTTTTTTGTTTTTCCAGTTAACTAGTTATTAAAAAAATTAATTTGAACCAATCACAAAAAAAATTTAACTTTTAATTTTCTCAATCTTTTTATTTACCAAAGTCTAATTGTACAATTTTTAACATTATAAATTATGAAAATTATATTTTTGTACACTTATTGGCTAAATACAATTTAGCTGTTATAAGCGGATTTTCAGGAAATCCAAAAAAATTAGTTTTAGTGGCAGCTATATAGCAGATGCATTTTATATTGGTATATGTATTATAGATATTTTATAGAGGAAAACAAATATAGAATTTTATAATGTTATATTATTTTAATAATATATTATTATAACATAAATAGATCTATAGTCAAATCAAATAATAAAAGTATCAAATTGTATAAAATTTTAAAGGATATATACTTATAATAATAATTACATTTTAGTTGAAATTCCATAGTAATATTATGGTTTTGGGTTAATATGGCTCTGCGTGCGAAAAATCGATGCAAAGCATTGACAACCATTTTCGAGCATTCATATCTGCCGCGAGGATTTCACAGGGGCTTTGCAAATCGCTTCTCTAATTTGGCAAACAACTCCTGGGCTGAGGATCCTGGCATGATCATATCACGGACCCACGAACAAGAGGTCTTCTTTGCAAAAATAAAATATTCTTTGATTGAAATGGTTAGGGCTCCCCCTCTTCACTGCAAGGGTTAGGATCGGGACTGGCATATGGTGAGTCGCATAAATAAAAGGGCATTAGGGAAACCAAATTGCCATAATCAAAATTCCAATCATTATTGGGAGGAGGGTTTTGTAAAACCTAACCAACCAAATAGTTCCTTTGCTCATATTTTTCCTACATGAAATCCTTCGGGAAAATTATCAAAGGGTATGGAAACCCTAGGGCACCACTCTTTCATGAATCATTATAATTCAAAGGATGATAAGCATTCTAAGATGGATTTACCTTCGAATCCTCCAACAACTTCAAATGGGCTGGTCATTGAAATTGATACCCAAACTCAGGTCAGATATCAAATGCATTGCAATGACCATATGATCTTTTCTCAATGGAAAGGTTGGGGGATCCCGTCAATACAAATTGCCAATTGGTTGTCTTCTTCTTTCAATAACCAGGTAAAAATTGGCATACTTCCTGATAATTTCTTTGCTATTGAATGTGGTAATTAGGGTTTGAGAAATAGTATGCTAAATGGGGACATATTAACATTCAAGGGTCTCGGGTTTGACTGCTGGGAATGGAAACCCCTCTTTCTTCCTTCTCAATTAAATTCCTGCATGGTTAATAGAGCAATTTCACTTGATAATTTCCCTGTAGAATTGCGAAATAATGATTTTTTAAGAATAATAGGCAACAAAATTGGTAAATTTGTAGAAGTTAAAAAATCAGCCCTTAGCTTCTTTAACCAACATCTCATCGTTAATATGAATACTAACATTAAATCTTTAGAGCCCATAACGCTGAAATGTGATAATTATAGTTTAACCCTAGAATTACCCTTTTATAATGGGTCTTTCGAAGACATTATTCCAAGTAAGATCCCCTCTGAGAAACCTCTCCCTAGATCATTTCTCAAGTCTGATGGTGCCTCATTCAGATTTGTGGCAGGAGGGGGTTTCACCTTAGAGGGATATAAGACTAAAATGAACTCTAACCATCTCACCCCAGATCCTTTAGAGATCCTATGTCCTTATTCCCATCCCAATAGCTCCCATGTCAAGACCCTTTGCTCTCTTCTCCCCCCATTGCCAACTAATAGTCCACCTATAACTGACTCATTACTTAGGGATCGAGACCTGGAAGAAGGCAAAATCAGTGAGTTGCCCCCTCAGAAGGGTCAGCTTGGACTGGCAAATATTTCATTGTCCAATTCTCTCTTCCCACCAAAGAGGCCGAGTCCCTCGAGGTCTCCCCCTTTAATGAAACTAACCTCCTCTGAGTAATCAGTGGAGAAGGATAGCTATGCTCCGGCACTAGGAATGGCATCCTTGCAAGGTCAACCAATCTCTCAACCCTTAAGTGTGGAGGTCTTTGAGGAGGTAGAGGATCGCCCTCCACCTCTAAAGGATGTTTTTGATACAATTGTAGAAACTGAGAGTGACCAAGTGGCTAAGGAAATTAGCATCATTGCCAATTTTGTAGGGGAAGAAGTAGTAAACGACCTAATGGATCAACTTGTTGATGAAATCTGTAATGACGAGGAATTGGAAAGAGAAAGGGATCTCTATGTCAAAAATCTGGTGGATATTGCCAGAGTTTACTTAGAATTAGAGGAACTCTTTATAGCATTGGATAACTTAGAAAATGATAATCCAAACATTCTAGGCATTCTCAGCTCTGAAGGAAGCAAAGATTCTCCCGATTACACTAAACTTAGTAAGAGAAGAGGCAGGAGATCCCTTGCTGAACTAAGATCAAAGGATGGGGAAGCAAGGGGTCAGTCAAAAATATCTACTCTTTTTAATGTAGGGGAGGGGAAGTTCCTTCCCACAGAGACATGAAAATCATAACTTGGAATGCTAGGTGTTTGAATGCCCCTAACAAATAGCACATCTTAAAGCACTGCATCTCTGATTCAAAACCAGACATAATTTTAATCCAAGAAACTAAAATGAACTCCTCGGAGATTGTCCTTTTTGAGAAAAAACTAGGTGTCAGACAGCTGAAGCATTCCCCTGTGATAGGGGCTTCAGGGGGCTTAGCTATCATCTAGGACTCTAGATTCATCTCATTTACACCTTTAGAGATTAAGAAAAATTGGATAGGAGGAGAAGTAGCAAGCTATAAAAATAACCTAAGATTCAAAATGATTAACGTTTACAGCCCTATCCAGAATAGGGATAAGGCTCGAGTGTGGATAGAACTTGAGGCTTTCCTCAAAAGTTTCCCAAATGAGGTATCTATCATTGGTGGAGATTTCAATTCCGTCACTAAGGTAGAAGAAAAAATAGGAGGCAGTAGCAAACTCCCTCCCGCGGCTACAAATTTTAATCATTGGATTAATAGGAACTCCCTGTTGGAAATCTAGACACAGAGAACACCTTTACCTGGAACAACAAAATGATAGGTTTCTGTAACATTGCTGAGAAATTAGATAGGTTCTTTATCCATGGGAGACTCTCTGAGCTTAATTATACCATGGAAGCAGAGCCTCTCCCTTTATCAGGATCTGACCACTTCCCTCTCCAGCTAAACTTATTATCCGACCACTCCCCTAGAAACTACCCCTTCAAATTTGAGAGCATGTGGTTCAAAGATGATAACATTTTAAACCTAATTGAAAAATGGTGGAGAAGCTCTGTGTTCTTAGGATCGAAGATGTTTATTGTTGCAAGCAAGTTAAATCTTATCAAAAGGAAGCTCCTAGAATGGAATAGGACAAATTTTGGAAATATTTTTGATAAAAAACTCTTAATAGAAAATGATCTTAAGAAAGTTAACACTGAAGTTCTGGAGAAAGGGATGGATGAACATCTCTTCCTTAAGGAAAAAGCACTACTCTTTGAGTATGAAAAGATACTATCAAATGAAGAGATTTTCTGGAAGCAAAAATCTAGGGAGACTTGGTTGAGTGATGGGGAGTAGAATACCAAGTTTTTTCATAATAGTACCAAGCAGAGGTGATGGGTTAATTGAATTTCTAGAATTAAGAATTGCCAAGGCTCCATCCTGTCTGAACCGGATGATGTTGCCTTTGAGGCAGTAAGGTTCTTTGACAAAATCTTAAACAATACTGATGGTTCCAACCTAAGAGGCCAACTCAATATTATCAAGAATCTCCCAAAACTCATTAACGATGACCACAATAAAGACCTGTTAAAGAAATTCTCTAAGGAGGAGGTTAAATCTGTCCTTATGAAGATGAATCCAGATAAGGCTCTGGGCCCATATGGCTTCCCCACCAGCTTCTTCCAAAAACGCTGGAGTTTTATGGGGACAAAGATCACGAAAGCTTTAGAAGGTGTTAGGAACTCTGGTAAGATTCTCAAAGAGATCAATAATACCTTCCTTTCTCTCATCCCCAAAAAAGAGAAACTTGAAAGCTTCAATGACTTCAGACCAATAGCCCTTTGCAATATTCTTTATAAACTCCTAACTAAAACTCTAGCAGCAAGACTTCAGAATCTTCTCCCCGTAGTCATTAGTGAAGAATAAACTGGTTTCGTAGCGGATAGATCAATCTATGATGGGGTAACTATAGCCCAAGAAGCTATTCATTCGGTCTAGCTCAATAGTGCCCCAAGCATGCTAGACAAATTAGATATAAGTAAATCGTATGACAAAGTTGACTGATGCTTTCTATGTAAATGCTTGGAGGCTTTTGGCTTTCCCAAAGCCTGGATTAACCTTATTTTTGAATGTATATCCACCCCTAAATTTTCTGTCATGGTTAATGGTTCTCTGGAAGGTTTCTTTAGCAGTTCGAGGGGGCTCAGGCAAGAAGATCCTATGTCCCCCTTCCTCTTCATCATCATGGTAGAAGCACTAGGAAGATCCATCTCTAAGGCTAAAGAGGAGGGTGGGATCCAAGGAATTCCCATTACCAATGGCCTCCCCTGCTTCACCCACCAGCAATTTGTTGATGATACGATGTTGTTTGGTCAAGGTAGTACGAGGGAAGCAAGTGCCTTCAAAGGTATCCTCAATTCCTATATGTTAGCCTCGGGTCAAGAGGTGAATCTGGAAAAATTGACAGTTTTTATGTTCAACATAGATCCCTCATTAGGAATAGAGATCTGCAATGTCCTGGAGATCAGCCAGGGTACCCTTCCTTGCAAATACCTAGGCATTCCTCTTGACAAGGGAAGGAGATCTTCAAAATTGTGGGACAACTTGGTGCATAAAATCAAGTCTAGGATTGACACTTGGAAAGGAAAATGGTTTTCATTTGCAGGTAGGGAAACCTTGGTTAGATCGGTTTAGTCAGCTATGCCCATTTACCAGATCTCCTGTCAACATCTATCTTCTTCCAAGCTAGGTGAGCTCAACAAGCATCTAAGAACTTTCTTTTGGCAAGGTGCTAATGATAACCGGAAAATATCACTCATATCTTGGGATGAGATATGCAAACCTAAAGAAGAAGGAGGAGTTGGCATTAAAAACCTCTATGATTAGGGAAGAGCCCTGGGAGCTAGGTTGGTTTGGAGAATGTTCAGAACCCCCCACCTCAAATGGGCAAGACTGCTGCAACATAAATACCTTAATGGAGGGAATCCTATCTAAATCTTCAGAGAAACCAATCCTCCCAGAATGTTCTGCTTATGGAATTTCATGATGGATTGTAGGAGTATTATTTCTGACAAACTGACTTGGAACTTGGGGTCCGGGGATAAAGCCCTTTTTTGGTCTGAGTCATGGGGTGGGTATAAGGCAATTGAAAATATCTATGACTTTGGTGCCACCTGTAACCTTCTTGAATCACATAGAGGACCTTTGCTAAATAACTATATCTCCCCTTCAGCGGAAGGGGCTGGATGTCAGTGGATCGAAAGCGAAGATGAGGATATCCCGGTAGGGGATAAAAGTAAACTTATGTCAATTCTCAAGACAAGGAACATAACCTTAGGTCATCATGAGGACATGCTCGTATGGGATGGTTCCTTAAGAGGGGAATATAACTCCAAGGATGGGTACTCTCATATCTCCAAAGCATCTATATGTCCTAGGTATGAGCTTCCCTTGAAACTTTGCTAGGATAGGTACTGTCTGCCTAAGGCTGGTATCTTCTCCTGGCCTGCGATTCAGAACAAGCTCCTAATTGCGGACAAGTTTAGGAGAATGGGGTATGAGGGACCTAGTAGATGTCCTCTTTGTGAGGCAGATGAAGAAGATACCAACCATATCCTCCTCAAAATCCCTTTTGCTTCACAATGTTGGGTCTGGTTCACGGGTCAGTGCAAGAAGATGAGTCCACTTTTTGGTCAAAAAGTGGAAGTGTTTTCCCTGATTTTCAGATTTTGTCTCATTTGAGCTTAAATTTTGAAACACTTAGAGATTGAATCTTGGAAAAAGTCAGTAATATAAAAGATAGCCATCTGAGTGTACTTTCCAAATATATAATTTATTTTAATACCCACATAATAAAAAATAACTTTTTAAATGGAGTTCTGAAAACTATGTTTTAAAAATGCCTGTTTCAGGACCATACCATGCATGTGTACGACCCACACTTTTTGACACAATTAAAATTATTTTCTCAAACCGTTTTGGGAAATGGTTTGTAGCACACTGAAGATTGATGAGCATATTTTTCTGTATTTTTTTTTGAAATATTTTTTTTTTAATTAATTTTTTAATGGTCGTAATTATCGTTTTAAAAATTTGATGTGTACGACCCACATAATTTGATGTAAACTTAACATTTTTTGATTTTTTTTTTTTTAAATACAAAAGAATTTTGTGTAGATTGATGACATATAATTTTTTTTCCAAAATTCTTTAAAATAAAAAAGTTATTAAATTAACAAAATTAGTTAATATTTCAAATTTATGGACCTGATTTAGTATAAATTAAATGAAAAATAGTTAAAATAATCAATTTTTAAATAAATTCACATATTTAGAATCTAGACAGTATAATCTGAAATGGGTTTTAATTTCGTATAAAAATTCTC